>NW_020173953.1:2729081-2737595 GCF_003031525.2 Neophocaena asiaeorientalis asiaeorientalis | reverse complement strand
ACAAAAAAAAAAAAAAAAAAAAAAAAGAGAGATCTGACCTTTACCCTGGGTTTTGGGGAGGTAGTATATGTTATACCTGATAAAAAAAAAAGTCTTTATTTAGGGCAGGGACTAGCCATACTTGATAGTCTTAGTGTAGAAGATGACCATGGCACAACGACCAGCCATATGATTGGGAGGGGACTGGGATTTGGGCCGCAAGTATCACTTGCCCTGGACAGTGAGTCAAATCATTTGGAAACCAATCAATCAATCAATCATGCCTGTGGAAAGAAGCCCCAATAACAACTCTGGACATTTGGGCTCAGGTGACTTTTCCTGGTTGGCAATATTTCATGATATTGACATATCACAGGTTAAAGCTAGGAGGGTAACATGTCCTAACTGCAGGAGGAGAGAGCAACAGAAGCTCTGCACTTGGAACTCTCCCAGATTCTGCCCTATATGTCTCTTGTTTGGCTGATTCTCATCTGTATCCTTTCCTTATAATAAACCATAACCATGAGTATCATAGCTTTGAGTGATAATAATTGAGCTTGAGGGTGATTTTGGAAATCCCCCAAACTTGCAGCTCGTGTCAGAAGTGAGAGAAGTCTTGGGGACTGTGCCCTCAAAACTGAGACTTTGGCTAGCTCTGGGCACATGAGATCCAGAAAACAGGAAATGCCTCTGAGGGGAAAGACAGGAATACCCTAGATAAACAAGGAAGGAAAGTACCAAAATGACAGCTGCTTTGAAGGCCAAGAGTGCCCAGCACAGGGAGTAGGAAAATGAAAGTGTCCATGGAGGATGTCTCCAAGGGAAAATAAATTGATGCAAGCAAATTTGTGAAAATTGTGTAGAGAAGTTATTGGAATCTGTGAAAAGTGGGCAATAAAGAGAAATCAAGCCAATGAAAAAATAAGACAAAAAACAGAAACAAAACAAAAAATCTTCAGGAAAAATGAGTAAGAAAAATGTAATCACAGTGCATCCCAGTGCTCAGCTGTGCTTCAGAGTCAAATAAAACCCTGAATAATGATTGAATTTGAAACCTTAGTTTATTAAGAAGAGGAGAAAGGGAAGCCAATGGAATGAAGGTGTTAAAGAGTGAAAATCTCATATACCATGACAGAATGATGGATAATACCTCCAACTCATGAAGCCTACAAGAACTATTTATATATATTATGTAGAAACATGGGATGTGTAAATGCTGGACAAAATATCTGTAATAGTTGAAGAAACACTGGGCAGCAGAGAGAAGTGGTATTGTTATGTTACGTTTTTATTTAGTGCTAACTTCTAAAACTATATGTGTGTATTTCTTTGATAAATAAAAGCAATAGTTTAAAAAATACAGGATACTTCCAGGAAGAGATTATGAAGAAAGAAATTAAACCAAGATGTAATAATTAAAAACTTGGATTAATTTATATGATTTAAATATGAAGAAGCTTAGTGTGTTTTGTTGTCAGGAAACTTAAATTGAAAATCCATAAGGAAGGCTGGGATGAATAAAAATTACAATGTTGTAATGGTTGTGAGCTTCAGTTTTGGATTTTTAAATGCAATTACCAGCTCTCTAACACAGGTTCTTTAAGGTTTCTGCTCACTTAATTAGTCATTCCAAAACTGAATTAATTTGAGATTATAAGATTGCTGAAAATAATGATTATTAAAATATGTGCAGGGGCTTCCCTGGTGGTGCAGTGGTTGGGAGTCCGCCTGCCGATGCAGGGGACATGGGTTCATGCCCCAGTCCGGGAAGATCCCACATGTCACAGAGCAGCTGGGCCTGTGAACCATGGTCGCTGAGCCTGCTCGTCTGGAGCCTGTGCTCCGTAACGGGAGAGGCCAAAACAGTGAGAGGCCCGCATACCGCAAAAAAAACAAAATGTGCAAAAGCAAACTTTGACTACATTAGGTATGTGTACAAGATATGCCATTTTACACCTCCCTTTCTGAACTGAGATTTCTTGGTTATGTCTTACAGATATCTTGGCGTTCCAAGTATTCAACTCCGATCAGTCTACAAAGATACATTGAGTTCCGACCATGTGTCAGGAGTTGGGAAAGGCTCTGAATGTATCCAGAGCCTCGACCCCATATGAAAAGACCCTGCCTTCCTGGTGCTTGCAATCTAGAAGGAGAGAGAAACACTAAACTAGTGAACAAATAGTTAAAATTGGTAATAAATGCCAAGAAAGAAAAGTGCAGGGTGCTATGGAAGGGTAAAATTGGGTGGACATATTTTTCATTGTGGATCCAAAGAAAGCCTCTCTGAGTAATGAGGTATGAGGCACAAATAATGCTTCATTAGGAAAAGTGTGAGGAAAGGAATATTCAAGATGCTGAGAGCAGCTTCGGGAAATGTCCTGACACACAGAGTTGGACATGATTGAGGATCGGAAGAGAACTAGTTCGACAAGATCCAAGTGAGAAGGAGAGTTCCCCGCTACATGGCTGAAATGAGGAGGAACAAGAGAAGCAAACATGAGGTGAAGATGCTGATATTCTTGTGGCCTTGGTGGTGAGGACTCTGCCTTAGGAAGCACATAGCTGAGTGGGTGAATGACTACGAGCTGGAAAGATAGAACCAGGCTCAAAGGTTTCACATCAGCTTTAGAATCAATTCTCAGATCTTCAGGAAGGCTGGTAAGGACATTGGAGGATCTGGGCTTCTGAGATGCAGATGAGACTCCTCTGGTGCTACTCTCTCTCCAGCTCACATCAACCACTCAGGGGTTACTGCAAATATTTACATAGTTGGAGCCCTCCCTTGCCTGGAATATTCTTCTTCTTCCCCCTTCAGTAACTCCCAGCTAGCCCTTAGGGCAAGGTTTAAAGGCTTCTTCCTCAGAGCACTCTTTCCTAAGCTCCTACCCCAAAGCAAGTTCCACTTTTCAAATCTATCACATCCTTCTGCTTCCCTTCATGGAACCTGCATTCTGTCTCTGTACCTCAATGTGCTCTTCTGAAAAATGAGTGGAGTAATATTAGTGATCACATCAGGGGGTCATGGTGACTCAAATATAAACCACAAAATATAGGGCCGGGCCTATGGTAAAGGCTCAGTAATGTTAGCTATCATTTGATAGAAGGAAGGCACAAAAGAGTATATATATATATATTGTCTCAAAGCATGCAAAACTAATCCTTGCTGTTGAAAGTCAAGATAATTGTGACATTGGGGCAGGGGGTGTAGCCAAGAGGGACCACAGAGGTTCTGATGGAGTTCTGTTTCTTATCTGGGTGGTTGATTACATGACAGTGTTCATTTTGTGATAATTCATCTTTGAGCTCAAAACTTAGGATTTGTACTTTTGTACTTTAATAAGAGTAGTACTGGGCTTCCCTGGTGGCACAGTGGTTGAGAGTCTGCCTGCCAATTCAGGGGACACGGGTTCGAGCCCTGGTGTGGGAAGATCCCACATGCCACGGAGCAACTGGGCCCATGAGCCACAACTACTGAGCCTGCGTGTCTGGAGCCTGTGCTCTGCAACAAGAGAGGCCGCGACAGTGAGAGGCCTGCTCACTGCGATGAAGAGTGGCCCCCGCTTGCCGCAACTAGAGAAAGCCCTCGCACAGAAACGAAGACCCAACACAGCCAAATATAAAAATAAATAAATTAGGGCTGCCCTGGTGGCGCAGTGGTTGAGAGTCCGCCTTCCGATGCAGGGGACATGGGTTCTTGCCCTGGTACAGGAAGATCCCACACGCCCGCAGAGCGGCTGGGCCTGTGAGCCATGGCCGCTGAGCCTGCGCGTCCAGAGCCTGTGCTCCGCAACAGGAGAAGCCACAGCAGTGAGAGGCCCGTGTACCGCAAAAAATAAATAAATTAATTAATTAATTAAAAAAAGAGTAGTACTTACCTCTCAAGGTGGCTATCAGTATTGACTCCATTAATACATGTAACAGTGTCTTAGAAGGAATATATAATAAAACACAAAACAAGTACTCATTATTTTAAGGAAAAGCTTATTTATAACCAAAAGAGAATAGAGATGAGTTGTGAGCCCTTCCTTTATAAAAATGACTTTTGGAGCTGGAAGGAGAAATGGAGAACATCAGTCCCCATTGGCTTTTAGACAGCAGTCCAACCATTCATGTTATGGTTGGGCCTCAGGAAGTGATGGGACTTGGCTATGAACAGTGAGCCACGGTTAGTGATCAGACCAGGGTTGGGACCCAGGTGTCCTGACATCCTGACTGCCCAGCCTGGATCTTTTCTTCTTTACTCTCCTTACTTATACAGTAAGTCCCCTACATATAAAACCTTCACATTGCGAACTTTCAAAGATGTGAACATGCATCTGGTAACAGCAAGGAACCAGAACCTGTGCCATCAACGTCAGGTGTGAGTGAAATTGCAGCTTGCCCTCTGTCTGCTATTACTGACGATCCTTCAGCTCTACCATCTCCCACCTCCTCTCCCTCCTCCAGTCAGTAACTCTTCTTGCCTGTGCACTTGATGCCAGCCCCTGTATGCCAGTTGTTGTGCTGTACTGCTGTACTTTTCAAGGTACTGTACTGTAAGATTAAAAATGTTTTCTTTATTTTTTTGTTTGCTTTTTATGTATTATTTGTGTGAAAAGTATTATAAACCTATTACAGTACAGTACTATATAGCTGATTGTGTCAGTTGGGTACGTAGGCTAACTTTGTTGGACTTATGAACAAATTGGACTTCCGAATGTGCTCTCAGAACGGAACTCATTCATATGTGGGAGACTTAATGTATATGGAGGTAGCTAAATACCAACTTGGTTCAGACCTTCCACATGATGGATTATTTTTTACACTCTCAGGTTTTAATAATAGGATATAAAGAGTTGAATAAATAAGACATTTTTTCTTTCAAAGATTTTACTACAATTGTTTTCCATAGTGCTTTCACAAATGGACCAGTGTTAGTATGAAAATTACAGTAAAATTGTTAAGGTGTGTGTGATGGTAGCCATGGTGCTGAAAATTCAAATGTTAGGAGAAACCCCTACTGCATATAGCATTTTGCTCACATTTGACATGTAAGATTATACTCGAGATTTTCTAGACACAGGGCACTATATTAATGTCCTGAGTATGACACTAAATATAAACTGATCTATGTAGGAGCTCTGAAAGAAATCCGGTTCATTATTCAGTTCCGTCCTACAAATGTGTACTTATGAATTGTAGGTTGTATAGATTATGACTTCATTCATACATTCATTCATTCGATGAGCATTTATGAAGTTCCCCTAATTGCCAGGCATACTGCTAAATGCTGAGGTTTCCTGTAAACAGAGCAGTCTGCCATCATTGAGTTTCTAATAAAGTAAACAGACATTTAGAGAGTTGATAATGACCGTGAGGGAACTGAGCAGGGCACTATGAGGGAAATTAATGTAACAAATTTAGATCAGACAGACAGAATGGATCGAAAGAGGGAATGGGAGAGAGGAACAATTAAGAATCTATTGTAATAGACTAGATGGAAGATCACGGTGATTTGGGCAAGTGTAGTGGTTCTCATCTAGGGGTGATTTCTACTTCAGAGGACATTTGGCAATGTCTGCAGACATTTTTTTGTTGTTACAGCTTGGGAGGAGAGTACCACTGACATCTAGTGGATAGAGTCCAGGGAAGTTGCTGAACATCCTATAAGGCACACGACAGCCTCCGCAACAAATAATTTTCTGGCCCCAAATGTCAAAAGTTTTGAGGCTGAGAAACCCCAGGCTAGTATGACAGCAGCGGAGCTGCAGAGAAACAAATTAAAGAAATATCTGGGGCATAAAACCAATAGTGTATGAAAACAGACTGGATGTAGTAGGAAAAGTAAGGATGATGTCCTGAGTTATTCATTTTAATAACTGGATGGAAGGTGGTACATGTACTGAAATGAGGAACTTTGGAAGGGGACTGGGGAGGGAGCGATAATATGGCACAGAATTAAGTGATTGACATGCTTAGTCAGTAGGAAACAGTAACTACAATTGGTTATGTGAATCTGGAGTTCAGAGGCAAGTCTGAATAAAAGAGAAAATTTGGGATCCTTGCTTAAAGATATTCAGTGTCTTAGAAGAAACACGTGACATCACCTAAGGAAAAAAGTATAGATAAAGAAGTTGTCAAGAAGTGAGGATTTTGATCCCAAATCAGCTGCACATTCTTAGGAAGCTCTAAAAGCCACTTGATCTTTTGCTTTCAGTACCCTGGGTAACATCATAAGTAAACTCTAGTATACTCACCACTTGGAAAACACGTTTATAACATTTGGGTTCCTTAGTCTATTCTAAGCCATTTTTTCTTTATGTCTAGTTATATTATTAAAATTAAGTAATTTTAAATGGATTGCTATCTAAGTAATGTCACCAGCTCTCACAAGATGCACAATGCTGCACGCTACCGTATTGCTTCATTATTAACCATGGTGTAACAGTTTAAGCTTAAGATTTGGGAAATGGGTAAAAGACCGAATGCATTCAATTGGAAACTTTTATTCTTAAGAGGGCACTATGAAAATGTGAATCAAGAGTGACGAACAGTCATTTGGAGCAAAAATATAACTAGATGCCTATATACACAAGATACAGTGCTTCTAAAAAGCCCAAAACAAATGAACAGCAGCTGCTGATCTCTCAGTAACTTACGCCATGAGCCTGTGTACATGAGCAGTGGAGGAAAGCATTTTAACAAGGAAATAAATTTCAGTTTTAAGCTTTACAGATTTTACAGATGATACAGAAAAGTAACTTAAGTGTGCATGTGTTCTTTAAGAAGCCTACTTTAGGAAATGCAATCTTTCTCATATTTCTACCAACCAAAAAGAACTTAAGACCCAGGGTCATGCAGGTAAAAGTAAAAGTAATAAAATTTCCTTCAATAGCATTGGACCAAATTACTATTACTACACTATTAACTGAGTCATTTTCTAACAGACAAAATATTTTAGGCTTTGCCATCTGAGGCATATTTAAACTAGAAATGTATGTGTAGATTAATTTAACCAAAAAAGTAAATTATCGCAAATGAACTAATATATACTGAGTAATGAAAACCTTGGAAAATACTTTGTATGCAGTAGCTCATATAATCCTCCAATGGTTCTACTGCGTTATTATCATTCTCATTTTACAGATGAAGGTATCAAATCCTAGAGAGAGTGTGACAGTCAGTATAGAGTAGGTTTCACTGTAATAACAAACATCTCAAAATCTTAATGGGTTACAACACAGAATTTGTTTTCACTGATTTTTCAACAGTTTGCTGCTGATCTGACAACTATTGAAGCAACTCCTTCCCAAAAGGTGACTCAGGGGTCCAGGCTGCTTCCATCTTGACCGCTAGAACTTGCAGCTTTCAGAATTACTCTGGCAGGAGAAGATAGTGCTGGAGGGAAATGGGAGATCCTTTCACTTCTTTCCTTCTCACCCAGAAATGGCACATACTACTTCTACTCACATTTCGTTGGTTAAATATATATTTTTACACCTAACTGAAAAGATACAGGTTTTAATATGCCCTGAAGAAGAGAAATGGCTATAGGTAAGCATCAGCAATCTCTCCTATAGGGAGATAAAATAATTTAACCAAGGCTACAAATCTAGAATTGGGTAAAACCAGGATTCAAACAGTTTGTTCAAAAGCTGACCTAATTCTGGAGTTTGGGATCTCAAGATCTAGACATGCAATATCTATTATCTATTAGCCCCATATGTATCAAGAAAAATAGGCCACTGATTATGCTTTACACAAATCTTTAGGTTTAAAAAAAATCCTCTAACAAGCTTTATATTTATTCTTACTTTAAATAATACTCACTAAGGATTTATAAAGTACCCATTATTTGAATTTTGAAGCATCACTTCCTCATCAAGTTCTTCCCAAATTCCTAAAGAGGTTAAATTTCTCCTTTTCATCATGCCCTAAGTACCATTTTGTAAAACTCATCACATTTCTTTACTACCTGTGAGTTTCATTATGGCAGCAACCATATTCCCACTGTGTATCCAGGGTTTGGCCCAATGCCTCCCACAAAGTAGGCACTCAAATATGCATTGAATGAGCCAATGAATGAATGAATGACAGGAAAGTTTGTCTCTTTTCTGAAGCAAGTCATATCATATCATATCATATCATCAGACACTTTCCGGACTTAGAAATGTTCCTCGGCCAAATAAATGAAATTTACAACTTCCAGTCAACATTCTTAGTTTTCTTATTTCTTCTCACTTGCCTAATACTATGACTACATTCTTTTAACACAGAGCTCTTCAAATTTCTGAAGATAATCTGCATATGCTCCTAATTTTTCTTGGTTTCATCAATCTATGCATGAGATGCATTCTTAAATCCAAATCAACCCTTCTTCTTATCTGTGGATATGTTCTGTTTTATCAACTATCATACAGAAGTATCAAGAACCAGGCACAGTACTTGAAGTATGAACTGACTAGCTGCCAACAGTGAGGCTATAAGCTCTCTTGAAGGATGGATGGTGCATGTTTCCCACTATAGGGTCTTCGGTAAAAAGAAAAAAAAAAAAAA
>NW_020173953.1:2692106-2729007 GCF_003031525.2 Neophocaena asiaeorientalis asiaeorientalis | reverse complement strand
TATATATGGCGTCTGGCACCACATATAAGGGTGAATGAATGAATGCATCTGAGGTTATATTACATTTCTTTTTGTAATTCTTTCCTATTATAGGTCTATATACCTGTGGACATGTTTTTCAGATGAATTAACTCAGTTTAGGTCAGTTCTCCAAAATCCATACTCAGAGGGGAAAAAACAAAACAAAACAAAACAAAAACAAAAACTCTAGAGTGTTAATGCAGACCTAGCAAACATTTACACAGAACATTCCTCCACAAGGCTCAGAGGAAATTAAGCCAAAATGATCAAATGATGATGATTTCCCCAGGGAAGTGTCCTTGTCCTTCTACAGAGAAATAGTCTCCAAACCTACAGTGCTAAAATAGCCTCTCTTCCAGCGTTCAAACGTGACAGTCAAAAGAAATCAAGAAAAGGAGCGGCGCTGGAAGCTGCCTCTTTCCCAGTTCTGCACGTGTAAATGGAAGCAATTTACGAGAGATTATCTTGGGTCTGAATAGGAAAGAAGGCACTTTAATCTTAGAGGGCTGAAAGTATCTCATTTTTCTCCTCTTCCTCCTCCTTTTCTTCATCTTTGCCAGAGTTGAAATAAGAGCTCCTCTATTCTCTGAATACTGGCGTCCGAGATGGCGATTTTCCATCAAGTGATGGGAAGAGTCGTAGTTGGCCATCTCTACGACCCCCCCTAACAGGCGCACGGGGACATTACCAAGGAGGCTCCTCTGCCACTCACAGCCCACAACAGAGGCTGCCTTTGCTCTGACCAGCAGGTTAAATTTTCTGTCTTCAGGATGCAATACTCAATAGACTTTCCAGCATCACAGCGTAAAGTTGAGGGAGACGGAGAATGTGCGTGCCTGTGTGCGTGTATGAGTGTCTGGATCAGTGTATTGGAGCAGACAGTAAATAAAGGCTGGGGCCAGCGAGAGGAAGAGGAAAGCAAGAATTGAGAAGCAAAAGCGTGGCTCGTATCCTAGTGAACCTGCTGAAGCTCCTCCGGCTTTTGCTCAGAGCCCCTGCACCAACTCACCCAGTACCCCCTCTCCTTCCTCCTTCGCCTTCTCTCCCCCTTTCCTCTCCTTGTTTCGTTGCACCCTCCACCTACCCTCCCCCGCCCCCTCCACTTTCTCATCTGACCAGAGGACGAATGAGTGAGGCGTTCCAGCAAATTGGGGCAGCAACTTTCCTCAGCTGGTCTCCCGGCTCCGGGAGCAGTTGCGCCCTGTTTCCCCGCGGTCTGCGGCCCATGGAGGAGGAGGGGGAGCCGCAGCAGTGATGGGCTAGCGGCAGAAACGAGAAGCCAGCCCCGAGCGAGCCCAACGTCGCCAGCCAGCTCCGCGTTCCCACGCCTGTTCCCTCAATCTCTTTCCGGGGGGGCTGGCGCGGGCGGAGGGGGTGTAGGGTGAGGCGCGCAGGGTGCAAACGGGGAGCATCCCAGGGAGGATGAGGCGGGGACCCGACCTGAGCGGGCTGCCTCTCGAGGGCGTGCGACAGCGGCTGGGTCTGGGCAGGAATTAAGAAGCTGGGAAGATGGAGCGCCGCACACTCCTCGCGCAGCCCGGGCTCTGGACCAGGGACACCAGCTGGACGCTTCTCTATTTCCTCTGCTACGTCCTCCCCCAGGCGGCTCCGCAAGTACTCAGGATCGGTGAGTGAAACCCGGCGAACGCTCCAGGCTGCCGAGAGGCTCGGGGGATGTGCTTTCTCACCGCGGCCAGCGCGGGCTCCGCGGATCCCGGGCGAGGCAGTGCGCGTAGGCGCGGGGGCAGGAGCTGGGGGGAGTGGAAGTCAGCTCACCCGGGAGGCTCCAGGAGAGGAGAAGTCTCGTCACAGCTTCTCTCCTGGCGAGTGCCGGGCTTCCCCGCGAGGTACGGTTGGCGGGTTTTTTAATCTGGGCTCCAGACACGCGGGCAAGAGAACAAGGGTTCGAGACTCTCCTGCACAGGTATCCTACTCTGGGTGTGGGGTCGCGCGTGGCTAGAGCCAGTCGGTTTGGGAGCGGAGATGCGCTCTCCCCTTCACCTCGGTGGGCGTCGCGCTGTCCAGATCCGCCGCCCGGGTCCCCGGCAACAGGGGCTCTGGGTACTCGCGGGCATGCTCAGATCTCAGGAGTAGAATTTGGGGACCACGAGAGACGCGAGGACTTCCCTGAACCTGCTAGCCCCGATCCTCCAAGTTTTTATCCTTAAGTTGGGTTCTTCCACAAGGAGTCTCCAAAGTCTGGAGGATTCCATTAGAGTTGGGCAGAGTCGGGATCTTACTTCTGACTGAGGGTTCCAGGAGTAGGGAGGACCGTCAAGTCAGTGCCGTAAGCCAGCATCTAAGTTTTCCACTTGCTCCCCAATCTGTCCCGCCAGCCTGCCACTGAGCATGATCCAGACCCGTCAAGGTAACTCCCTGGAAGACTCTGGACTTCCGTCTCGAGGGGGGCGGTGGTGGGGATAAAAAGAGACTGGAAAACTAAATGTAGGAATCCCAGGGCAGCCTAAAGCGGGTGAAATGCAAGCTCAGTAACAGGGAGAGGGTGGGAATTTTGCTAGTCTGTGGATTCAGATACCTAAATGCACCCTCCATCAGGGTTTGGTCTCTGGAGGCACCGAGCGATTTCTGAGCAGCATTTTGGGTTGAAAAGCTCTTTGACCACTTTAGTGTTCTCCCTTGCAAACTAAACCCAATTTCTATTCCTTTAGTCTCAGTTTGTCCTTTTCCCCCAACCCACTGTGCTTCTTAAAGACCCAGTGAGCGAGGAGAGCCACAGGTGAAGTCTTTACACCACACCACACGGGGCTCCCAGCTTCGCCAGTTTCTCACGTTAGGCACCAAGAGTGAAGTCCTCACGTCTGAGGGCTTCTAACTCATAACATTTCCAGGAACTGACAGAAAGTGCACTCTTTACTGACTCCTCTAAGTGGCTGAAATTTCTCAGTAACTTTGTTAGTTCCGACCTGCAACTGAAGAACCTCTTTCCAAAGATTCAGAACGTAGTTCCTGTCACTGAAAATGCCGATTTAAAAAATGAAAAAAGAAAAAAACATAGAAGTTTACTACGCTGAAGTACATTTTCTCTAGGCACGTGGGATCTGATTTTCAAGGAAAGAAAGGTTCTCAAATACTAACTTTTACTGCAGACATCTTTTTCTAGACTAATGATAATGTACAATTTGGTGGTTAATTTAGACTGTTCATTTAAAAGGTCCCAAAGTATTCCTTTTACAAAAAAAATACCACTCATAATTAAAATACCCTTCACCTTAGATATGTTCTAACCTTAAAATCCTTTTTTCTTTCTTTTTTTTTCTTTTTTCTTTTTTTTTTTTTTTTTTTTTTTTTTTTTTTGGTTGCGATCAACCCTACACACTCTGGTAACAAAATTCCTGAGGACCACATGAAGTAAACAATCAGTGTGTTACAGTTTACAATGTTCATTAACTTAATTGGTGCTTTGCATATATTTTATTTTATTTATTATTTTAACCTCTTTATAGGAGTATAACTGCTTTACAATGGTGTGTTACTTTCTGCTTTATAACAAAGTGAATCAGCTATGTGTATACATTTATCCCCATATCCCCTCCCTCTTACATCTCCCTCCCACCCTCCCTATCCCACCCCTCTAGGTGGTCACAAAGAACTGTGCTATGTGGCTGCTTCCCACTAGCTATCTATCATACATTTGGTAGTGTATATATGTCCATCCTACTCTCTCACGTCGTCCCAGCTTACCCTTCCCTCTCCCTGTGTCCTCAAGTCCATTCTCTAGGTCTGACTCTTTATTCCTGTCCTTCTCCTAGGTTTTTCAGAACCATTTTTCTTTCTTTCCTTTTTTTTTTTTAAGATACCATATATATGTGTTAGCTTACAGTATTTGTTTTTCTCTTTCTGACTGACTTCACTCTGTATGACAGACCCTAGGTCGATCCAACTCACTACAAACGACCCAGTTTTGTTCCTTTTTATGGCTGAGTAATATTCCATTGTATATATGTGCCACTGTCCTGGCTATTATAAATAGAGCTGCAATGAACATTGTGGTGAAATTTTTGAATTATGGTTTTCTCAGGGTATATGCCCAGTAGTGGGATTTCTGGGTCATATGGTAGTTCTATTTTTTAGATTTTTAAGGAACCTCCATACTGTTCTCCATAGTGGCTGTACCAATTTAAATTCCCACCAACAGGGCAAGAGGGTTCCTTTTTCTCCACACACTTTCCAGCATTTATTGTGTGTAGATTTTTTGATGATGGCCATTTTGACTGGTGTGGAGTGATACCTCATTGTAGTTTTGATTTGCATTTCTCTAATGATTAGTGATGTTGAGCATCCTTTCATGTGCTTCTTTGCCATCTGTATATCTTCTTTGGAGAAATGTCTATTTAGATCTTCTGCCCATTTTTGGATTGCATTATTTGTTTTTTGATATTGAGCTGCATGAGCTGCTTGTAAATTTTGGAGATTAATCATTTGTCTGTTGCTTCATTTGCAAAATTTTCTCCCATTCTGAGGCATGTCTTTTTGTCTTTTTTATGATTTCCTTTGTGGTGTAAAAGCTTTTAATTTTCATTAGGTCCCATTTGTTTATTTTTGTTTTTATTTCCATTTCTTTAAGAGGTGGGTCAAAAAGTATCTTGCTGTGATTCATGTCATAGAGTGTTCTGTCTATGTTTTCCTCTAAGAGATTTCTAGTGTCTGGCCTTACATTTACGTCTTTAATCCATTTTGAGTTTATTTTTGTGTACGGTGTTAGGGAGTGTCCTAATTTCATTCTTTTACATGTAGCTGTCCAGTTTTCCCAGCACCACTTATTGAAGAAGCTGTCTTTTCTCCATTGTATATTCTTGCGTCCTTTATCAAAATAAGTTGACCATATGTGCATGGGTTTATCTCTGGGCTTTCTATCCTGTTCCATTGATCTACATTTCTGTTTTTTTGCCAGTACCATTCTGTCTTGATTACTGTAGCTTTGTAGTATAGTCTGAAGTCCAAGAGACTTATTCCTCCAGCTCCATATTTCTTTCTCAAGATTCCTTTGGTTATTTTGGGTCTTTTCCATTTCCATACAAATTGGGAATTTTTGGTTCTAGTTCTGTGAAAAATGCCATTGGTGGTTTGTTATCGATTACAATGAATCTGTAGATTGCTTTGGGTAGTAGAGTCATTTTCACAATGTTGAGTCTTCAAATCCAAGAACATGGTATATCTCTCCATCTGTTTGTATCATCTTTAATTTCTTTCATCAATGTCTTATAGTTTTCTGCATACAGGTCTTTTGTCTCCTTAGGTAGGGTTATTCTTAGGTATTTTATTCTTTTTGTTGCAATGGTAAGTGGGAGGGTTTCCTTAATTTCTCTTTCAGTTTTTTCATCATTAGTGTATAGGAATACCAGAGATTTCTGTGCATTAATTTTGTATCCTGCTACTTTATCAAATTCTTGATTAGCTCTAGTAGTTTTCCAGTAGCATCTTTAGGATTCTCTAAGTATAGTATCATGTCAGCTGCAAAGAGTGACAGCTTTACTTCTTCCTTTCCTATTTGGATTCCTTTTACCTCTTTTTCTTCTCTGACTGCTGTAGCTAAAACTTCCAATACTAGGTTGAATAATAGTGGTGAGCGTGGACAACCTTGTCTTGTTCCTGGTCTTAGAGGAAATGGTTTCAGTTTTTCACCATTGAGAATGATGTTTGCTGTGGGTTTGCCATATATGGTCTTTATCATGTTGAGGTAAGTTCCCTCTATGCCTACTTTCTGGAGGCCTTTTATCCTAAATGGGTGTTGAATTTTGTCTAAAGCTTTTTCTGCATCTATTGAGATGATCATATCGTTTTTCTCCTTCAGTTTGTTAATATGGTTTATCACATTGATTTGGGTATATTCAAGATTCCTTGCATTCCTGGGAAAAATGATATTTGATCATAGTGTATGATCCATTTAATGTGCTATTGGATTCTGTTTGCTAGTATTTTGTTGAGGATTTTTGCATCTATATTCATCAGTGATATTGACCTGTAATTTTCTTTCTTTGTGACATCTTTGTCTGGTTTTGGTATCAGAGTGATGGAGGCCTCATAGAATGAGTTTGGGAGTGTTTCTAACTCTGCTACACTTTGGAAGAGTTTGAGAAGGATAGGTGTTAGCTCTTCTCTAAATGTTTGATAGAATTTGCCTGTGAAGCCATCTGGTCCTGGGCTTTTGTCTGTTGGAAGGTTTTTAATCACAGTCTCAATTCCAGTGCTTGTGATTGGTGTATTTATATTTTATATTTATTCCTGGTTCAGTCTCAGAAGTTTGTGCTTTTCTAAGAATTTGTCCATTCTGTCCAGGTTGTCCATTATTTGGCATATAGTTGCCTGTAGTAATCTCTCATGATCCTTTGTATTTCTGTAGTGTCAGTTGTTACTTCTCATTTTTCATTTCTAATTCTGTTCATTTGAATCTTCCTACTTTTTTTCTTGATGTGTCTGGCTAGTGGTTTATCAATTTTGTTTTCCTTCTCAAAGAACCAGCTTTTAGTTTAATTGATCTTTGCTCTTTTTCCTTCATTTCTTTTTTATTTATTTCTGATCTGATCTTTATGAATACTTTCCTTCTGCTAACTTTGGGGTTTTTTGTTCTTCTTTCTCTAATTGCTTTAGGTGTAAGGTTAGGTTATTTATTTCAGATTTTTCTTGTTTCTTTTGGTAGGACTGTATTGCTATAAACTTCCTTCATTGAACTGCTTGTGCTGCATCCCATAAGTTTTGGGTCATCGTGTTTTCATTGTCTTTTGTTTCTAGGTATTTTTTTATTTCCTCTTTGATTTCTTCAGTGATCTCTTTGTTATTAAGTAGTGTATTGTTTAGCCTCCATGTGTTTTTATTTTTTACAGATTTTTTTCTGTAATTGCTATCTAGTCTCATAGCATGTGGTCGGAAAAGATACTTGATACAATTTCAATATTCTTACATGTACCAAGGCTTGATTTTTGACCGAAGATATGATCTATCCTGGGGAATATTCCATGAGCACTTGAAAAGAATGTGTATTCTGTTGTTTTCAGATGGAATGTCTTATAAACATCAATTAAATACATCTTGTTTAACGTATCATTTAAAGCTTGTGTTTCCTTATTTATTTTCGTTTTGGATGATCTGTCCATTGGTGAAAGTGGGGTGTTAAAGTCCCCTACTATGATTATGTTAATGTTGATTTGCCCTTTTATGGCTGTTAGCATTTGCCTTAAGTATTGAGGTGCTCCTATGTTGGGTGCATAAATATTTACAGTTGTTATATTTTCTTCCCGGATTGATCCCTTGATCATTATGTAGTGTCCTTCTTCTTGTCTTGTAATAGTCTTCATTTTAAAGTCTATTTTGTCTGATATGAGAATTGCTACTCCAGCTTTCTTCTGATTTCCATTTGTAATGAATATCTTTTTCCATCCCCTCACTTTCAGTCTGTATGTGTCCCTAGGAAGTGGGTCTCTTGTAGACAGCATATATATGGGTCTTGTTTTTGTATCCATTCAACCAGTGTATGTCTTTTGTTTGGAGCATTTAATCCATTTACATTTAAGGTAATTATTGATATGTATGTTCCTATTACCATTTTACTTATTGTTTTGGGTTTGTTATTGTAGGTCTTTTCCTTCTCTTGTGTTTCCTGCCTAGAGAAGTTCCTTTAGCATTTGTTGTAAAGCCGGTTTTGTGGTGCTGAATTCTCTTACCTTTTGCTTGTCTGTAAAGGTTTTAAGTTCTCTGTTAAATCTGAATAAGATCCTTGCTGGGTAGAGTAATCTTGACTGTAGGTTTTTCCCTCTCATCACTTTAAATATGTACTGCCACTCCAGTCTGGCTTGTAGAGTTTCTGCTGAACGATCAGCTGCTAACCTTATGGATATTTCCTTGTATGTCATTTGTTGTTTTTCCCTTGCTGCTTTTAATATTTTTTCATCGTATTTAATTTTTGATAGTTTGATTAATATGTGTCTTGGCATGTTTCTCCCTGGATTTATCCTGTATGGGACTCTCTGTGCTTCCTGCGCTTGATTGACTGTTTCTTTTCTCATGTTAGGGAAGTTTTCACCTATAATCTCTTCAAATATTTTCTCAGTCCCTTTCTTTTTCTCTTCCTCTTTTGGGACCCCTATAATTCGAATGTTGGTGTGTTTAATGTTGTCCCAGATGTCTCTGAGACCGTCCTCCATTCTTTTCATTCTTTTTTCTTTATTCTGCTCTGTGGTCGTTATTTCCACTATTTTATCTTCCAGGTTACTTATCCGTTCATCTCCCTCAGTTGTTCTGCTTTTGATTTCTTCTAGAGAATTTTAAATTTCATTTATTGTGTTGTTCATCATTGTTTATTTGCTCTTTCGTTCTTCTAAGTCCTTGTTAAATGTTTCTTGTATTTTCTCCATTCTATTTACAAGATTTTGGATCATCTTTACTACCATTACTCTGAATTCTTTTTCAGGTAGACTGCCTATTTCCTCTTCATTTGTTTGATCTGGTGGGTTTTTACCTTGCTCCTTCATCTGCTGTGTGTTTCTCTGTCTTCTCATTTTGCTTAACTTACTGTGTTTGGTGTCTCCTCCTCACAGGCTGCAGGTTCCCTGTTACTGCTATTTTTGGTGTCTGCCTCTAGTGGGTAAGGTTATGTAGGCTTCCTGGTGGAGAGGACTGGTACCTGTTAAAGAGAAAAAGGAAAAAAAAATATATATATATATATATATATATAAAGGAAAAGAGCAAGCAAATCAGTAAACAAATCTACTAATGATAATAAACCCTAAATACTAAACTAAGATAAACATAAAACCAGAAACAAATTAGATGCAGAAAGCAAACCCCAAGTCTACATTTGCTCCCAAAGTCCACTGCCTCCATTTTGGGGTGATTTGTTGTCTATTCAGGTATTCCACAGATGCATGGTACATCAAATTGATTGTGGAGATTTAATCCGCTGCTCCTGAGGCTGCTGAGAGAAATTTCCCTTTCTCTTCTTTGTTCACACAGCTCCTGGGGTTCAGCTTTGGATGTGGCCCTGCCTCTGCCTGTAGGTAGCCTGAGGGCATCTGTTCTTTGCTCAGACAGGACAGGGTTAAAGTAGCAGCTGATTAGGGGACTCTGGCTCACTCAGGCCTGGGGGAGGGAGGGGTACAGATGCGGGGTGAGCCTGCAGCAGCAGAGGCCAGCGTAACGTTGCACCAGCCTATGGCGCACCATGCGTTCTCCTGAGGAAGTTGTTCCTGGATCCCAGGACCCTGGCAGTGGCGGGCTGCACAGGCTCCCAGGAGGGGCAGTGTGGATAGTGACCTGTATTGGCACACAAGCTTCTTGGTGGTGGCAGCAGCAGCCTTAGAGTCTCATGCCCGTCTCTACACCCATCTCTGAAGCTCATTTAGGCGGTGCTCTGAATCCTCTCTCCTCGTGCACCAGGAAACAATGGGCTCTTACCTCTTTGGCAATTGCAGACCTTTTCCTGTACTCCCTACTGGCTAGCCCTGGCACACTAGCCCCCTTCAGGCTGTGTTCACGCCGCCAACCCCAGTCCTCTCCCTGTGCTCCAACTGAAGACCGAGCCTCAGCTCCCAGCCCCTGCTCGCCCCGCGGGTGAGCAGACAAGCCTCTCGGGCTGGTGAGTGCTGGTCGGCACCGATCCTCTGTGTGAGAATCTATCCGCTTTGCCCTCTGCCCCCCTGTTGCTGCGCTGTCCTCCGTGGCTCCAAAGCTTCCCCCCTCCACCACCCGCAGTCGCCACCCGCGAAGGGCCTTCCTAGTGTGTGGAAACCTTACAGCTCCCTCCCACTGGTGCAGGTCCCATCCCTATTCTTTTGTCTCTGTTTTTCCTTTTTTCTTTTGCTCTACCCAGGTACGTGGGGAGTTTCTTTCCTTTTGGGAAGCCTGAGGTCTTCTGCCAGCATTCAGTAGGTGTTCTGTAGGAGTTGTTCCACAAGTAGATGTATTTCTGATGTATTTGTGGGGATGAAGGTGATCACATCTAACTCCTTCACCATCTTGGAGTCCTCTATATATTTTATGTATTAAAAAAAAGACAAATCTATACATACTCGAAGAAGGTATGTCAGCCAACAGCCCTCCTTTTTGTACAATAAACTTTAGATAGAATTTTCCTCCCCTACATTACCCAAATCTAAAGGAGTTCCAGGAAAGGGTGAGAAATGATGTTTTAAGACATATCTACACACAGATCTGAGTACATATCTGAGCTCCATGCAATGGAGCTCATCCATTCAAAAGTAGTTTTCAAAGTGAAAACAACCCAGCATGATTCACTGACCTTAAAATATATGCTACACTATAATGAGATTTCCTTTTTCTAAATGGGAGCCAAACTGCATAAAGTAAAATTGCAAGGTCTGGTGCGGTTTATGTGCAGTACAAACATCTTACTCCTTCTGGCTTTTAGTGACCTGTGCTTGGCACGAACACCACCCTGTGTAAACCTAAGGACTATGCTTACTTTTATTTTATTTTATTTTATTTTATGTTTTAAACATTTATTGGAGTATAATTGCTTTACAATGGTGTGTTAGTTTCTGCTGTATAACAAAGTGAATCAGTTATACATATACATATGTTCCCATATCTCTTCCCTCTTGCATCTCCCTCCCTCCCAACCTCCCTATCCCACCCCACTAGGTGGTCACAAAGCACCGAGCTGATCTCCCTGTGCTATGTGGCTGCTTCCCACTAGCTATCTATTTTACCTTAGGTAGTGTATATATGTCCGTGTCACTCTCTCATTTTGTCTCAGCTTACCCTTCCCCCTCCCCATGTCCTCATGTCCGTTCTCTTTCAGCACCATGGAAACCAGCTTTAGCTCAGAGGAAACATGCCTCTCTACAGTGAGTTTCTTATGTCAGTCAAGTCTAATATTGAATATGAAATATCAAAGGAGTTGGGGACTGAGCAAGTGTGTATGTGTATGTGTGTGTGTGTGTCTGTGTGTGTGTGTGTGTGTGTTGAGGGAAGGAAAGAGAATAATTGAAATTCTTTATTTTTCATCTCTTTCTCTTTCTCTGTCTAACAAACCATTAACCAACCAACCAACAAAAAGGGGCTCTTGATTACTAATGTGCATTAATATTACAAGTGTTCCAGTAACTTAAAATAACCCAAGGTAAAGTACAACATAAATCTCGGGCACTTTGCACAGTGCTTACATAGAGAAGGCACTTGAATCTTGAATGAATTAATTACAGGTCTACTTCTCTTGCAAAAGTGGCTGCTTAAACTTCAGCCATTGAGAAAAAAGTGAATGAAAGGTACAAAATTTAAGGTAAAATTAATGCATCCTAAGCATTAGAGAGGTATTTGAACATATGCATGGCTCTCTCACATATTGTGGATGTCTGTTGAAAAGTTTAGAATCTTACACCACAGCTTATAGTCATGAAGGGAGTTCTATAGGATGAAGGGGCCCTAAGTATTATTACTAACTACACTCCAAAGGTCTCCCAGCAGCCAGCATGGAAGAGAAATATGGCTAGTTTCTGGAAAATATCTAGAAGATGCTGGGGTTATTCCTGTCTTTCTGTCTCATAGCCTAATATTTGTCAACAACAAATTAATCACACACACTCACACACACACACACACACACACACTCTTCAGTCACAGACCTCTCTCTCACACGGCCAGACCCACCTAGCTAGGTCTAGGTTACCTGAGTAGATGGCAGTGTATCACCATTAGTGGATTAAAAAAAAAAGAGAGAGAAACAATTCCATATGCATATGCAATTTCTGTGACAGATGTATCATATTTCTAATAATAATAGTAACAGAAAGATACATTTATATAGTATATTTTTATGCATCATTTTAGCATACACAATAACTGAGATGGTGGTTAAAGCATAGGATTTAAGAGTTAAGTGGTGGGTAGCCAGGCTTTCTGACACATGATTTGTTGTCAGAAAGCACAAGCTTGAGTCCCACCTCCAAGACTTACTAGATATGTGTCTCAGGGAGACATTCAATCTCACCAGGCTTTTGTTTTGCATCTGAAAAATCAAATTAAAGCAATTGCAACATCACAAAGTCATTGATAAGAGTACAGAAAATACACTATGCAAGGGATTTAAGCAGTCTATGGATTCACGAGTTGCATTATAATTGTTTTGTTGTTCTGTTTTTACTTTTTAAAATTATTATCATTGAAATTTTCTTCCTCAACAGGGACTTAATAGTTAGTGTGGTATATTTTATGACCCTTAATATTTCTGAGCCAGATCTCTTCATCTGTGAATTAGCAGTAATGATATCTGCCTTCCCTATTTCACAGGGGAGGATCAAATAAACTAATTTTTGTTATTTGCAAACAAACCACTAAATAAATACAATGTATTACTATTATGTAAGTAAATATAGTGTGCAAAGAGAAATACTGTGGAAATTTATATGAATAGCATGGAAGTTTAAATGGCAATATAATTGTTCAAACATTTTTATCTCCTTAAGAGAGATCTGGATGTATTTTATTTCAATCATCAAGTTGGCTGTAGCATCATTTTTTAAATGTTTAATCCTAATCATCTCCAAAGTTCAAAGTAACATTTATAACATATGTGTTCATATTTTTGCTTAAGTGTACTAAAGCTCACAGCTTTATTCTTTAATCACTGAATTCTTTTGTCATTTTAATATTCATTCTTCATTCAACAGACAAATATTTATTAAGTGCTTACTCCCCTACCTTGAACCAGACACATGCAGGACATGGCACAGTGAACAAGATGGGCAAACACATCTGCCCCCTTGATTCTTGCATTCTAGGGGTTTACAATCTATGTTACCACTGATATTTTTCACTAGGCCTTCAATGCAGATACTTTTTATATTTTAATTTCAAATATTATTTGAAGAGAGTTTTCTGTTCATCTTAGAGCATTTTCCATTCATCTTCTGCCCTCAGTTGATTCTATCATTGGCATGCCAACATGGAATAAGTTCAAGCCTTCAAATGCACAGAGGACAGACAGAGTGGGTTCATGCTGTCAAACCTAGAGCAGGTTTGCCTCTGTTTAGGAAGATCTGTTTGGCATGAGGTAGATTTCACCCTGAGACAGCACGTTGGTCTCAACATTAACTTGAAAACTCCACTGACCCTGGGAGAAAAATCTGGGAGAGAAGCTATCTGATAGATGATGAAAAGAGAGTCTCTGGCTAATGTGAACATATTTCTGCAATGAGCAGATCTTTTGCCTTATTATTTTATCTGCATAATTCACCTTTCTCTTTAGTATTGATTTTACACGTCTAATATTTACATTGTGTAGACCTGACCTGTAGCACTTTTCTTATATGGTTTCTAATCTACAGTTTTCATTGAGAAGACCATGACTTGGTGGCTTTGCCTAAATTCAAGTACTAGTTAGTAGAAATGCTGGGACTTGCAGCTAGACATTCTGATTTCAAGTTTCAAGCTCCTTGCATTAAATTATGCTGTATTGTGTATGGACTTGTGTATGTAGTTACATAATTGTTTAAACTAAGCTGAAGTCAAATATCAGAGAAATGAACTGTTGCTCTTAGCTATTCAGAGGTAACTACCTAAAGCAAAGTTAATGTGATTTATATTTGAGTATATTTTAGACAATTAGCAAAGAGGAAAGTTGGTATTATCTATGGACTCTCCAGAATTTCTCTTTAAGAAGAGGTTAAGGAAGATCTAATCTAATCTAGTTGGAGGGGAAACCTTGTTACCTAATACCTAACCAACACACTGTTTGTAATTAGATTGTACACTTAATTTGAATGGTTTTGAAAGAATATTGATAGAGATAGTAGTGGTGGTGAGTTTCTATAGCCTCTTAATCCTCTTTTGTTAACAGATAATTATCCATATAATATATAAAATATTATTTATGTCCTAAAATTTTCCAGAAGTCATTTCAGTTCAGAGAAAGAATAATGGAGAACTCCAGGTAGAAAGGGATTCACATCGTTTTTTCTTAAGAAGTTTTTTTTTTTTTTTTTTTTAATTTATTTTGGCTGGGTTGGGTCTTCATTTCTGGGAGACAGCTTTCTCTAGTTGCGGCGAGCAGGGTCTACTCTTCCTTGCAGTGTGCAGGCTTCTCATTGCAGTGGCTTCTCTTGTTGCGGAGCACGGGCTCTAGGCACACGGGCTTCAGTAGTTGTGGAACAAAGGCTCAGTAGCTGTGGTGCATGGGCTTAGTTGCTCCGCAGCACGTGGGATCTTCCAGGACCAGGGCTGGAACCCGTGTGCCCTGCATTGAGAGGCAGATTCTTAACCATTGCACCACCAGGGAAGTCCAGATTTACATCTTTAACTTCCTTTTTCTAATTGACTGACCTCGAGAAAATTACTAAGTGTGTGTGTTGTTGTTGTTAGGTATAGAAGGAGAAATAATAATAACAAACTCATGGATTTATTGCAAAGAAGAAATGTGATATCATATGCAAAACGCATGGTCTGTGTTAGGGTTAATGAAGTTACCTCCCAATCTTTTTTTGGTTAATGAACAGGGTAAGAGTTTTGTGCTAAAAATAATTTATTTGTCTGGTCAAGTAAGTGTGGGGAAATGCTCTCCCGTAGAGACTCATGAGGCAGGTTTGTATATTAAAAGCTCTTTGTAATTCTGCACAAAGAAATCTGTTTTTTTGTTGTTTAATCTGGTATATCTTACATTTTAATTATCAGAGGACCGTTACTTAAATCACAGCTATTAAGGTCCCACTGAATTCATGCTGCCCAGAAAATATTTAAGGAAACACTGGACAATAAAACCATTGAAATGTCAATATATACACCAAAACTTACATGACCACACATCCTACTGCTTCTTCAGTCTCACCCAAATTCTGCCCACTCCCTATTTCAGAACTTTTTCACAAAGCTTTGAGTAGATTTAAAATGTTTAGTTACCTATTGTTCTCTATTATAAAGAAAACATTCTTAAAACCACATTACCTATTCTGAAGGTACATCATTTTTATTAGCTTAAAATGTGATATGGGCCCATTTTCTTGTTTTTGTTTTTACTAGACTTACTCTTTAATATTGTTTTAAATGGAAAAATATTATATTAGATAGATAATATATTTTCCAAGAATATAATTTGTAGTAAGTTAAAGTTCTATTTATATTTAAAGTTCAAACTACTTATCTTTAAAATGTGTATCTGATTTTTTCAATTATAGATTTTCAAAGAGAAATGGAAACATTTAAATTAAAAGGAATGTACACCAGCTACATGAACTAAATAAATTTCTCATCTTGCTTTTCTACTGAGATCAAGTTGTGATATTAAATTGGAAAAACCTAAACTCTTATTACATCAGCACTCCAATATTAGTAATTGTAAATCAATTGGAAAAAATGGTTTATCGTGGAGCAGGAAAAAAAAAAGTAAAGAGGTAAAAATATTCTATTTTGTTATTCATGCCACTTGTAAACTACTAAAAAATAAAAACCTTTCCTATATGACTTGGGCAATATTTTACTCTCTTTTTGTTCTTATTCAAAATTTAGAGGTTTTTAAAACATGTAATTTTGTGTAATGTTGTGTTAACACATTTATTAAATACAAGGTAAGATTAGTTACAAAGTGGATTTAAGAAACAATGACATTGACTAAATTAAGAGTAAACTCCTAGTAACCAAAAATCAATCTCACAGAAATACCATACAACAGTAAAAACACTTTCTTTTAACTCTTTAAATTCTTTTGATATGTTATTAGGTGCATTAGTTGACTAAATACTTTTGAAAGACTGGCCTATCTTACAGCTTTTGATGAATTACTAGTTTACTGCTATCCTGACTGGGGGAAGCAAAACATAAAATAAAATAAAATACAAAAGTCTATCAACACTAAAATTTCAACTGAATAACGTTTCAAAAGGGCCTCTCCAATGCATATGTTATACTAGAACTTGTTTTTATTTAATAGAAATCCAATGATTAATTGTCACTATTATCATCAGTTATCAATCTGGAGACTGGAATTTCACTACCACTTACTATTTTTCTTAAAACATGCAAAAAGGAATGTATTAAAATGCATTATTTGTTACACTGAGCAAGTCCAAGATTACAGACTACATTAGGGTAAAACATGTATTTGATTAAGACTCAACCTGTAAATGGGTTGGTACTCACATACTATATTTTCTAGCTCTGTCAGCTGAGAAGACCTAAAAACAATGACACCCCAGTAGCAGTGAACACAACTAGCACCCAAGCGTCCTTGTAGAAATGGACAATTAGGGGGCTAAAGAAAAAATATATGAGATGATTCTAGAGCATCTTGTAATGCCAGAAAACTAAGTGGTCCAAAAAATCCCATTGATGGGAGTATGTTAAAGGCACACAGGCACCAAGTACTGGCTCCCAATGGCCAAAGCTGAAATGATTTGAGCAACAAATTTTTTAAAAGTTGTACTGGATTATAACCAAAGTATAAAATAAATACTCATGAGTTCATACTGATATAAATAAATGATTAAATAAATATATGGAGGAGGAGAGACATATCTCCCAAACAAAAGAGCCAAGTGATGAAGATCAGCATCACCTCGGATAAATCATATTGATAGTATTTACCTTTGATGTGATGGGATGCAAATGGCACTTTTCTTATCTGGTTTTCATCTCTCAAATCCAGATCCCCACTCTCTAATCATGAGAAAAACATCAGATCAATAGCAATAGAAAGGCATTCTACAAAATACGTGGCCAATACTTGCTAACATGTTCAAGGTCATAAAAAACAAAGTCTGAGAAACTGTCACCACCAAGAAGAGTCTAAGCAGATATGATAACTAAATGTAATGTGATGTTCTGAATGGGATCCTGGAAGAGAAAAAGAACATTATGTAAAAACTAGGGACATTTGAATAAAGATGGATACTACCTAATAATAGTGTATCAACACTGTCTCATTAATGTTAAATGCACCAAACTCATATAAAGGTGTGAATAACAGGAGAAACTGGATGTGGAGTATATGAGAACTTTCTACACTACCTTCTCAACTTGAATGTAAATCTAAAACTGTTCTAAAAAATAAATACATAGGGCTTCCCTAGTGGCACAGTGGTTGAGAGTTCGCCTGCCTTTGCAGGGGACACGGGTTCGTGCCCTGGTCCGGGAAGATCCTACATGCCACGGAGTGGCTGGGCCCGTTAGCCATGGCCGCTGAGCCTGCGCGTCTGGAGCCTGTGCTCCGCAATGGAAGAGGCCACAACAGTGAGAGGCTCAGGAAAGGGGCAAAAACAGGGAGAGGCCGGCGTACCGAAAAAAAAAAAAAAAAAAAAATTAAATAAATAAATACATAAATAAATACATAAAGTCTATTAAAAAAAAAAAACCCTCAACCCATATCAAGATCTCTTCTGGGTACTTCCCTGGTGGCGCGGTGGTTGGGAATCTACCTGCTAATTCGGGGAGCACGGGTTCGGGCCCTGATCCGGGAGGGTCCCACGTGCCGCAGAGTGACTGAGCCCGTGTGCCACAGCTGCTGAGCCTGCGCTCTGAAGCCCGTGAGCCACAACTGCTGAAGCCCGTGTGCCTAGAGTCCGTGCTCCACAACTGCTGAAGCCCGTGTGCCTAGAGCCCGTGCTCCACAACAAGAGAGGCCACAACAGTGAGGAACCTGCGCACCGCAACGAGGAGCGGCCCCCGCTTGCTGAGGCCGGAGGGAGCTCGGGTGCAGCAGCGAAGACCCAATGCAGCCAAAAATTAATTAATTAATTTAAAAAAAAAATCTCTTCTTCTGCTGTTACAGTTCCTACCTACTCTGTATTACATAAAAGTCTATAACTAATTGCATCAAGGAAAATAGAAAAAACTATTCCATAAAATATGCTACATAAATAGTTTTCTAGAGTATCATTAAAATAAAGACAACAGCATATAATGTCAGAAAAAATCATTTAAAAATAAACTTTATGTAAAAATTGCTCTTGATAAAATGCAATGGTTGTATGTCTGCTTTAGAATTCTGCAATGAGTTTGTAGAAAATCAGACATTAACTCTTTCTATCCATTAGTATCTAGGTTTTCAACTATTATATGCTTTTTGTACTTACTTAAACATAATTTAACTTTGAATATTGATTCAAGCATTGTAATATACTCTGCTAGAGGCAGTAAGTGCTGATGTCTTTGAATGAATACTCACAGTAAACTATTTGCACGATTCCTTTTCTTAGCAAAATTGTCTAAATATGCCTTTAAAAAATCAATATTTAATTCCCAGAGCCAATAGAGTACTTTATAATTCAAATTGGGGAAAGGATGATAATAATCAAGTGTTTTTCTCTTTTCATTGTGAAGACTCAATTACAACTTTTGAGGGTTTTCTTTTCTTTTTTAAAATTTAAACTTCCAAAGTGTTTTATTGCATACTTTGGCAAAACATAAACAGAAGTTGCATTCTGATGACCTGCTTATGTTTATATTGTATAAGTTGTTTTCATCTCCTAAAAATGGATTGTTTGATAGAGCCATCTTTCCAGTCTAAAGGCCATATTTATTTGCCTAAGGCTGTTTCTGTACATGCCCACTGAACTGGCAAAAGCCTTTATAAATGATTGTGGATCATCTAAATGATTGACAGGAGGGAATGGTTAAGAAAATAATAGTTTAAACTCAAGAAAGATTTATTAAATATAAACCTTATGATGAAATGTATGTATTAAAATGAAAAATGTTTAGAAAGTAATATATGGTTTTACATACCTTGAATTGGGAATGTATACAATTCATCCTTGCTTGTAGATAAGAACTAAAAGAATTAATGTGGAAAGAGGAAGCCCATTTGTTTTGTTAATATGGTGGAATTACAAGTGAATTTTTCTTTCATTTAGATTCCTATTACTCTTCTTTGCCCAATTTAAAAATGATTGGTTAAAGTCGCCATTCTGTACTTTCTAGATTATTCTAGCAGTCAATTGCATGCAGTTTGGCAGAGTGAGAAGTGCACTGAAATGAGAATACTTCCAGCTCTGGTGATTCTTAGCTTGGCCATGTCACATAACCTTTTAGTAAATCCATTTCCTTGTTTGTCTGAGGCAGCTGGTGGTGAACAGGTATGTGGGTGCAACAGCTAACCCCTTCCTGGTCCTCAATTTCCTCTGCAGTGTTGGTTCTGCTTTATTGTCATTGGTTTGAACTGAGAAACTACATGAAGATGTGCAACACCATTATACTTTGTATTTATAGCCTCAGCATAATGTGTGTGGAAATGGAACTTTGTTCGTTTCTCTGAAATTAAACTTGACTAGGCACATATTCCCCTATTTCCACCAGGACCATATCACGGTCCTCGCTTTTGATTTAAAATGTAAATGTTTAGAAATTTCCATTCTTCCTTCTCACTACAGAGATCAAAGACCCGTGTCTTTCAGGGAGAGATCTTTGCTGTCATTCCTCCAAGACATCCACTGTGGTGCAGCTCTCCTGTCTGACCCTGGGTATTGACTCTGTGGCATCCGCTACCCACGACCCTGACGGGACGGCCCACCTTGGTTCACTTTCACCCTTTGAAACTCAGCACATTCTCTGTCTGGTTTCTCAAGTGGGCTGTTTACCCAGCACCTCATCAAGGAGGAATCCATGATTCACACAGCAGCAATCAGCATCAAGTTACCTTCAAGCCCCGATTATTATCTCAGGCTCTTTCTGTTCAACCACACGATGTCTCCATCTCCATTTTCCCTCATGTGCCTTGAGCAGCAGTGTGCAGATTGTACTCCCAGAGTACACAACTGTACATTGGTGCAGGCCATCCCCAAAACCTAGGGGGTTTACTGACCTTCTATCTCACCTCCAGGTTTCCAAACTGCGAGGAGGGGAAACAGAGCTAGATTCTTACAGTGTCACACATTTATCTGAACTCTGAGGTTCAGGCTTTAAGCACTATGGTGGTATTTAAAGCAAAGTTTTTAAAATTAAGACAACAGAAGCAACAATAAAAACAAATTTCATTCTATTTTCTGAATTTCACAACAGAAAGTCTAGGTTTTTAAGATCTCTCTCTCTAATTATTGGATGATACACATTATATCATAATTATATAATTCTTATATATCATACGTATTACATTCACACATACACATATTATTCTATATATATTATTATACACATTACTATATGTAATATTACTTATATAAGATACATATATTCATAGACAAATGCCTACATATATATATATATTCTAATTTATGTTTCTCTCTGTGTCTTATTTATTGTACCTGGAGAAAAATCACATATCAAACTATTATTGTATTTCACAATAACGAGGAAAGGATAATGGGTATAAACAACCCGTCTGTGACTGGTGATGATAGGAGGCAGACAGAAAGGTAGAGAGGAGGGCATAGGAATCATGTAGACCATGACAAATGTTCTCAGGCTACAAGGGCTTTTAAAACATCTGTTCAGTGACCTATGAGAATATCCCTGTTGGTCAGATTGAACAGCAAGATTCACATGACATCACCTAGGGCCCAAGTAACATGACAGAGTTGATAATATTTTTGCTAGATCTGTGGATCATTTATCAGAAAATAGTATTAAGCTACAAAATAAATATCTTGAGGAATAATAGTGGTCAACTAGAAAAATACCCCAAAACTTTATAAATAACTGTTTATAACTAGTTTAATACATGCAGCATACTCTTCCAGGACTTCTATATAGCCAAAAGGTAAAGAGAGAAGTCAGACCCAGAAGTTCCTTTGAACAAGCTATAGAAAGCATATAAATATAAAAATATTTTTCATGTGACATACATACAAATAAAAATATCATATAAATATATAAATATATATATATATATATAAATTTAAAATAATAGTACTTAAGACCAGGCAGGGACTTCAAAGATCTTAACTTCCAACTTAATAGATGAGAACACTGAGACCCCCAAAATGAAACCAATGTAGATACTAGGTAGCTGAGCCACAATTCTTAAACTGCATCTCAATGTTATTTTCTTGCAACTTTGTTTTCTCCCAGAACTCATTCAACATTTATTAAAAATCTATATTTGAATGAATAAGGTATTGTAATTAACCAGTAAAATACATAAAAGTTCCAAAATAGAGAGATCACAGAACTATCAGTGTGGTTTCTTTAAATCCGGATGCTCTGTAAAGAAGTTATGTTTTGAGGTATGTCTCAAAGGAGAGGGTTGACATAAGAAATGGAGGTGAAGTACAGTCCAGGTGGTGATAACTACTGAAAGATTAAAATCCAGAGAAATTCTGACATGTAGGAAAAATATCAATAGAGAAATCTTAACAAAAAGGTGTTAAACTGTATATACAGTTTTCAACTTTGTGTGACCTGGGCATTTCTGGTCATCTTGTCTTACAATCACTTGAGTTACAGAACTGTCTTCATATCCACTAAGACTCTTACAAAAAAACTAAAAAGAACAACTACAAATGAGAGGGCTCTAGCATAAAAATTTAGAATAATTAGTATGTACTAACATTATTTTTTATTACCTTAGTTTAATTCAAGTGAGTATTAGCCGCCAGTTAGGTTAAATGCACAGGCATACAAGGGAAGACTGTTAAAGGTAATATCTATTGCTCACTTTTTGAGAATGTCATCAAAAATCAGAAAGGCAGGCTAAAGTGTGGAGCTATGAGATTCATCTTCCCACCTCTATATCAAATATAGGAAAGTGAAGTGGAATGAGTAATTAATGTGATGCTTATAAAAAACAAAATCAGTAAACAATTCCTGGAGAGAATACTAAAATAAATTTGTCCTACTATTCCTGAAGTCTAGACTGCCTTTTGTTTCATTTGAAGTAATCTTTCAAATTGACTTCTGGCTTCCAAGAGTAACATTTGACCCTTTCTTTTCCTTTCAGAGGATGAAGTTTTAATTTACGTTTTTCCACACTCCCCATCGTTTGCTTATTCATTTATTCATTCTTATATTTATAGCTTGTCTTATAAAATTATTTCAAAGGCTTACAGAAATACATATATTATAACCTGATACAAATACAAATATGATGGAGATAAAGGTGAAATAAGATAAAGCAGGGGCAACGTCCTTGAGAAGATGCCAAAAGTGGACTGGAACATTTTATCTGAGCTTTCTTGCAGCAGAAGTAAGAAAGGAAGCAGGGCAAATCACAAAGTTCAGAGAGTGTAGTAGCTTAGACAAATTGTAGGGTTTTACATTAAAAAACATGAAAGAAATATATCCTATGATCTCAATGAAGGGAAATAATGTGATGTTGTAGATGCCATTCTTATGATGAAATATTGTGTTCCATTCATTTGTTTCTTATAAAGTTCTCAATATAACTCTATGACCAGAAACCAAATAATAATAAAAACAATTCTGCAAAACATCTTGGAATGGAAACTTCAAGTAGTTTGGTTTGATCGAAGACTAAAATTTATAATATCTAGGGGAATGGATGGACAGCGTATCACTTCACGATTATTCATCATTATTGATCCTTGAATCTGAGGTTTATTGGAAGGTGAGCAACAGAAAGTTAAATGGGTAAGAGATTGTGATGAAGTATGTATTTCTGGTGAAAGGCGAATCATAAACATCTGAAGGTTTATTTAAATATTTGTTAATCCACTTTTTTAAAATTAAGAGAATGCTCAGTAAAATATAAGATTCAAGGTCAACATACAAAAATTAGGAGGTTCCTATACACCCGTAATACCTAACCATAATATGTAATGGAAAAAGTGATTTATACATATAGCAGCAGAAGTCATAAAATGCATAAGGATAAACCTAATAAACACTAGACTTATATGAAGAAAACTACACAATAAATTTTCTTTGTAAGACATAGAAACCTTTTGAAGAAACAGATTTTATTTCAACCAAAGCATTATTCAATATTATGTATTTAGTTTCAAAACATATGTGATTTTTAAAGTTATCCATTTGCAATCACTATTATTTTGTTATTGTTGCATTATGGTTGAAGGAACACAGTCTTTTGATATTGATCCTTAATCATCTAATATATTTTTGGGGGGTAAATATTCCATTTGTATTCAGAAACATTGTATTCAAAACATTATTTGTTGTGTATACATATCTCATTGATTAAGCTTATTAATTACATTTAGATCTTCCATAAAAAAAAATCAGGAGGTAAAGATGAAGCCCTTCTATGAAATTAAGAAATCTAAAAAGATACATCCTTGAATAGAAGACCACCTCACTTCTGGTAGAGGAAACACCTGGAAGCAGGGCCACAGTTTTGTTCAGAAAACCCTTCTGAGTTTATCACATTGAATGTACAAATGGCTCAGAAGCATTTGTCTGCACTAGAGGACAAGGCTGCAAATATCATCAAATATTGATCAGAGCCATGAAAAAATAATAGGCATGCAGAGTAAAAATAAATCTCATTGAGATATCAAATTTAAATAATATGTTTTTCAGGTAAATTCTAATATAGATAAAATGGGAATCATACACACACTGAACTCATATAAGGTCATCTATAAGCCAATAATATATTCAGTATAATCTGTCCACCATGATGATTTGGGTTTCAGAGCAATTGATCTTAAGCCATTTTCTTTTCCTCACAGCAAACGTAAAATAAAACTCGCTGTCTCATGAGGTCAATGCTTCATGACTATATATATGCCGACCGTTCAGAAAATAATTTGCTATTTTTGTACTACCTTGTTTTCTTAGGTTTTGTGTTTTATATTTGCTTATCTGTGCTATTTGTTGTTTTTGTTTTTAATTAGAATCTGCTTGGCATATCCTGGGTAAATCCTGGTCAGGAATAAAGCTTACATCTTGCCTTTCCTCTCTGAAGTTTTCAACTACTCCTTTGTTTTTCAGTGTCCTGAAAGTCAAATTTGTCCAAACTCTTGTTTTTAGTTTCTAATTTCTTTTTTTTTTAATATCTTTATTGGAGTATAATTGCTTTACAATTGTGTGTTAGTTTCTGCTTTATAACAAAATGAATCAGTTATACATATACATATGTTCCCATATCTATTCCCTCTTGTGTCTCCCTCCCTCGCGCCCTCCCTATCCCACTTAAGGTCCATCCACCTTACTACAAATAACTCAATTTCATATCTTTTTACGGCTGAGTAATATTCCATTGTTTATATGTGCCACATCTTCTTTATCCATTCATCTGTCGATGGACACTTAGGTTGCTTCCATGTCCTGGCTATTGTAAATAGAGCTGTAATGAACATTTTGGTACATGACTCTTTTTGAATTTTGGTTTTCTCAGGGGATATGGCCAGTAGAGGGATTACTGGGTAGTATGGTAGTTCTTTTTGTAGTTTTTAAGGAACATCCATACTGTTCTCCATAGTGGCTGTACCAATTCACATTCCCACCAGCAGTGCAAGAGTATTCCCTTTGCTCCACACCCTCTCCAGCATTTATTCTTTCTAGATTTTTTAATGATGGCCATTCTGACCGGAGTGAGATAATATCTCATTGTAGTTTTGATTTGCATTTCTCTAATGATTAATGATGTTGAGCATTCTTTCATGTGTTTGTTGGCAATCTGTATATCTTCTTTGGAGAAATGTGTATTTAGGTCTTCTGCCCATTTTTGGATTGGGTTGTTTGTTTTTTTTTATTGAGCTGCATGAGCTGCTTGTAAATTTTGGATACTAATCCTTTGTCAGTTGCTTCATTTGAAAATATTTTCTCCCATTCTGAGGGTTATCTTTTGATCTTGTTTATGGCTTCCTTTGCTGTGCAAAAGCTTTTAAGTTTCATTAGTTCCCATTTTTTAATTTTTGTTTTTATTTCCATTTCTCTAGGAGGTGGGTCAAAAATAATCTTGCGATTTATGTCATAGAGTGTTCTCTTTAGAGTCCCTATTCTGAAGCACTACAATGTTTTTCAGATTTGAAAACAAGCAAACAAAACCTGAAACATTGTGTGTTTTTGGCTTCAGGTTTTCATCTTTCTCTGTGGATCCTGAAGAACAACTTTAAATTTTGTAGAATTTCTCGCCTTTTTTTTTTTTTTTTCTGGGAGAAAGGAAACTCTCATTAAAACCTCATGATATACTTTATTTCTAAACCCATACTGCTACACTTTGAGCTGAAAAATAATTTGATAAAACTAAAGATTCCTGTCACGTCTGTAAAATGACAAGGTGAGCTACAAATTGAGTTAATGATAATTTCCTTCTATTTCATGTGTTTGTTATGGCAACAGTTTTATTTTTCAAAATCATTATCTGGTTTCCTCTCCATCAAACATTAATGTGAATGCAGTACATACAAAGTTATACAGAAGTAGAATCTCCCCATTATAGGTGTCTGAGAAAAGCTAGAAATGGCATTTCCATTAAAAAGTAATATACAGAATGGAGGGGGAAAAAATGTCTTCAGGGCCTTAGAAAGAGAAAAATTGTTACATTGTAAATCAATGCATGACCACCCAAATCAGCATTATATTTCATAAAGCTGTAGACAGCATTAGTTATAGTCAAAAGGAACTGTTGTAAAATTACTTGTGGAACACCCATTCACACACACAAACACACCCAAATGGCACAGAATCATGTAAATTAAAAACACGAGAGTCCAGTGAAGCCATCAAAATGCGGTCACTTTCTAGTCTGGTCTTACGTACCAAATCCTAAAATTTAAGATTCTTCTTGTTAAAAAAAAAAAAAATCTGCAATCATCTCTATGAATTAGCCTCAAAAGCTGCTCAAAAAAGTGATTTGTTTAGGAGCATGAAAATGCAGGACCCAATAATTACAATTAAGTAAAAAAGGAGTGAGGAATACAGCAGCAAAGGCAATGGAGTTGCACTTTAGGGTTTTTTTTTTAAACAAATAGCTGTTTCCACTATTTTTTAAGGGATAATTTAAGTAAATATAATTTTTAACATTGAGGTATGAAGAAAATTGGTTTAAAAGGGAAGAAAATTAAAACAAGGGTATTTAGGTTGCTCTTAATATATATTGTGGGTGTTTTCTCTAAGATTGCTTTCCCGGAGATTCACAGGATCCATGCAACATTGTTAAAGAAGAACCATTTCTGTATAATGAAAACCAAAGTGTATATTCAAGGACATGAAGAACAATAGAAAGATATGCATTTGTAAGATAATAATTGTGAAATCAGTTTTATTCAGTCATAGATACTATTTTTCCACAATGTTTGGCATGTGTTGAAGAAATAAATATATAAGAAACTCATTTCAAAATTAAAATATGTTAGTGGTTTTGTCTATTCATCCTAAAATTTAAATGATATTTATTTGACACAAATCATATGATGTACATGTTTTTACACCATATCTTTACTGTTACTCCAAAGTAGAAGGTATATTCCTAATATAACCATTTTGTTGATGTGGAAATTGAGGCCAGATTTCATGTACAAAGTCAAGTCAATGGAGAAAGAGTTTATATTTAACTCAGCAAGGGAAAATAACTTTTGTGAATACATTGTCCAATTTATTGCTGGCATAGTCTATATTTGTATAACTGCCAACACTTCCTTCATCTGCTTTTATGTACAGAATAAAAGTATCACCCAGCAGGACTATTTTAGTGTGTCATCGAAAGAAAAGGTAAATCCACTTATTTTCAAAAATCAATCCTAGCCTGCCTTAGGATAATAGTGTCTGGTACCTGAAGGAATACAAGAACTATGTTGTGAGTAGTAGTTTTTAATTTAAAAGCTCAATTTACTACAACTAGGTTTCTCTTAGAACTTTGCCTAATTCTATTTTGCAGGCTTTTCGTGTACATTAATTTGCATAGCTGTATTGAAGTGAGCTTTTGTGCTGAGAAACCAAACCAAATTCAAAAGTCTTAATTAAAAGCATAGGGAACCTGAGTGAAATTTTAGATATTAAGAGTCTGACCTATGCTGGCCTATTATTTCCTGATTTATTTGATTTATAAAGACTCAACTTTTGCTTGAAAACCCCTAGGGAGTGATTAAGATATTTTTGAATCTGTAAAATATAACCATTAAGAAGGGCAGCAATTTGAACTCATGATGCTCTTAGCAGGCCGTGCCATGAAGACTAACATGCCAACCATTCCTTTTGATTGTGAAGCGTATTGGAAAAACTTTATGCTAGTATTCTAATAGCACTTTTCCATTACATGGATATATTCATTTGAATCTGCCAGGTTTTTCCTCTACGACAATGATATTCAACTGAGTACAATTTTTGTTGCCCAGGGGACATTTGGCAATGTATGGAGATGTTTTTGTTTGTTTCAACTTGGGGGGTAGGGGAGCTGCTACTGGTACCTAGTGGGAAGAGGTCAGGAACATGGCTAAACATCCTACAATGCACAGGACAGCTCCCTGCAACAAACACTAACCAGCCCAGAATATCAACAGTACTAGTTGGGTGGCTCTAATATGGAGATTATGAACACAGATCTAATATAGGCTTACTGTAGATGTTTTGGAAATCTTATTCCAGAAAAAAAATAAAGTAAAATAACAGTAAATCACATATTCTCAGTTGGGATAAACAGAGGCAACATATCACAGTAATGTTTTGCCATGAATCAGGGACATAGCTTTTGATAAAACTTCCCTTGCCCAGCATCTATGGTGCTTCTTCTGAGAACATGCCCATCTGAAACACAAGCAGACACTGCAATAAGTTATCAAATTGTGTATAAGAATTCCACCTCATTCAATGACTCTCCAAGGCAGACCACTGGTTATAGACATTACTAACCACAGTAGACAATCAGTCTTCTGGAGCTTACAGTGTAGAAAAGGCATATGGACATGAATGAAATGATCACACGAATAAATATTTACCTGTAAATTGAAAAAAATTATGAAGGAGAGGGTCATGGTTTATGAGATCATTAAATGGGAGAGGCTGACAAGGTTTAAGAAGGTCCAGGAAACCTTTATATGAAGGTTTTATATGAATCCTTTATATGTAAAAGTAGTCAAAAATCCCAGAAATGATCACATTTCACTGATGCAAACTTATTGTAAGTAGATTGCTGGGACATGCATGCTGTGTGCTTTGCAGAAATTCAGGATACTATTTGCGGTACGCGGGCCTCTCACTGTTGTGTCCTCTCCCATTGTGGAGCACAGGCTCCGGACGCGCAGGCTCAGAAGCCATTGTTCACAGGCCCAGCCGCCCCGCAACATGTGGGATCTTCCCGGACCAGAGCACAAACCTGGGTCCTCTGCATCGGCAGGCAGACTCTCAGCCACTGCGCCACCAAGAAGCCCTATTTTTTCATTCTTAAATCTTCTTTAAAGAAGAAGCAAAGGATTCTCAGGTCTATAATAAGTTACTCTTAAGGAATACATCAAATTTTATTCTCTGCCCTATTTTAACTGTAGCAAGCACCATATCATATTGAATATGTTGCAGTCACTTCATGAGGTTAGCCGGTCCTAAAGAAGTTTTTCATCAGAAGTAACAGCTACTCGAATGGAGTACCTGGGCGAAAACAGACGGCACATCCTCCAGATAATTCAGGAGTATAAGCCTATCCAACATGACACCCAGAGATAACTTAATCTGTAAAGCATAATTTCCTCTAAATATTATTTTAACCCTTTTGCCTGAACCAGTTAAACCACTTTGTCTCTTTATTTTCCCTCTTAAATCATCTTTGTCTTCATCTTTGTCTATGACCTATAAACATTTTTAAACCTTGCAAGCCCATAGCCTGGAGCCTATGTGAATAGGTGTAAAATTTAAAACCAAAATGAAATAAAATAAATGTAAGTGAGGAATTGAATATAACTTAGTCCACAGAAAAAATAGCAAGTGTCAATCTACTAAAAACAAAAACAAGTAATACTGCCCATAGTGGAAAACAAAACAACTTACAAAACATTTTTTGAAGTAAAGTATTTTATTTCTTAAGTTATATTATTTTTCTGGAACATTAAGTTACATATACCGTAATATATAATAATGTGTGAAGTGTTTTTTTAACATTTAATTGGATTTGTACATGTATTCAGTGGAAAATATATAGCTTTCTTTGATTTCTCATAGCCATCTGAGGATTGTATTTCATTAGAACAAAGTCTGATGGCATAACACTCAGCAATAAACTGTAGCATTCAAAGAACAAAAATATATAGGATCAGCTAAAATTATTTTCCTTTTCTTACATTTTTGCAATGATATTCCATACATTGATGAAAAATAATTTGCTTTATTTGCTATCTAGTTTTATCTTCAGTTGATATTCCTCAGATGCTTTGTTTCTTAGAGAATCTGAGTTTTTTAATCCCCCCCCCCAAAAAATGCACACAAGAAAAGATATATTTCTTATTTTTTTTTTAAGATGTTGGGGGTAGGAGTTTATTAATTAATTAATTAATTTTTGCTGTGTTGGGTCTTCGTTTCTGTGCGAGGGCTTTCTCTAGTTGTGGCAAGCAGGGGCCACTCTTCATCACGGTGCGCGGGCATCTGACTATCGCAGCCTCTCTTGTTGCGGAGAAGGCTCCAGATGCGCAGGCTCAGTAGTTGTGGCTCACGGGCCTAGTTGCTCTGCGGCATGTGGGATCCTCCCAGACCAGGGCTCGAACCCGTGTCCCCTGCATTAGCAGGCAGATTCTCAACCACTGCACCACCAGGGAAGCCGAAGAAAAGATATATTTCTTAAAAATTAGTTTTGAAAAGCCCTTTGCATCAGCCATTTTGGCATCTGTTCATTTTCCAGCCCTAGGAGGACCCAGTCCTTCTCATCCTTAGTGAATCTGGGAGAGGACAGTGTAATCCAACTTAACTTGCTTTTTAATCCACGAACGGAAACTGTGATAATGGATGATTTCAGGTTTGAATTTCCAAATACTTTGTCCTAATCAAGTAAGGAAAGAGCCACAATTTAGTGCCATTCAGCAAGCAAATAATCCTATTCTAAATTGCCTGGGCCCCTGTCACTGTTCCAGGTTTAAAATGAGTCGGTTTAAACCATGGCACTCTGACTCTGCTTCTGAATTTCCAACACGTCTCACACCACCCGGGATGGGGAAGCTGCTGGAAAGCTGAGAGAGGGCCTTGGGCAGCTGCAGCGGCAGTGGCTCCAGTGTGACCCTCTGGAATGCTGTGGCCATCGCGTGTCAGTTAACCCATGGTGTAACTAAGTGAATGATATGGGCGGCGGAGGAATTTTAGACGCTCTTCCAAGAGAAGTGCTTTGAAGAACAGGAGTCCTGACAGAGCCCTGAAGTGAGAAGGGTTAGTCTGTTAGAACAAAGCTCAGGAATCAGTGTACTGGATCAAGCCAACTTTTTCTGGTTCAGGCACTCAAAAAGTGTGTCTCGTAGCTATGCCACGTACGTCGTGCTTCCAGGAGTTAAGAGGGCCCTTCCAGGTCCCTGTACTAGACGTGTACGATCCAATCGGTGAGACTAATCAATGAAAGGAGAATAGCACGTGTAAAATAATGCCAACCCCATGTAAGTGGACTGTCATAGTTCTGAGAAGTGTGGATCAGTGAGGACGGATCAATCAGGCAGCACGTGGATCAATCAATCAATTCTTTCCATGAACACTGAGCTACGCAATGCTCTGTGCTGGATTGTGTTAAACTAGGAACAGAAAAGTCAGCAATAGATTCTCAGTATCTGCTCTTGCCGATTCTGCAAACAGTATTCACTCACCTGCTTATATGCTCAAAGTAGTTCCAATTTCAATTAAAAAAACAAACATACAAACTGAGATTTGTACTTGAGTACCCCCCCCCTTTCTTTTTAGCAAAGAAATGTCCACAATGCTATGAGTTCTCTTAGATAGGGAATGTGTCCTATTAACCTTTGTGTTCCCAGCAACCAGCAGAATGCCTAATATGTAGTAGGTAGTTAAGGACTATTTGCTAAGTAAATGAATCCTATATTCTTGTACTGAGCACATGATAACCATTTAATTAGACATGTGATTTGGACATGAGGGAAGGCAATTCTCCCTTAAAATTGTCCTGCCAATTCCTCTCTAGCCTCAGTCCACCTGAGCAAATCTGGCCATGTCACTTCCTTTTACTTCAGACTGGGGCAGCTTTGCACAAGGAGCATGTAGTATATGCCACCCAGATGTCCCCAAATAGTCCCCTTGATTATACCTGAGTATGACACATCTGTAATCAACCCCCTGAGGTTGTTCTCCTTTATCCTAAGAGATTAAAAACTGCCTTAGGTTTACCTGCTCAGGGTATGGTATGTAAATATGTTAACTACAAGTAAAAGCAAAACATACCCCTCCCAAAACAAACAAACAAAAACGATAAAGCAATGTGTCTTTTTACTCTGATAGATATTATTCTTCCTTAAATGACAGATACACACTACTGTGTGTCGGGCTGGCAGGGCAGGAATGACAAGATGCATGTAAAAGTTTGAGGACTTGATTAAAAACGTAAATTAGGCCAGTCAGACAAACCTGCATAAGCACAGAAAGCTGCTGTAATAGCCAGGCTTGGAAAGGATTACCATACAGAAATGTATGAGGAAATCCTAGGACTCTAGGACTATATACTTAATCAAAGATAAACTTTAGTAGGTCTTAAAAAAAAAAAAATCAAGAGCTTTATGTTGAGGTAACACAAAGCCATGATTTTCCCCAGACTTAATCATAAATTTAGGTATTGTTAATGTTTAGCCCTTCAGAGTAATTTTAGGACATTTTGAGCAATATTACATGTATTCAGCTGGTTTCAAAATTTAATTCTTATTTCCATTTTTCAAATCATTTCAAAGTGGACCAGCTAGGAATTGCCTTCGAGAGGGCCTAAGTGTGTTTTATCATGGTAAGAATGTGCAAAAACCATTAGATTCTATGAATAAGTAGTTTTCACAATTTATGAAAATAATTTTTCTCACTGATATTATGTTAGTTTAAATATATAAAATCCACTTTTGAATTCCTCTTTGTGTCCCTATCACCTTTGCCTGCTAATGTGTAATTTCACATGCATTTTTTTGCCCTCACAGGATCCAATAAGAGAAGTATGTCATATTTCTTAGTATGCTCAGGCTGCTACTTTTTTTAATTTTTTTCATAGTTTTGGAGGCTGGGAAATCCACAGTGAAGGTGCTAGCAGATTTAATTCCTGGCTTGTAGACAGCTTCTTTCTTGCTATGTATTCCCATGAGCTATCCTTGGTGCATGCTCCAGGAGAGAGATCACTCTGTCTTCCTCTTCTTATAAAGGCAATAATCCCATCATGAGGATCCCACGCTATTTTAAAGCTAATTACCTCTCAAAGACCCCACTTCCAAGTACCATCACACTGGGGGTTAAGCCTTCCATAGATGCATTTTGGGGAGACACAAACATTCAGCCCATAACAGTAATGCATAATTCTACCAATATGATTTCTGAATACACAAAAAATAACATTATGTAAAAGTACAATGAATTTCTCTTTCATTAAGAAACCCAATTATTTCAGAAAACTCATGTGGTTTAATAACCCGGTGAGTATGCCATTTCCTAGGTATTAAACCAAACATACTACTTTTCACAGCAAGGGGGAGGCCTTTCTCCAGGTGGTAGCTTCTACAGTGGTTTCAGGTAACTGGATTATTTTCTTATGCTCCAAGACCAAGCTCATTGGTCTGCATCTTGGAAAGACTTTCTAGACAAATCTGGGTTGAGCCAACCCCCTAGACCTTCACCATGCCTGAGCCTGCAGAATTATCCACCTGTTATATCTTCATTCACCTCTTTCTGGTATATGTCGTCACCCACAACATCAAGACAAGAACTTATGTATCTTTAGTTTCTAGACTATATCTGGGATGTAACAGCACTCAAGTATGTTGACTGAATGAGTCAAGTCTACCACAATATAAGCTTCATGGGGTAGAGAATTTTGTTCTACTGTTTGCTGCTGGCAGAATACTGCCTAGCACATAGGAGTTACTCCTAAATTATATGATGAATAAGGAGGTTATTAAGTGTGTAGTTAGGCCTTTGGGGAAAAAAAGGGCAAAAAAAAATTCTATTAGAAACTTATGATCTTCACTCAAGAATAGCTTATTGAAATACAAAGGAGTAGTTGAATGAAGAGAAACAGTAGGCCAGGAATCAGAAGACATGAGTTTTAACCCCTGTTTGGTGTCTAGGGAAAGTTACTTAACCCGTCTGAGCATGTTTCCTCATCTATAAAATCTAACTTCAAACATTTCTCCTCCTGGCTTTACACAGCTGTTTCATCTCATAAGCTAAGATCTGTGACAGTTTTATTCAAACATATGTCAAAATGAATTTTATCCATCTTTTTATATGCCTGACCCAAACACGTATCTTTTTTTATTCTTCAGAACAACTACAGTGAAGTAGAAATCATCATGCTCATGCTTTACAGCTAAAGAACTTAAGGGCAGAAATTAAATAATTTGCCCATGGTTCATGGTTCTCTGTTGTAGAACCTGGATTCTCACCCAGAGCTTTTAGTGTCATATTAATTCACCTCAAGTCCTGGACTAAAGTTCTTTTTTGCAAACTACTTCTGCAACTTTTTTGATTTGTTTTGACTTTAACATGAATTCAGAACTTTCTAATTGTTAAACTAAATCATTATTGAAACTGATTAAGTGAAGAAGTGAAAAACCAGGGTAACTGATTATGTGCAATATGAGCTTGACCTATACAGAAAAATACACACTTGAAGGAAAGATCACTACCAATTTATTCATTTTCTCCAATGCCCTTTTGTTATATAATTGAATTTTTTATCATGCTTTTTAAGATTTTAAGGTAATATTTCAATGTCAGATTCATTCCATGTCAATTTCATTTTCAGGCATGCTTTACTGTTAGGATCAATAGTTCTTTGTAATTTAAACTTGGAGTTCACTATGCCTCTTGGTACCACCTGCCACCAGACTAGCTAAGCTTGGTTTTGACAGACACACTTCCACTTTTTAAGTCATTAATAACACTTTGGAAATACCTACAGACTTCTCACAAATCACTGAGACAAAGGCAGGAAAAAAATTTTTAATTATCAAGTCAAAATCATGTGTGTGTGTGTGTGTATGTGTGTGTGTGTGTACGTGTCTATGTGAAAGAAGTGTTGTGCAATCAGATTGAAATCCATTTCTCATTTTCTGTGAAGGCGATTCAATTTAAAATAAAGTTAAAGAAGTAAAATATTTTACCACTTACCTCAATTTTTGGCCCCCACACACTGAGAGGCTGTGAGAGTTGCAAATAGCCCTTGATAATAACCCACTCATTAGAAATGAGGGAACTTTTGGGTTGGGGTAAGGTGGGGAGTTACTCAGGGTTACAGAGCCACTCTGCAGAGCCCACTCTGCTTTCCAGCCTATCTCCAGCTCTGAATGTTGCTTTGGAAGCAACACCATATTACCAATAGTGACCCAAGTAACTAACCTTTACATCTGATTGGTTGGTTCTTTCATTCATTCATCCACAAAGTATCTGCGGTAGTAGAATAACATACTGAACACAGTGTGTTTTATGACTTGTGAAGGTCTTGCTAAATGTTAGCAAAATTTACAATAGCTGCCACTTCATGAGCACTTGGTACATGCTAGATACTATACAAAACAATTACATATATAAATTCATTCATTCCAAATATATATTTTTTGAGTGCTTACTATGTGCCAGGCACTATTCTAGGCACTGGAGATACAGCAGTGAACAAGACAGACCAAAATTTCCATCCTCAAGAAGCTTACTTTCCTGTTTGGTATACAAGCATAAGTAAAATATATAGCATATTAGATTGTAATAAATGCTAAGGAGGCAAAAATAAAGCAGAGAAGGGAGATATGAAGTCTTGCAATGTGAAAGTGAAATTTTACATAAGGGACCTAGGGAAGATCTTGCTGAAGGAATTGAACTTTTAATTGCATTTCAAATGTCAAAATTACATCAAAAGTGATAAGGTACAAGAAGAACATTTTACACAAAATTCTCCCCTCTGCTATAATTTACTTGGAGGGAATTTTCTTGCTGCTTTTTGGGTATGCATGAATGTGTTCCATAGTAGACTGAGCAGTGGTTTTCTCTCTATTATAGCCATGTGATGGATGATAACTTTTGTGAAAATATTTGACAAAGTGGGGGAGCTAGCCTGCAGCTAGTTGGGAAATGGCTTGTCTGGGTTATTCCCTGAACAGTGAGGAGGTTGGTGTGGCTGGAATAGAGTGAATGAGGTGAGAATGCCACATTGAGTGTGATGAAAAAGCCAGAGGAGGGTTTCAAACCTTCATGGTAAGTGCTGTCCTTCGAATTTTACACATGAGAAAAACTGAGGCTAAGCTAAGGCAAGTTGCTTCCCCCAGATCACTCAGCTAGGTGACAAAGTTGAGGTTTTTTTTTACCTATCTGATTCCAAAATCCATGATATTAATCATGACACTCTTGCATGTATTAAAGGAAGCTGAACAAAAATGGTTGAATACACTGGTACAAGTGCTAGAGTCAAAGTTAAATGAAATGCTATGTGTGTGTCCATTGTATCTGGAAGGGTGTGACAAGGTTTCTTGAAGGAGTCATTGTTCAACTTGGGCACTCATGGCTTAGTATCATTTCCAGAAACAAAGAAGGGTTTATGGAATTCCAGACAGATGGTCAAGAAAAATATCCTCTTTGATTTTATAACCACTAAAAAGTCATTATGTATAAATTGTTCTAACATTCTAATAGCTAGTAGTTGACATTCTAGTTAGTAGTTGGTTCGTTTGGCTTTTTTTGAAAAAAGCATTACATAGGAAAGTTACAGTGGGCTCTGAGTTAAAAACACCAATATCTCTCCATCCACCTGCCTCCTAGAGATTACTTCATTTGATCCTTAAATTAGACCCGTAAACTCATTATCTTCCCCTAAGAACCTACTCTTGGATATTCACTTTTAGTGAATGTTATCATCATCCACTGAGTTAACCAAACGCTAAATCTAAAGGTCATTCTAGATAAGTTCTTCTTGCTTCCAATTAAGTCTCTAGCTCCAATACTTGTCAATGTTCTTACTCAAATATCTCTTGAACCTGTCCCCTGTCTGTGTCTCCTGGCACTGACAATATTACATCCTTATCAAGTCACATGAATTAGGGAGAAAAGAGCCTCAGCTGAATTTCTGCTTTGTCTTCTTCATTTATTTATTCTTTCATCTATATTTATTAAGTACCTACTTCTTCCAGGCATCATGAGAGATACTGGGAATTGAAAGACAGGTGACTTCCCTCAAGGAACTTACCACCTTGTAGGAGAAAGGAAAGCAACCAGGTCAACAGGTAATGGTGTTGCAGTACCCACATACTCAGACAGAAGTGAGACCAGGGGACATCCATCAATATTTGATGAGAGCCCTCTGCTTAATATCATCTCATTGTACTTCAATGCCTTCAAGAAAAAGTGCACACCACTTAGCAGTGCACTTAACAATGCCTTTCTTCATCAAGCTACTGTGTAACATTTTAGCCTCACCTCTCACTGTTCCTCATGTTCAATCTACTATTGACAGTACAGAACAACCACTTGGATTTTCTCTAACCTTAAACTCATGCTTTCTTTCTATCTAACCTATTCACTAGTCCCCAGGCTCTCAATACATACAAACGTGGCTCCAAGATCGCCTGAAAATTAGTTGTTTGTCAAGTCTCTACTCAATTAACTCACCTACAGCCACTTGTTCCCCATTCACCTAGGCTGTTCTGAGCTCTAGGAAAGATAGAGTGGAAAACCTACATGGTAACACTTATCATACTAGATTTTAGTTTTGGTTACTTTATGTCACATTCCTAGCCTCTTGAGCTCCTTGAGAGAAGAAACTGTGTCTCTCCTTTCTGTATATTCTTCATCTGATGCACTGCCCAAAATGTAGTGGGTATTAACCAAAAAAAAAAATGAGAATGAGAACAATAACAATCATAGCTATAGCTAACATTTATCCAATGCCATTGGCTGGAGGTGAAGTCTGGGGAAACAA
>NW_020173953.1:2380259-2691836 GCF_003031525.2 Neophocaena asiaeorientalis asiaeorientalis | reverse complement strand
AGAGAGAGAGAGAGAGAGAGAGAGAGAGAGGCAGACAGACAGAGACAGAGACAGAGAGAGAAACTATGTATATATTTATTTATTTTTCTCATTTAATACAATATAGATATTAATAGACATATTCCATTTCACAGAGGAGGGAACTGGGGAGATTAGGCAGCTGGTCTGAGTTCTCACTGTGTGTGAATAGTTGATTTGGGTGTTAAATCCAAGCAGTCTAGCTCCAGAGCATGTACCATTAACCATCACTCTATAGTGCCTTGAAAAATAATATGTTATAATGATTATAATGATTATTGCACTGTATCCATCTTTATCTTGTACATGAAGAAACAGGGAAAGTCAAATGGCTTTTCTAAAGTTACCCAGATAATAAATGGAACGCTTGAAATCAAATTTAAGATGAATCTGACTCCAGAGCTTATGATAAATGAATCAACAAATAAAATCACTTCATCACTGCAAGTCCCAATTTCCTTGTTTGAAAAAAAACCAAAAGCAGTCAGACAAGATAATCTTTACATTTCCATCCAAATCTAACAAATATATTATTTTAGTTTTAGTTTCTAAATCAGTTTTTGTTTGATTTGGAGGAACTTCAATGACAGAACAAAATGTTTTTTAATTTATGTGCAAATTTGATATCCTAAGATAACACTAAACAGACTATGTTTAAAGGAAAAGACAAAATGAGGAGCTTCATCACTCATCAGGGCTTTTTGAAGGGCATAGAGGAGCCTGGAGACACGGCTCAAACTCATGACTTCTGTCTCAATAGCATCTTGGTCTTGGCTCAATCAAGTGCCATCGGCAACTGATCTGGGCTGGGTCCTGCTGTGTCAGCCTTCCAGGCAGTCAGGCACCCCAGGCCTGCCAGTCCATTCTTCACCCAGCAGCAGTACTCACCCACCACTGATGTTTTAATCACATCAAGCACTTTCCTAATTCTGCTTTGTACCAAATCCAAGCTCTTAATTGTAGGTTTCAAATCTCTCTACCAATTATTCTTCCCTCCATATAAATAGAAACATCCCTTCTCACTGCCTGCTTGTGACACTTCTCTCATAAACATACTTGTTCCAAGAATTTATGTTATCTCTTTCCCTTCCCTCCTGGCTTCTCAAACATGTTGCTTCTGCTTTCAAAACTCATGAAAAATCATTTCCTCTGGCTAGCTTTTCCAAACAGATATCCCCTGGCTTTGGTATTTCAAGGCTTTCTAGTATCTATTGAGAAGTTACTAATAGAGAAAACACATTTGAGACCAAGTTTTTCCCACACTGTCTAAAGGAAAACTATGTGAATAAGAGTCAGAAGGAATCGCTCTGAGTTACAACTTTGCATATTATTTTAGCCTCAGTCTTACCCATCTGTATAATGAAAATATTAATACAAACCACTGCCTTATGAGAATTAAACACACTTTTATTTACTAAGCACATGTATAGTAAGTACCCCACTATGTGCTGACACTGCTCTGGGAATAAGATATTTCTTCAGGAAATGATAACAACAGTCCCTTCATGTGTAGGTGATCACAAATATATTTGTGTATTTTCCCCATTTCTACATTTAACTATAAATGTTTCAGTATTAATCAGTTTTCAACATCAGTACAGTAACTTTTTCTAACAATAGAGGATGAATAATCATCAACTGAGAAAATTAATTCATTTATTTGATATTTCCCAATTCAAAGAAAATTGTGAAACCTTCCTTTTCCTATGCCCAGCCTCCCACCCACACTCAGCCATCTGAAAGGTAAACATCAAACAAGTGTTTCAATGTTTGGACAAGCTCAATGCTTGAAAATTCTGCCAAAATCTACTGTTTTATAATAAGAACAGATGGTCACAGATGAGCATCACTTCAGCTATTGATAATGTTGAGAAAATCTTTATCAGAGAAATGGGAAGGGATGGAATTTTTAAACATAACCATTTTCTAGATGTAGAAGGCATTGTGAAGACCACACAGGCTATCACTGTGATTATAATAGAATGTAATCCAGATTTTAATGAATATTGATAAAGTGCTTGGCTACCTTCCTATACTGAGTATAGACCCATTCCCTTATCCATGTTTGACTCATAAAATGACAATATTTTATGTATATTTGTGTGAGACTGAATGATTGGATTCATACTAGAGATATTTCATTTAGAGTGAGTAATTTAAATGCTTGCATTTTCTTTTCTTTTTTAACAAAAGTGATGATCAAAGAGAATGATGGAAGGACCATTCTTATCAAAATGATCTAAAAATGATTAGGTTCATTCTGGCAGAACTTATTAATGTATTACACAGTCCATTGAGGCATGAACTTTTAGTTAATTTTAGAATTAAATGTCAAAAGAAATGTTATATCTGAAACTTTGTGTGGATCAGTTTAAGATATTCAAGTCACCAGATATTAATGAATAGCTTCTTGATATAGATAAGCACTTTAAAGGTAATGGTATTGTGTAAGCTATAGATTGGAAGAAGAGTAGATCAACTGGTCCCTTTTGTGTTATTTTTTTCTGACACGATTATATAAATGAGCTCTCTTTATCTCCATCCTTTTCTTGCCAGTCTGTATAGCAAAGGCATCTTATAGTTTTATGTGTTTATAAGTGATTGTGTGTGTGTGTGTGTGTGTGTGATCCACCAATATATTATTCTACATGATATTGTGTGCCTACTAATTATAGTCTTGGTTGTAGATTTCTGGAGAACCTGATAACTAATACCAGATTGGCACAACTAAGGCTACTTCCTGCTAGAACACTGACATCTTAACTCTGAAGCATTTCAGAAACATCTCACTTTGTACTTCAATATACTAGTAACACACAATTTGTATGATCATATTTTCTGGATGAAACACAGATCTACAGCTGTGTACTTACACAGAAATCAAGAAATGTGAGCCTGATTTCCTCTGGTTAGGGTAGTAGTTATTGGCTGGCTCGTTGATTCCTTGAGACTGAGTATTGATGAAGAGGATGCAAGGTAAGCCTGAGCAGAAAATTTAAAAACTTGAAATCTCAGCAGAAAGTCAAGCTCAAGAGTTGAAAGGAAATTTATGGTGAAAATCCTTTAGGACGTGAGTCAAAGAATGATTTACTTTACATGTTGATTTCCCGCATTAGGTAATTTCCAAATGCACTGAACAAGATTACCATTTTTAAAGGAGAAATCTACCTTTTAATTTTGGGAACACCAATTTGTAATCAATTGAGAACATACTATGTGGAGGGCACTGAGGAAAATAAAAATATTTTGTGAATTCTTCAGTCTGATTGGACAGATAAAGGAATACAGTAAAATGTTTATGACGTTAGAAATTAAAATATAATTTAGACAAGAGGAGTCACGTGGCTAGTTGTCAAATAAAAGGCAAATATTGAATTTAAACCTGGACACAATTACTCTGGCCCAAGAGGTCCAGATGAGACAGGACTTGTGTTGGTTTAAAAAAAAAAAAAAAACTCTAAGAAGGCCATAGTTATTCAAAATACACACTATTATTTTCTATAACTATGACTTACATGTATTATGTACTTACATTGAGCTTTTTTTTTTCTTTCTTTGGTGATAATTCTATATATATGCATTTAGACATTACCTAAAAACAGGGCATCAAAATATAAAGTAAATCAGTCTATAAGTCACTTCTTCTATTTGTTCTTTGATGAAAGAAAATAAATTAAATTGGGGAAAGGGAAACAGCACAAGCCATGGAAAATTAGAGAAGGTTTCTAAAATAGGGATGATTTTCCCTATTTAGTAGTAATTTAGATCATGTATGTTACAAAATTTTGTGGAATGAACACAAGATTTATAGAGTACAATGTCATCTGATAGCCCACAGGGAAATATCTAATATATAGCAGGACATTTGCTGGAAGAGGAGAAAAAGGAAGAGGAGGGGAAGAAGGAGAAACAGGAACAAAAGGAAAAGCCCGAGGTTCAGGAATCAGGAAATTTCTATAGAAGAAGGAAGATTTTGCTTACGATTTTGGATTTATCCTGATCAGAGTGTGCCACATTTGATTTAGATATAAAGGTTTCCTCTATACTTTAAGAGAATTTTTTTTAATGGGTAAAAAGAGTAAATATCTCTTCTACCCTTTGTAAAGTGAAAATGCATATAAGCCCATCCTTAAAAATATTTCAAAGAAAAAAATCACTCTCATTGTATCATAACATTTCCACTTTTTATTACCTTGTCCACACATATTTATTCAGTTCAATCATTATCTAAAGTTTATTTTCCGTTACGTGTTCCAAAAGTTCTAATATGTTTTTAAAGAGTTGGTCTACTTCTGATTCACATAAGGAGATTTTAGAAGTCTAGTTGCCTCATGCTAAGAGATCCATGCAAAATTTTCTGTCCTTAAGAAGTCAAACTTCTTCAGAGCTATTTTGAGAAGCAGAAATTTTAACAGATTTGGGACATTTTGGTGAAGACTTCAGGAGAGAGTTACAAAAAATTATGATAGGATCATTTGAGTTACCATATATAAAAAGGGAAACCTCTCTATGATGGAAGGTCAGACAATCACCTGTTCTTCAAAGGATAATGGAAAATAAACTCTTTTCATCTAAAACACCACCTCAGTGGCAACCAGATGGTGGTTGTCTTTGGTGAGTACAAATTCCCAGCCTTTGTGACCTGCTTCACTGTGCTTACAAGTGTATGTAAAAGGACTCCAGGCTCTTCAGTGTTACACATCAGTTGTCAATTATTGAATAGTCCTGTTAGTGGATTTAAGAATACTTTTGGTGTTTCTTAGCTGTTGGACAATAGTTTCTCAGAAATAAAGGACTAGTCTATAATGAAAGCTTAAAAAGGGAGGGGATATTAAATGAAGTCAAGGAGGGAAGGTTCCTCATTTGTGTGCCCCTGATTCTTTGAGGCATCTCACTTCTAGTGCTTAAAGGGTTGGGTTTCACCATAGCTCACCTGACACTTCTAGTTTCCAATCCAACCCTATTCTCTTCTTCTTCCCTGCAGACAGAACTCTGATTTTGTTCAGGAAAGCACTGTACCTACCCCTAGGTATAGTGAGATGCTCATGTCCCCAGTCTTCCTTGGATTGGTCATATTGTACAGTTCTGGACAATGAGACATAAGCAGTTATTCTCTGGGAATTTCTTCCACTCCCCCTTCCTCCTCCTGCCACAAACATGGATGTGATATCTGGAGTATAAGAGAAAATGTGAACATGCTGAGGAAGTAAGAGAGAATGATGGTAAGAACTTGGGTCCAGGCTGGCATTAGTGAGCAGCTGAGCCAATGCAAGCAACCCCTTCCCTCTGACTTTTTTGTTATATGAGAAAAATTGCTCAAAATTTGTTTTTAAACTACTGTTGGTTATGTATTTTGTTATTGGCAGCCTAGCACAACCCTAAATGATACCTCTGGTATAGTAGAAAAAGCTCTGCTAATATGATTGCTTAATGTCTTGACCTACCAATGTCTAAAGTCCCCAGGTGACTACTTAATGAAAGTGAAGACTTGGATGAGGTCCTTCAGGAAATTTCAATGTCTGTTCTAGATAACTAAAACTAAATGAAATATGGGTGCCATAGGTATGTGAATAACTTAGACTACCAAATTAGAATTTCCAAATACCCAAACTCTTCCCAACAAGTAAATTAGTGAAGTTCATTTCCTGGGAAATAAATTGAAAAATACCTGAAGTTTTCTGGAAGAAACAGAGTAAATGTGTGTGAAAGCAATGGCTCCATGGTCCAAAAACTCATAATTTTCTGACTCTTTCAGTGTTATGAGAGTTAATGTAAACGTCAAAGTTGTCCAATTTAGAATCAAAGTACTTTTGACTATTTGGCCAGAAAATCTTGCTCAATATTTATAAAACCACCATACAATTAGCATAAGTTCATATGCCTATGGTGAAAAAAATAAATGAGAGGAAAGACTCAAGGAATTTTAATGAGCTCTGCCTTAATCATAGCCTGAAATAAATCTAATAAAGTATTTCTCTTTAACTTTCACTTACTGTTTTTCCTTCCCCTAACTGCTCCAGCTATACCTGTGTTCTGATACACACACTTATCTTTGAAATAGGATTTGTTATCATTTATCTCATAACTCCCAGTTCTTTCTCTTTGTTTCTGAGTATACATGCACATATAAAGATTTATGTTTATGCAAACACTCCTATATTTGGCTGTCAACCTTGCCTAGACATTTGTTAACCTGGTGATAAGGGAGGGTGTGATAACACGGGAAAAAGTATAGAAAGGACTCACTGTAAGTAGAAAAGGGAAGCAAAAAGAGGAGAATTTTTAGGTCTTTTGAATTTATGCTTGAAGTTGTTGCATACGAAAAAGGATGTATTTTTAGGACAAACTTGTAGTCCTCTGCAGTGTCTTGGATTCAACAGAAAACAATTGCCTGCCCCTACGCCTCCGTCTTTACAATGCGAACATTGGAATGCTTCTCTTCCTTACTGGGCTATGACTGTCAGCCTATGCAGTGAACATACTGAGTTATTCGGCTGATTCTATATCCCCCAAACAGTCACAGTATTGGTTTCCATGGCAAATATGTACAAACACACAGAACAAAGTCAACCTGAGAAAGTGTTGAAGGGAGTGAGGAAAAAAGAGAATGGACCTTCTATTTTTATCTCCAGATAAAAGCAAAATACATTTATGTTAAATATGACCCCTTGAAACTTGCAAACATTTCTTATTTGAATTCAAGTTCCGTTCAGCTAATCTCATGTTGTAACGAACATTTCAAAACCAAATTTTGTCCATCATGCATACGACCCCCTGTCATTAGGGAAGAAACTGCATTTTTTACTGAGTGTTTTGCAGCTCATTCTGAAAACGTGGCAATAACACATTCTATGTCTATAGAAAGAGTGTTTCATAAAAGGAACATTTTAACATCAATAGGCCATGGGGGATTCACACATTGACCTTCTATTGACATTTCCTCCGAATTAGTTAAGCCTGCTAGACTAACAATGGTTCTAATGGGAAAAATAAAGAAGACCAAACATTGGAGAGAGGTAGCAATTTAAAGGTTTAATTTAGGTTTTCCTGTTTATATCACTTAAAAAGCTAGATAATTGGTGGTGTTCAAACTGGCAATGGCTTTGAATGCTCTGGATGGATTATGGCATTTCATTTATCTCCTAAAGTTTAGTGCTTAATATGAGATAGCACAGTGGTCCTCCCTGTCAAAGAGAGGTTGCTGACATGATGGCATATACAGCAGGTCAGCATCAGTACATTAGTTCATGTATTCACTGATGTCAAGTCGAAATTTTGGCAGTATATGTCCTTAACCCTACTTCTTCATTAATATCTTCTTTGAAGCCAGTTTCATAAAGCAAAGAATTTATTTCCTAAAATTCAAAATGGAAAATAGGTATTGCATTTCATCCAGGACTAAATTCTATCTCTCTGCACCCTCAACTTCAATTCTATATCACAAGATGTTTCAGATCTCTAGGAAGTCATTTATTTTTCTTATGTAAGAAAAAAAAAATAACCCCAACCATCGGAGTCCTACCTACAATAATCATAGCTTGATCGGTGTTGTGATATGGGGAAATAACATGTAATATGCCTGTGCTTAGTTGGAATACATGTAGCAAAAACTCAGAACAAAACGTTGAAGTCTCTGTTTAAACCACACAATGCCCATTTCCCTGACAGGGATTTCTCGCATACATGTAGGGTTCCATGAAAGCAAATCTATGGTCAAATGCAGTTTATTCTTACTTACTCAATGTAACCCAGAAGAAAGAGATTTTTCCAATAATGTAAATGATAATGAAACTCTTCGGTCAATATCACTGTCTTTTATGGAACAGTTTTGAAAAATATTGAAGCCAAGTGAATTGGGGTCTTCCTGTGATTAGGGATTTTTCTGGATAGCTCTGTGAATGAAACCTAGGTGTTCAGTTAAGTTTCCCTTCCAGCAATCAATAATCATAACTTTATGGATGTAGCAGTGGGTAGTGGTTAAAAGCAAGGGGGTTAGTGTCAGTTTTAACCAACCAAGTTACTTAATTTCTAAATCTTAGTAGTCTCATCTTTAAGATGGGCATAATTACTATTCTCCTTCTCTTAACTAACTGCTCCAGCTACATCTACACTAGATACACACACTTGTCTTTTAAGTAAGCGTTGTTATCTTTGATCTTATAACTTGCACGCTACCTGGCATTTCATACGCTATGTTTACAATTATTTCTACTAATGGCACATGGCTCAGAACTCCCTAATGATTGGTTCAGGAGTGTGCAAACTTTATCTGGTAAGTTAAAAAAAAATTGACCCCTCCTCTCATGTTTTCTCATCTATTACATAATCAAATGACAGACAGAGATCAGAATGGCCATCAGGTAATTCCCACCCTGATTCTATCATCAATTTCCCTTCTGCTTCTCTAGTTACAAAAATAAGAATTTGGTGGGGGATGTGGGGGGTTGCAGGAATCAAAATTAGCCTCTCATATGGAAAATAAAAATGCCCAAGATACTCTACCTCTCTATCATACTAAGAGAAATGCTAAATGGTTTAAGTAGAAACTGCTTGATCCAAAAACATTTTACAATGGGATAGTAATATAGCATTTGTTTTAAAAGGTGTCCTGGAAATAAATGGACAAACTTACTGTTTAGAAGATGACATCACATGTTGGAATATGGCTTTGTTTGAAAGCATCCGTGTTTGAAAATTCATCCCATCTGTTCAACTTTTATTATAAATAACGTGTTTTATTCATAACAGCTTATAGAGCAGTGATATGGACAGATAATAGAACCATATTATTTACAAAGAAAAATTCCTTTTTAATAGTAGACAATGTGCTTCTCTGTCTGAAATGGAGCAGCATGTGGGAGTCAATAGGATTTTTGTCTGTCTCATTTCTTATCAATAGATTGCAAATGCATTCCCCCTTTTAGGAAGAGTCATGCCTGAAGGAAGCTTGTTGAAGCCTGTAGGGGTTGTTTTGATTGGTTTTGGCTTAAATATTTCCTTTTGTAATTATTCTGTGGTCTCCTTGGCATTCACTGCAGAACACAGCTAGGCTAACTTGAGAGCCTTCAAAATGTGTCTGTTCTAACTTTCTTGTAATGAGGCGGGGAAAAGTGTGCTTTAGGAAGAAATACACAAATATTAAAAAAAAAAGTCTAAATTATTGTGAACCAATCTTTCTAGTTCCATTCACTATGTCACAGGATTATACTCTGATTTCTTTATAACTCTAAACCTACTAATGCTAATACCTTCCTGGGTGTCACCTGTGTATCTAAATAAGATCCAGATTTGGAATTTCAAAGAAGTTTTCATGTTTTATTTTTTTTTCCATTTGGAGGAAGATGTGCACAGCTTGCTTTTGTGGTAAATCTGGGACCTTGGAGGCAAGTGTTAAGGACCCTGGTTTTTTAGTTATGACTTTCTTTCCTGAAACAACCATTAGTCAATGCATCACTGAGTAACCTAATGAAGTAGAACCATTGCAAATTTATCTACTTGAGAATTCTTTACTTGCTAAAGATCGGATGTGAAGCTATTATTTTTATTTGACTCACCAGGCTTCTATTTCACTTATTAAGTGTTATACTGTTACATGGAACCTCGGGGGTTATATGAGGTAAATTTAAACGGTTGATGGAAGTTAGGTAAGTGGAACCACATCCAAAATATACAAACATATTCTTCTACCATCCTCCATATTTGAAAATGAATCAAGCTACCTTTCATATATATTAAATATTGCTTCTGTGTGGGCATAACATTGCTGAATTTGTATTGAATTGAGTTCCTTAGGTATTAACAACAGACAAGCAGTGATCTAATGAGCCCGGCACCATGTTAGACATAAGAAGATAATTACTGAGGATAAGATGAGACTTCTGCCTTGAAGGACCCTGTGAGCTGGTTGAGAAGAAATAAAAATAACACACACGAAGTAATTAGACACAAGAAAGTGCAGCAACTTATGTCATTGGTTATTAGTATAAAATTAGGTAAGGAAAAGAAAGAGAATTGTATATAATTTGCAGTAGATAGAAAATAACTTCAGGAAGAGGCCAACTTTTAGTTAAATTGTAAAGAATAAATAAGAAAAGTGGAGAAATGGGAAGAAACTTTTCAGGTTCATTCAATTACTCATGCATATTAATCTAGTACCTATAACTGGCTGGGAAATATGCAGGTAAAATAGTTCTCTGTCCTCAAGGAGCTTCATTTTTGTTCTATGAATCTGACAAGCTCTTTCCCTTCAAAGGATTTTTACACATGCTTCCTTAACTACACGTTTCAGGTGTCAGTGCTTAGCAATGCACCCCACTACTCAGTAGCTTAAACAACAACAACAAAAATCATGTGTTCTCTCTCTGATTCTGTACGTTTATGAGTTCAGCTGGGTGGTTCTGCTTCATGTGGTACTGTTGAGACTGCAGTCATCTGACAGCATAGATGGGCTGGAACCTCCAAGATGGCGTATTCACATGGCTGGCAGCTGGTGTTGGCTGTCGTCTGGGAGCTTACTTGAGGCTGTCCTCCTCACTGTAATCATTCTTTGTGGCTTGGACTTCTCAAAGAATAAGTGTTGGGTCTGAGAAGGACTGTCCCAACTCATGAAAAAGGAAGCTGCCGATCTCTATGGACCAGTCTCAGAAGTTACCTGGGGTCATCCACCACATTCTACTGATCAAAGCAAATCACAGGCCAAGCAAAAAGCTAAAGAGAGGAGAAGCAAATAATCTGTGGCCATCTTTAATCCATCATACTGCCTAAAGTGCTTCTCAGGCAGGTCTTTACATAGCTGGCTCCTTCATCACATAAATGCCATCTCTTTTGAAAACTCTTACCTCTCCATTCTCTATATTCTCTCCCCACCTTCACCAGATGTATACTCTCTATATCACTCTGCTTATTTTCTTCATTGCTCATTACACATTGTGATGTGTTATGATCATGTTTACATTTTCTTAAGTTATGCAGAGTGAGAATCTTGCCTATATCATTGCTCTGTCTTTAGAGCTAAGAATAACACTTGGCACACAGTAGATACTTACAGAATATGTGTTGGATAAATATGTTGAGAGATACAGATAAGAGCAAGGCCAACCCTTATACTCTTGAATAAAACTTTAAGGTTTATTCCAATTTGCAAAATATCATTATAAATACTAAGTATAGATCTTTGTCATGTTCTGTGGATAGGAGTGGAAGGTCAGTTGATTCAGATTAGACTATAAGAGGAAGTTTTTCTAGAGGAAGTGACATTTCACGTGGGCCCTTCAAGGCTTGAGCAATGCTTTGATGGACATAAGGACACTTCAGGTGTGCAAACAACTTGAGTAAGGGATGGGGAGGCCTGTAGTAAACTCATTCCTATCGTGGAGAAACAAGTTGCCGAGGCATTAATTTTTTTTTCCATTTCTTTTTCTTTTTACTTTGTATTTTATATTGGAGTTGATTAACAATGTTGTGATAGTTTCAGGTGTACAGCAAAGTGATTCAGTTATACATATACATGTATCTATTCCTTTTCAAATTCTTTTCCCATTTAGGTTGTTACAAAATATTGAGCAGAGTTCCCTGTGCTGTATATTAGGTCCTTTTTGGTTACCCATTTTAAGTATAGCAGTGTGTACATGTCAATCTCAAACTCCCTAACTATCCCTTAATTTATGGAGACAGTTTATAGATGGGATGATGGGATGATAGAGACCTATCATTCCTTTGGAGTCTTCCTCATCATGGGCCTCTCCTCTCAGGAGCCAAACCAAAAATTAGAGTGTCACTGTGAGAGCACAGAAGTGAGAAGGAGATATCATGAGCAATTCTTACCCAGTATCCGTCTTCTATTTCAACATCCTTCTCAATTAAGAAATATTTCTAACACTAAAGTATTTCCTCAGTGACAGAGGGGAAGGGCAATGAATAAAGAAGGAAATAGCCAATGAAGGCTTTGATGTTAGTGAATGTTGGGGAAAAACATTAAGAGTGGGCTAGCCCTTCTCAAAAGCCAAAAAATGTACCTATGAATAATATGGTGGTTACCAGGAAACCATGGAATTAATTGAGTGTGGAGAACAGGAATAAAACCAAGAAAGTGAAATTCATACCAAGCTTGTATGGCAGTCAACCTAGCCTCTTAAATATATTTTACAATAGATCCTCCAAAGTTTTATCACACATAAGTTCATCCTTTTCCAAACAGTAAAACCACCCAAGTATCCCATCTCTTCCTAACGACCTAGAAGTGGCTGTTAGAGCCTCTTTCTTATTTCACTATTTATCGTTACTATTGTTTATCTTTTTTTTTTTTTTTTTTTTTGCGGTACGCGGGCCTCTCACTGCTGTGGCCTCTCCCGTTGCGGAGCACAGGCTCCGGACGTGCAGGCTCAGCGGCCATGGCTCACGGGCCCAGCCGCTCCACGGCATGTGAGATCTTCCCGGACCGGGGAATCGGCAGGCGGACTCTCAACCACTGTGCCACCAGGGAAGCCCTGTTTATCTATTTTTATCCCTAAAGGCTTTCCCCCAAACATCCTCACCCCAACCTTTTGTTCCCCTTTCTGTTCTATAAATCCCATGACACCAAGAACCAAGTTTTATTAATTTTTTAATTTCCATCATCTCCACTGGTATGTGTGGCTTATCACGGGGGCTCAACAATGAATGGAAGAACTAAATGAATGGAAGAACTAAATGAATGGATAGTAGTGCAAAGAATATGGAAGATGTACCACCAATAGAGGAGTACAGGTTTTTAGTTTTTCTGAATGAAAAATTACATAGTATTTTGATACCATGTTGGGAAACACCAGATTACCAAAGCTAATTAATATCTGTAGTCCTTTGTATCAAGAAATGAGTTCAACTCATGTAACCACTCAAATTCCTGCTCTAGCCAAAGGAGTCATGGTAGAATAGAAAGAGAAAGGCATAAGAAATCAGGTGATCCTGATTCAAATTCCAATTTCACCTCCTATTTTCAGGGAAATCTACTTGTGCCTGAACCTCTCTGGACATTGGCTTCCTAGTTTATAAAATGAGGAACCTAGTAATTATTAAACACAATTTTGTATATAAATATTTCCAACAGAGTACCAGACACGTGCCTTACATGAAGCTAACCCTCATGTGGAACAAGACACTCATCTACTCTGTGGTCCAGAGCAAGCCTCTCAGCCTCTCTGATCCTTAATTCTTCTGTGAAAACAGAATCTTCAGACTCTGGTTCTCATTTTCTTTTAACAACTCTGCCTTGTGGTTGAATTCTAGAAAAATAAAATACCACTTTTAATCCAATTAACTTAATCCTCTTAATAAGCACAAATAAATATACACCCCATAGCATTTTAGGATCAGCAGGAAGGTATCTAGCACTCAGATAAGGCAAATAGATTGGCCATTAATTAGAAGAGAAACACAGCAAAGCCATCATAAAGGGGAGAACACCAGCAAAATGTACAGATGGTTCAGAGTACTTTAAATCATTTTAATTCACTTCCATTCTTTAAACACTTATTGATCTTTAGAGTGCATCAGAATCTATGCTGGGTTATAAAACAAATCAGGCTTAGATTTGTCTATAGAAATTCAGTCTTGAGATTGTCGTCGACCTGGATACTTCTCAGAACAAATCATATTAGTATTGCCCAGTGACCCCTGACCCAGGGCACTACCAGACCCCAAAGATTTGACCCTATATCACCTAACTTTCCTGGACTTCCATCTGCTCATTTATAGGAATGGTGGTCCCTAGCTTCAATGTTTTAAGATTTAGAGCAGGTGACATTTGCTATGTTGCATTACAAGCTCACACATGGGCCTGAGCCCACCTGCTCCCCCTGGATCTACCATCTAGACACTCCTGAGCCCTAGAAGCCTGCAGCATTGTCCTGATTGCCACACATCAGCATTAAATTAGGCATTTATCATATTTGAAAAGACACACCATCTGCAGATCTCCACCATTGTGCAAAGTTGTCATGAACAGTATGCTACTTTGCAATCTGCACTTTTAACAACAAATGGGGAAATTCAACGGCAACTGGAAATAAACTTGGGCTTTGGAATTACATTTCTTAGATGTAGTTAGTGCTCGGCCAGTCCCCAGAACATCACCTTCCACTTAGAAGAATGTATAGCTAAGCAAATTCAAACTGAAAAACATCTTTTAACTTCCTATGTGAACAGGAAGGCAGTGAGAGGATAAAGGTAATAAGATTCTCTGATCATAAGAAATTGGAATTTGCTCTCTTGCTAGACTATTATTCTTAATGCACAGCTGAAGTTGGCTACATTTCCTTGGCAGAGAAATAAAACCATTCTGATTCAAACTAATAAGAAATGACTTGGTAAAGATTTTTCTAATAACGGCTTTAAAAAAAAATTTGCTGACAAAAAATGGTAAATATTTTCTTCTTGTCAGTGCTTAAGGGATATAAATGATATATTCAATAATAAATATGTAAAGTTTATAATTGTATTTAACACAATATTGATTACATTAAAGGTGAAGTAGTAAGTAGTGCTATGTTTAAAATACAGTGAAGCATGAGTAATTTTGTTTCCTGATTTGGGTTATTATAAAAATTGTATTTTGAAAATCTAGCCCCACTGCAATATGGAGGCCCCCGAGAGCTTCAGGAAATCATTATTGTAACAATTGCACATGTAAACTCTTTTCACCACTAAATATTAAGAGGTTAAATGTTAATAGGTTCTTCAGATTGTTTGCTTGAGGTTTCCTTCATCTCCTATTTAATTTCAAGCATTTATTTTCAAAAAAGTCAAAGAAGTAGAGCTACATGAAGAGGTTATTATTACCTCGAATCTAAAGGAAATGAAGACAGTTGCAAATTTGCCTGGCCTTATTATCCTGTTTCTTTTGAATAAAATAACTCTTTAATGAGCTACTGTTTTCCCTATAATACCTCTAGATGGAATACTGGGACTGCTCATTCTTCTACTAGTTTTAACTTTTGAGAAAAAAAAAAAAAATCATCACTAGCTCTGGAAGCATGGATCAACATTACAATCATCAATTTTTAAGAAGATGAATAAAAGTCTGGAGCCAACCCTAAACACACCTAATTAAAAGAAAAATAGAGAAGAAAACACTTTCTCTTAAAGCCGTTGGATATGCTTAGGCACATCCAAACACACACGAGGCCATCTGGTAGATTTCCACGACGTGTCTTGTATAACTACATGGCTGGTGTAACATAGCGCCTTCTTAATTGCTTTCACTAGGTGTTCTTCCTCTTTGGCAGCTTGCTTTACCCTTAAGCTTCTCCTGGGTACCATATTTTCAGCCCTTTGTCTATGTTGATGACATAGATGCCTCCATATCTGTCTTCCCCTGTGAACTCCAGACCACCAATTCCTAGTGTGTTTTGAAAACTTCCAGATAGGGTTTCCTCAAATGTTTCAAACCTGATATGTCCCATAGCTGAACCCTAGGTCTTCTATTCAAAGTTTTTCCTTCTTCTGTGTTTCCTAATTGTGTTCACAGCATCAGCAGTCTTAGACCCTTCTGTCTCAAATCAAGAACTTCAGGTTCATCATTTTTTTAACATGTTTATTGGAGTATAATTGCTTTACAGTGGTGTGTCAGTTTCTGCTTTATAACAAAGTGAATCAGCTATACATATACATATATCCCCATATCTCTTCCCTCTTGCGTCTCCCTCCCATCTTCCCTATCCTACCCCTCTAGGTGGTCACAAAGCACCGAGCTGATCTCCCTGTGCTAGAGAACATTTTTCTGATCTTCCTTCAATTATTCAGTGGCTGAATTCTGTTGCTTCATCTTTGAAGTCTCTTATCTTTCTCTGACATCCTCCATTTCACTTTGACTGCTTTTTCTCTCCCCTTTCCAGGAGAAGAACTCCTCCTAAATGTTTCTGTGGTACCCTATGCTCCCATCCATCATAGCCCCATTCACACTAGAGTGTAATTTCCTTTATCTTCCTGTCCACATCTCCCAGCACTCATGACATGCCCAATAAATGCTTGTTGAACAAACCTTCCCAGTCACTTCTCAAGTTCACTTCCTTCTGTGTTCTTGTTGAGGCTATAGCTCCTCTCTTGCCTGCTGTCTCTTACGACAATGCAAGCAAACATGGACATTTATGTAATCACTAGCCAAGCTGACTTCCCATTCTCCTACTACTTCTACCCTCTAAGTTTTACTTTCCTACCTCTCTGCTTTCACCTGTTCTATGGATAAAAACCTTACTTCTACATATTCTTATGGAAGTGCCCTCTTTGCTTAATACCTTCCTAATGTTTTCTCCAAAAAGCCTTCCCAGAGCATATCTTAGACAGAATTAATCTCACTACATCTCACCTGTATTCAAAAGCATTTTCTTACTGCTTTAATTGTATCTTTAATTGTTCTTTTGTTCAAGATATCTTTGCAGGCTTGATTTTCTTACTTGACCATGGAAGGTACAAAAGGTGACATTCTCATCTCTGTCTCCCATATACTTACTAGGTACAAAGTGCCTTGTGTTCAGTTAAACTGCTCTTGAGTTTGATCTAGTGATTCTTCACTAACTTAGACATAAGTACAAAATAACAAGCTTTAGGTTGAATTGTATAGTGTGTATTCCAATAAACATATTATGGATAAAATCTTGATGTTCAAAACAACACTGACCACATAAAATAACAGGAAATACACCTGCCACCAAATATTTCTAATATGATTCATTTGAAGCTGTGAAAAGATCTAATTCACAGTCTGCAATGTAACATGAGATATCACTTGTGGACTGGGTACCATTTAGATTTAATAATTCAACTCTTAGTGATTTATATATTTCATCCTATAAAATTTAGCTAAGGAACTACTTGATACTGTAGCTTTCTTACTGTGAATAATAGTAATATAATCCTTCTCATTTTATCTAAAACTTATCCAAGATTTTGAGAATTAGTGAGAAAATGCTTTGAAATATTTTCTCATTAATCCTCAAAAGACCCCTCTGCAATAAATTTGTAAAAATGATTAATTAAGAATTAAAATTCCTTCACAAAGAAGACTACATCTTTGTACTATTTTTCAGCTAATTTCAATGAAACTTTAAAGTTATAAAATATAAAGGAGCTGTAAAACATTTTATTTCTGTAGGCTTCAGAGGAGAAAGTCAACACTGCTTTTATTGTAAATGCATAAACAAATATTGATGCTTGTCATGACATATGGAGATATGTGTTTCTAAAAGATACAGTTTAGGAATATTTTAGCAAGTTTTGACTCTAAATATAGTTGAAAGTGTACCTTCTACCATGTATCTTTAGAGAAGGTCTCATTTTGTGTTAAAGAAAGCTTTATGTTCAGAGCCTGTTTATTTATATTCCTTTGAGCTAGCTCTTCTTAATTTTCATCTTATTAAATAGATTGCAATTTATCATGTGGAGTGTATTCTTGGTTCAGTGATTCCTCTAGGAAGCATAGTTGATGAACCATAATTATTTTCCAAAAGCTAAAGAAATGATTAAACTTTAGTTATTCAATTTATGTATGTGGTAAAAGTGAAGAATTTTCCAAAATGTCATAGATTCTTTAAAAAATAAAACATGCTTACATGAGTTTCTAATTCTGATTCCAAAATGAACTTCAAAGAAGATATTAGATAAAATGGCAGAGAAGCACATCTATATGATTTAATAGCACTGGGATAACGTTGGTGTAATTCCAAAAGATAACCCTTCCCAGGGCAATGCAAGCATAATAAGATGTGAATTCCAGCAAATATAGAAAAGGCAGCATAAAAAGCACTCATGCTGAATATAATTTTCAAAGAACAAATTGATGAAAAATTCACACTGGTAGGGGGTAGATTCTGATATCATCAGAGCATCTGTGGAATCAAGATAATTACAGCATTCAAAACTTTGGACAATGAGATGCAAATAAATTGCTGTGGGGGGAAATAATGTATTTGATGTAAGGAAAAAGAGAATGGAAGGAGAGATTATTATCAGCTACTGATTACTCAGTGAATGCCAGGTATCACTGAGCACTTTCAATAAGCTATTTTATGAAATGGCTCAATGGTCCTGTAAAGTAGGCATTATTAGCCATGTTTTTATATATAAAAAACTAAATTCAAATGACTGTTCAAAGCATCCAAGTACTAGTATCAACAGCTGCCAGGAGATATAGATAGATTAGATAGATAGATAGACAGATAGATAGATAGATAGAAAGAAACATAAATATGAAATCATATATATAAAATCATATGTATAGTCTATATATATAATCTTATATATATCACTTTTTCTCATATGTAGCTCATATATATTTGATGATTATTTTGACTAGGATAAAAGATGCCCAGATAGCTGGTAAAACACTTGTTTCTTGGTGTGTCTGTGAGGGCGTTTCTGGAAGAGATTAGCATTTGATGTATTATAATAGGCTGAGAAAAGAAGACCCACCCTCCCCAGTGTGGCATCATCCAATCCATTGGGGGCCTGATTATGGTAAAAAGGCAAAGGAAGGGTGAATTCTCTCACTTTCTTCTTGAGCTGGGATGTTGGACCTTTCCTGCCCTTGGACATTGGCGCTTCTGGTTCTCAGGCCTTTGTACCCAGAGACTTACACCTGTGACTCCCTGGTTCTCGGCCTTGTGCCTCAGGCTGAATTACACCATCAGCTTTCATGGTTCTTCAGCTTGCAGAGGTCAGATTATGGAACTTCTCATCCTCCATAATCATGTGAGTCAATTCCTATAATCTCCTCTTATATATATCTGTATGCATCTTATTGGTTCTGTTTTTCTGGAGAACCCTAATACTATATATATACCTCCACCTTTCCACCCCTCCATTTTGGACTGTGTAATAGGAAAAAAAAAAAGATAAAAACCCTCAAGGGTGACCCTGTACCTAATTGACAAAGGTACCCTTGAAGGAACCGCTCACTATTTCATGGAGCAGTGGCAACTCAGGTGGGAGTCTGCATGGAGTGGCTGTCCAGGAGAGCTTCATGCTCTTTAAATGACTGAGAGATCAGACATGTGTCCCAGCTTTTTCCAGCAGGGACCCTCACAACACCTCATGAGGAGGCTATCATGTGCTACAACAAGGAGCCTCCCATATGAGAAGTTGCCACCACTGTCTTCAGGAGTCAGATATGAGCTTTAGAGTCACCCAGGCTCCAAAATCCAAGTGGATATTTCTGAGATTTTGTTTTCTCATATCCAAAATGGACATAGTAATTCCTGCCTCAAAACATTGTAATTGAATTAAACTGAGATAAATACATACAAGGGCTCAGTATGGTATCTGACTCTAAGTATATGGTGGCTTAAAATAACGAAGAAGAGAAAGAAAAAAGAACAGAGAAGGAAAAGGAGGACAGAGAAGATGGTGGGGGTGGGGGATGAAGGAAAGGGGGAAGGGATAAAGGAGGAGCAGGGGATGGAGGAGGAAGGGAGAATTAAGAGAAGAGGAACTGCTGGGAGTTGCTGTTTCCAGAAACTACCATAAGTTTCCACTAATGAGACGTGATGGAAATCATGGCAGTTGCTGCAGCCCATAGAAAGCCACTGCAGTTGAGGGCAAAGGTATTTGGGATCTACCAACATGAGTGACAACTAACAGAAAACGGTGCCATGGAGAGCAGCAGAAAATTATTCAAATCAACGCTATGTTGGAGTCAAATCCGGCTCTCACTTCTATTCTAAAATGAGACTCTCTTGACATTTGGGAAATGTGTAGTGATTATTGATTTCAATGCATCACTGAATGAGGATTGACAGTAATAATCTCTACCATAAAACCTGGTGGAAATGATAGCTCAGAAACTCAAAGTGTTTTCTTGAGCCAATTACAGAGGCACTAAACTGTAATCTGGTCCTCAGATGTCCAGGGAACACAGGCTATAATTAGAAAGGAGTATTGATAAAGCAGTGCTAAGGTAAAAATAAATCTATCATTTGAAAGTTTAATTAATTTGAAGGAAACAAGAATGAATTGACTAACCTTGTACATATACATACACGTGTGTGCACACACACACACTTATTTTTTTAAAAAATTTTCACCTTTTATTTATTTTTTTTGAATTTTTGAATTTTATTTTATTTATTTTTTTATACAGCAGGTTCTTATAAGTTATCCATTTTATACATATTAGTGTATATATGTCAAGCCCAATCTCCCAATTCATCATACCACCACCCACCCACCACTGCTTTCTCCCTTGGTGTCCATACGTTTGCTCATACCACCACCCACCCACCACTGCTTTCTCCCTTGGTGTACATACGTTTGCTCTTTACATTTCTGCCCTGCAAACTGGTTCATCTGTACCATTTTTCTAGGTTCCACATATATGCATTAATATGCGATATTTGTTTTTCCCTTTCTGACTTACTTCACCCTGCATGACAGTCTCTAGATCCATCCACATCTCTACAAATGACCCAATTTCGTTCCTTTTTATGGCTGAGTAATATTCCATTGTAACTATGTACCACATCTTCTCTATCCACACTTTTCTCTTAAAAACTGATACTATTATATATGAAATGTACAGGAAAAATACCAAATCAATATCATGACTGTTCAAAATAAACAGTAGTTGTGAAAATCTTATTTGGAAATTTGGAATAGCAGGCTTTTACAATGTAATCATGAATCAGCATATCTGTTGTGGTTTACAAAGCATGGAAAGCAGACAACCCATGTATAATCAATTGCCAGGTTCTCTGTATCTGTAGCTCTGTGGTGTCTGTCACGTTCAACCTCATCACCACTTTCTACCATCCCAGTTCTGACTCTTATCTCTGTATAAGGAACTAGTGCACTTACCTGTTAATTGGTTGCCCATATTCCATTTTCTCCCACTCAGGTTATGCTATACACTTTCCTAAAACTCTGTTTCAGAATACATTCCTCCAATCAGTTGGAAACTTTCCCTTTTTTTATAAAATAAAGTCTAAACTCCTTGTCCTGACATTTAAGCCTTTTCAAAACTGTCCCCACAATTTCTCACAGGCAATATTTAACTACAGCAATGTCTCCCAAAGATAGTCTGGAATCTTTGAACTGCTAGATGTTTCACAGTTAAAATTTTATTTTAAAATTAAAAAAGGCTTCCTGATCAACCAAGAATATGCTGAATTAATGATCATCAAATAGCTCATATCCATTGGGGATTTCCTTTGTGCCAGACACTAAGACTATATATGCTCTGTATTACTTAATCCTCAAAACTCTACATAGTTGATTAATAGAAGAAAAGAACGACCAAGGCCTAGAATGAGGCAAGGGATCTATCCAAGGTTACATACCTGGCAAGTATCAGAGTCAAAATTTGAACCCTGGTATGTCGGACTCTGGGACCTGCACTCTTAAACACAGGGTTGTAGTATCCTTTTCTTGCAGGGTCTCAGGGGATTTTAGCATATTGAAATCCCTGAAAGTCCTGACATGCAAAACTCTGTAGAGTTTTGATTTAACCAGTTAGATCTACTTTGCCATAGGAAGTGCATTTCATGAAATGCCTCTTAACATTTCCATAAACCTGGGTTTCCAAATAGACCTTTTTAGGAAATGCTGATATAGGTGATTTCCAATCCTCTCTCATCCAAACATGTTTTTTTTCCAGGAGTTGCTTACCAATCTCCATTCAATGACTTTCAGTTCATTTAAACAGTTTAATTTCAAGTCCCTGTATATGCTGTTTTGTCTAACCTCATCCCTTCTCCTTAGAACTCCCTCTACTCTACTCTTATCTAAATCTTTGGTACCCTCAGTACCCCTGAAATCCCATCTTTTCTCTGAAGCCTTTTCCTGACTGCCCACAGATATACTGAGTTTAGTCTTTCTCAGTTTTTCTGTAACACTGGGCTGAGGGGATCTTGAGTTATACTCGTGTACAAAAGAGATGTTCTACAATTGTTATGCCAATAATCGGCCTTTGCTAGCAGTCACCTCCCCTCATTTCTTCCCGTGAGCAGATCTTGAGTAAACCCCGAGAGGGATCATTCAAAATTCTAAGCCTGTGGTCTTTTTCTTTCCTCACAGCAGCATACGTTGCCTTGGACCACCAGCAGTACCACCATATGTATGTCTCTCTCCTGATGTGCACTGAAAGCTCCTTCATGATGGAGATCAGATGGTTTTTCTGTCCCTGATCCACTTATACAGTGAAAACTTTAGCTCAAAACTCAGTTGCTAACTGGCTATTCCAGTTATAAGCTATATACTTAAACAAGTTGCTTAGTCTCTCTAAGACTCAGTTTCATTACCTGTAAAGTGAGTGAACATAATATCACCTAATTCACTGGATTTGTATGAAATGAAAGGACTTAAAACAAATAAAGGGGGCTTCCCTGGTGGTGCAATGGTTAAGAGTCCGCCTGCCGATGCAGGGAACACGGGTTCGTGCCCCGGTCCAGGAAGATCCCACATGCCGTGGAGCGGCTGGGCCCATGAGCCATGGCCGCTGAGCCTGCGTGTCCGGAGCCTGTGCTCTGCAATGGGAGAGGTCACAACAGTGAGAGGCCCGCATACGGCAAAAAAAAAAACAGATAAAGGGGGCTTTGCAGAGTGCCTCACCATCTTTAAGTGCTCTAAGAATTATGGATTTATTATTGCTGTTATTGTAAATTGGTTATCTGCCATGTTCCAGGCATTTCACTATATCACAAAACCAATTGAAGATGGTACAGTCCCTGCCCTCAGGCAACTTGTGTCTGGGAAGAAAAAGAGTGTAAGCAAGGTAGATGAGTTGGGGCAGCTGTATCCAAGAAGAGCAGGAGAAGGGTCGTAGAGAAGGCAGCTAACTGACCAAACCCTGAAGGACAGATTGAAGATAGAGGACATTGCTGGCAGAGGGAGAAGCATTTGCAGGGGTCCTGGATATGTAGCATGGCTCGGGCACTTGGGGAACTGCAGGTTAGTCCAAGTGTCTAAAATATGGTACGTGATGGCTAGAAAGTGAGCTGGAAAACTACATGAGCAGCTGTTGAAAATCTCACATGTCTTAAGGCACTTAAACATAATCCCATTGCTAATGGGGTGAGCAGGAATAGGTCAATGATGTGTTTAAAGCATAGAGAAATACGATCAGATTTATATTATAAATATAATTTTGGTTATGTTATAGAGATTGGTAGAAGATAAGACTGGACTTAGGGAAGAGATAAGGGAAATATAAGGAGGATCTGAATAGGGATACAGCAGTCTGTTAAATACACATATATTGGAAAAGAAGCACAGGTATGAGTAGCTAAAAAGGAATTACTTTTAATAAAATAGATAACTAATAAGAACCTGCTATATAGCACAGGGAACTCTACTCAATACTCTGTAATGACTTATATGGGAAAAGAATCTAAAAAAAAAAGGAGTGGAGATATATATATATGTATAACCGATTCACTTTGCTGTACATCTGAAACTAACACAACATTGTAGATCAACTATACTCCAATAAAATTTTTTTAAATGTGAATAAACAGTTTCTTTGAACATAAAATTGTTACGTTAAATATATTTTATTTAGTGTAAAATAGTGTGCTATTGTTTACCTTCTAAATTGGCTAGGATTGTTAAAAATAATTATAATGCTGGCAAAGGAAAGATGAAAGCAAGTATAAGTTGATAATTGCTAGCATGAATTGAAAAGCTTGTTTTTGCCTTTGGGCCCAATAATTTCATTTCTAGGCATCTCTCTTGGGAAATATTGTAAAATTCAGCAACCCTTAGCAGAATAAAGAATTGGAAATACATATTTCCAGCAAAGAGGGAATGGTGAAGTCCTCAGTTATGATATATCAATGTAATCTAATCTTCTGAAGACTTTTAAAATTACAGTCATGATGTGTTTTAAATGAGGTTGCTAGATAAAACAGGATATTGAGTTGCATCTGAATTTCAAATGAACAATTGAATAATTTGTTTAGTATAAGTATGCCCCAAATATTGCATGGAAGATACTTAAACTAAAAAGTTACTTGTTGTTTATCTGAAATTTAAATGGATCTGGGTGTTTTGTATTCCTATTTGCTAAATCTGGCGACCCTAGTTTTACAGGACCTGCAAAAGTGCAGTTTACACTATTTAAAAATGTAAGATAAAATATATTAATTGTACTCAGTTATGGGGGGGCAAGGTGGAGAGGTATGACTTGAGACTGTAAGGAAATACGAAAAAATTAACTCAGTGCTCATTAGCTGTGGTGGGATTTGATTACAATTTTTTTTGTTTTTGGTGGTTTTGTTTGCCTTTATATTTTTCTACAGTGAGTTATTTTTACAAGCAGGAAGATGTGTATATGCGCTTTTATATGTTTATGTATAATTATATCCCACTTTTAACATTGGCAGTGGTCCACATTCATGAGTGATGCAAGTTAGGATACATACTGATTCCCAAATTACTATCAGACACAAAGCTTTCTCAAGTAACCCCCAGATCTTATGGCATAAAACCAGGACTACGATTCAGTTTTCAGTGTAAGTGTTATCGCACTGGTAAATTCTTCTCCATGCACCCTCTCTCAAATCTCCTCCAACCCCGCCGTCAATCACCTTCCCATTAGTCCAGACCAGACTGCTTGTCTTCCTCCAAACCACTTAGCAGAACTTCAGTATGTACTTGTTGAAAAGTAGAGTAAACAAATAAAAGAAAGAAATAAGAGCGGGAACATTAGCTGGCATTTCTCATTAGGCTTACCCTGGTATATATGTTGGTCCCAGTTTCCTAACTTAATGGCTTCGCAGGATTGCTTTGATAAATACTAGAGTAGAAATTACATGCTTCATAAAAATGGAAATAAAGAAAAATAAAGATCAGTAAAAAGATATGTTTGTAGAGAAACTTTAGTGCACTCGGGAGTCTGGAAAGATCTCTGAAAACAACAAAGCTGGAAGAAAAGATTGCAAAACATCTTACAGTTTCCAGATTTGTTTCCCAAGTGGTCTTCAGTGTTTTTTCTGTAAAGGAGATTTTTGTAGCATCTTATCGCCCACTCAGAGGATGACAGCTATATACTAGACTGTCTTGCTTAAAACAGATTTACATTTTGTGCCACGGTATTTTTAGTTTTTTTAGGCACTTACCATAGAATAAGCATTACACAAACCAACAGCAAAGAAACAACCCACTGTCTTTTCAGGTTTGATTTTGAGTAGAACTCTGTGAGAAGCCTATTGAAAAGCAGATGTTTCATGAAGGGGTCTCTCAGGCATTCGTTTTCCCCACACCTGCTTTTCTTTAGGCCCCTCTCTTTCCCCTTCGTTATTTACTCTAGCTTTTTTTTGAAGTCCTGATAATTGATGCTGCTGCTGCAGGAGCACTTTTAAAGGGACAAAATTATGTACATGCCAAGAGCGTCTATCCTTTCTTCTCTCCAGTCCCCTGCCCAGCCCTTCTTATCTTCCCTCTCCTTTCTTTATTTTTCCTCACTTTGTCCTATATTCTTAAGCTTAGTTTATGTTTCACTTCTTCATCTTTAGTGCATTGCCTCTTTTTCTTTCGTCGTAAGAAACATCTTTATAGCTTTTGTCCCCAAGGATCTTTTATTCTAACTCACCAAGGCAGCTCCATACAAAGAAGCAAGCAAGGGATCTCGATGTTTCTAAATTCTAACAGATTTAAAAGTCACTCCTTGCCCCAGAAACAAGAAATTGGGAGTATTTTATAAAAGGTTATTGAACATATGCTAACAATGTCATTACACTTTTTGTTCTCAAATGCTTTGTTTGTCATTTATTAATGATGTAAAAGTAAAATACAAATCTATTTACTGTTCGCTGGGTTCACACAGCTGCGTGAAGCTCATGTATGGAATGAATTGGGCAGTTGAAAGATCCAAAGCGAACACAGGATTTGAAAGAACGTGTAGATACTCAAGTGCACTTTGTTTGAAGAAATTTATTTTTTTACACTCTAGACTCACCTCGACTTCTTGTGATAAGACACGTCAGAACTGATTTCAAATACTGACCTCAAACTTTTCTTTTTCAAGATTAATACTTTGAACATCATTTCAATTATATATGCCATACTCATGCTTGAATATTCTTCCTAATGGCATGCCATAATATTTCATGTCTTCATTCCTTTGTATATATTCTGTCCTTATAAAGTGTGTTCCCCACTGGTTTTGTTTCCACTCCCAAATTTTAGATCCATAAATCCCCCATGCTTTTTGCACCACCATCATAGCCAAGTTTCCAGACTGTGATTTTCCTTGCTAATAATAAAAAAAGAATGCTCATTGCGAAGACTGCAAACAGTACCTAAGGGACAAAACTGAAAAGTAAAAATTTGGCTCCTCCTAACTCGCATTCTCACACCTCAGAGAGAAAAGCAGGTAAAATTTCATGAGCTTCCTTTCAAAAAAAAAAAAAAAATCTATGCAGTTAAAAGCAATTAAAAATGCAAAAAAAAAAGCCTCTTCTGGCACTTATGACAACATGGAATGTGCTCCCCTATCAGCACATGTTAATCTTCCTTCTTCTTCTAGATGATTGCAGTGTATGGCATTTCATGCAAGTACCACGATTTGTAAGCTTTATGTAACCAGTTGCCTACTAATGCACATTTTGACTGTTTCTTTCCAGCTTTTGTCATCCATCACAATGGTGAATCTTTATACACATATATTTGCATATTGGGGGGGTTCATGCCTATACTAGAGGTTTGTAAGAGTGGAATAGTTGGATCAAAGAATATGTGCATACTTTATTTTGAAAATCATTATCAAAATATGTTTCAAAATTATGTTGCATTTCTCACATAATATTATGACACATACTTCCTATATCATTAATTAAAAACTCCATTGTTAATAGTTGAATAACATTTTTTTTTGCACATGTGCCCCATAATTTATGCAACAATACCCTCATTTATGTGATTTTTGAGGTTCTCAATGTTTGTAAAATAAGTGTCCTTGCTGGAATCTGTTTCTCTTCATTGTGCTGACATATTTCACTGTGTTTATTGTGATAGAATTAAGAAGGCTGATTATTACTTCTCAAGTTTAAGCTAGAATTTTACATATTTATTTTGGAAAATAACATGAAAGTATTTTCAGATAAAAAGGTCGAATTTAAAGAATTTACGAATATTTTTAGGTAATGTAGAATGGTAGATGAATAGAGGTACAGAGTGTAGTTGTTTTTATTTGGGGGTGGGAAGGGAGAGAAGGATGGAGAAGAGAAGTCTACAATAAACAATTATATTTGAAATGAATTATAGTACACAGAATTTTAAATGGAATATTAATATGCTTTATGAATGTTGTACTACACTAATGGCATTTCTAAAGTATCATTTGACTCAGCTAAGGTAGGCAGGAGTCTGGAGAATTCTTCTTCATAAAAACTGACATGAAGAAAATAAAGTCCTATGCACACTAATATGTCGGAGTGCTCGGCAGAATGCCTGGGACTGTGCCTCCTCAACACTCTACATTAGGGTTTATCAACAGTGACACTGTTGACACTTGGAGGTGGATAATTCTTTGTTGTGGGTTCTGTCCTGTGCACTGTAGGATGTTTAGCAGCATCCCTGGCTTCTGCACACAGATGCCAGTAGCACTCCCTACACAGCCAAGGCAATCAAAACTGTCTTCAGATATTGGTAGATGTCCACTTTGGGAAAAAAAACAAAAAAACAAAAAAACCTTGAACTGAGAAGCACTGCCCTACAATAAAGTCCACCAAACCTCAGGCTTACAGAGCTGAAGAATAATGGACACAAAGATAAATAGACACTTATGGAAAATTCTGCATTAAAGACAAAGAGCAAAATGAGCAAAATTGGGAAAACAAATGCAATATAAGGAGCAGGAGAAGGGTTCAAACTATATTGTTATTACTACCTTCAGAGAGACTAGGTTATATATAGCATCTATGAACTAAATGCAGCCTTTTATTTAAAAATACAAGAATAAGAGATAACTTTTGGTTATCAAAATTATGATGTATGAAATAATAGAATGACTGAAAGGTAATGTTAATAATTCTTTCAGAAAGTCAACAAAAGGGTAAATAAATAGAAAATGGAGCAAAAGGGTAAGATTTGGGGATCAATTTAGAGATAAAACTTCAGAGAAAATAGGGTGGAGGAAATTATCAGAAAAAATAATACAAGAGAAGTTTGCTGCATGCAATGCTTGACAGTCAAAACAGCATCAGACTTCTTGTGGCAAATAAAAATTTAAAAATAATGGAATCCTAGCCTTAAAATTTGGCAAAAGATGATATTTATCCAGATATTTGTAATAAGCCTAGTTGTCAGTCTAGTGTGATGACAAAATAAAGACATTATCACAAATATGTGGTCTCAAAAATGTATCTTAAATGCACCCTATCTCAGAAAACTTCTGTTGAATAAACTTTACAAAAATGAGAGAAGATCCAAATAAAAGAGAGTGCCAAAGAGAAGCTTTAAAATAATGTTGAAGGGAGTCTTTATGACATAGCAGACCTAGAGAACAACTCATTCATGTTGGAACAGGAGGATGAGTGTGGTATATATATATATATAAATGTGGTATCTCCAAGGGGAAAAAAACAGAACCAATAGATTATTTCATGTGCTTGATCTTATTGAAAAAGATTGTGCAATTCTGTGAGAAAGATGGGGAAGAATGTGTGATTGCTGTCTATACAAAACTAAACAAATGAAAAAAATTATGACCTGCAGAGAAAACAAGGCTGTGAGAGAAATGAAATAGTTTGTTACATGTCTCAGCTGTGAGCAGTATTTAAACAAGCATAATAGTGAAAACACTGACTCCTCATTTCTTAAAAATTGTGATAAAACAACCTTAGAAGAATAACAGGGTATAAGAAAAAGTATGTCAGTGGTTTCTAAGTGAGCTATAGCCTCCTTTTTTCATGAGGCAATGTTGATGAAAAAACCAATGCATAGTAGTGTAAATGTATTTAGAAATGTGTGTAACTGCCAAATGAAATAGCTAAGAGTTAAAAGCACTTGATCTGGGGATCAGAATCTAGGAGTCTGGAGAGTGGTTAAGAAACTTCTCTTTTGTACAATAAGTTTATATTTTTTGTTTGTTTAACTCATAAAGCACAATTTGATTTTAGAAAATTCTGAGCGAGCATCCAGAAAAAGTCTTTGAGGTACAGTGAAGCACAATGTGTGATTTTGGACCTTTATCTCAGACTTACTGAATCAGAATTTCTAGCAATTGAACCTAAGAATCAGCATTTTTATAAAGCTCCCCAATTGATGCTTATGGAAATCATTTTATATGATGTTCAGGTATTAAATTTTCAAGATATGATTTATAAAAACAATATCAAAATACTTTTATGGTCCAATACGTGTGGAACATTTCAATACATAGATCCATATATATATTTAGAGAGAGAGAGGGGAAAAGAGAGGGAGAGAGAGAATGTCTATCATCACTGGCATATATATCTTTATATAGTTGTCCATCATCATTGGAATACTGCCAGCAGAACAAATGTTAAGGTCTATGCTGTCATAAAAAATTTACCTGCTGCATACTCAGCTTTACTCTGTGCTTAGTATAGCACATAAATCTTCAATTCCAGACCCTGGATAGTTGTATCATAAATAAAAACATTCTGCCTAGGGAGCATTTGACTTATCTGTCTTTACAAACAAGGGATTTATTAAAAGTATATGGCATTCCCTGAATATTCGCTTATTGCTGGCTCTCCATCAGTCAGTTCTTTGTTTCTTACAGTAAACAAAAGAACATAAGCACCTGTACAAAGCAGGTGATTTGGAGTCCAGCTGGTGTCATAGTAAGTAAGGAAGGTTGTAGAAGGATGAGCAGTGCTACCCACCCTCCATGACTGATGACTTTGGAGAGCCGGGGCAATCCCTAGATACCTTGGATTTTGATCTTCAAACTTTTTTAGGTCATGGGAAGCTAATAAATTGTATTTTATTGTTCAGTGGTGAACAATAAATTAGATAATAAATGAAACACTGCTAGAATGTTTTTTAAATTTAATCTTCTTAAAAGCCTAGAATTAAAAAGAAAAGATTTTATTATAAAATGTGGGTTACAAAATAGCCTAAAACCAAGATTTTGGAGGGAAAAAAGCTGAAGAAAATTTTTTCATATAAAAATAAATACTAATTATGAGGCCAGTGTTAACCAGACAGCAAAACCAAAGGCAGCATAAAATATAAAATAACAATAACAAAAACTACAGAACAATATCTCTCAAAGACTTTGATATGAAAATTCTCAACATAATACCAACAAACTAAATCCAACAATACGCAAAACGAAGTATGTAACATGACCAAGTGAGAATTATTCCAGGTGTGCAAGGCTGGTTCAATACTCACAAAGAAATCAAAGTCATCCACCATATCAACAGGCTAAATAAGAAAAGACATACAATCAAATCAATTGGTGCAGAAAAAGCACTTGACAAAAACCAACAGTCATTCATGATAACAACTCTCAGCAAGTTAGGAAAAGAGGAGAATGACCTTAACTTGATACAGAACGAGTACAGAAAACCTACAGTTGACATCTTACTTGATGAAGGACTGAAGGCCTTCCCTCTAATATTGAAAACAAGGGAAGAAAGGTCTACTCTCATTATTATTATTCAATATATTGCTGGAAGTACTTGCCACTGTAATATGGCAAAGAAAAGAAAGAGGAGGCACACAGATTAGAAAGGAAGAAATAGAACTCTTATCACTGTAGAAAATTCCAAAAAGAAATCTACCCTCTCCCCTCAACCCATCCCCCAAAAGAGCCTTCCTAGAACTAATGAGTGAGTTCAGCAAGGCTACAGGAGAAAGTATCAGTAGGTAAATATCTACCACATTTCACTATGCTAACAAGAGACATACAGAACTAAAATTTAAAACAATACCATTTACAATTGCTCCAAAGAAGTAAACTACTTAGGTGTACACTTTAGCAACACATGTACAGGGTATGCTTGCTGACAATGACAAAATGCTGATAAAAGAAACCAAAGAGAACCTAACAAATGGGGGAAGATAATGTGTTCATGGATTGGAAGACTCAAAATCATAGTAAATTGGTCAATTCTTCCTAAATTGATCTATAGGTTTAATGCAATTCTTATGAAAATTTCCTCAAGGTTTTTATTTTTAGACATAGACAAGCTTGTTCTAAATTTCTGTGGGAATGAACAAGCCCTAGAGTAGTTAAAACAATTTGACCAAGAAAAATAGGATGAGGGGAAATTACTGTAATTAGTGTTTGGGAAAGACATGGAAGGGCTAGGAGGAGGTTGGTGTGGTTACAAAAGGGCAGCAGGAAGTGTCCTTGTGGTGTTGGAACTGTTCAGTATCTTGACTGTCACAGTGGATACACAACCTACACAGGTAATAAAATGGTAAAAAAAAAAATTAACACACACATTGTGTGCAAGGCTGGTTCAATACTCACAAAGAAATCAAAGTCATCCACCATATCAACAGGCTAAATAAGAAAAGACATACAATCAAATCAATTGGTGCAGAAAAAGCACTTGACAAAAACCAACAGTCATTCATGATAACAACTCTCAGCAAGTTAGGAAAAGAGGAGAATGACCTTAACTTGATACAGAACGAGTACAGAAAACCTACAGTTGACATCTTACTTGATGAAGGACTGAAGGCCTTCCCTCTAATATTGAAAACAAGGGAAGAAAGGTCTACTCTCATTATTATTATTCAATATATTGCTGGAAGTACTTGCCACTGTAATATGGCAAAGAAAAGAAAGAGGAGGCACACAGATTAGAAAGGAAGAAATAGAACTCTTATCACTGTAGAAAATTCCAAAAAGAAATCTACCCTCTCCCCTCAACCCATCCCCCAAAAGAGCCTTCCTAGAACTAATGAGTGAGTTCAGCAAGGCTACAGGAGAAAGTATCAGTAGGTAAATATCTACCACATTTCACTATGCTAACAAGAGACATACAGAACTAAAATTTAAAACAATACCATTTACAATTGCTCCAAAGAAGTAAACTACTTAGGTGTACACTTTAGCAACACATGTACAGGGTATGCTTGCTGACAATGACAAAATGCTGATAAAAGAAACCAAAGAGAACCTAACAAATGGGGGAAGATAATGTGTTCATGGATTGGAAGACTCAAAATCATAGTAAATTGGTCAATTCTTCCTAAATTGATCTATAGGTTTAATGCAATTCTTATGAAAATTTCCTCAAGGTTTTTATTTTTAGACATAGACAAGCTTGTTCTAAATTTCTGTGGGAATGAACAAGCCCTAGAGTAGTTAAAACAATTTGACCAAGAAAAATAGGATGAGGGGAAATTACTGTAATTAGTGTTTGGGAAAGACATGGAAGGGCTAGGAGGAGGTTGGTGTGGTTACAAAAGGGCAGCAGGAAGGGTCCTTGTGGTGTTGGAACTGTTCAGTATCTTGACTGTCACAGTGGATACACAACCTACACAGGTAATAAAATGGTAAAAAAAAAAAATTAACACACACAAACACATGAAATTAAATACAAGCATAACTGAGGAAACCTGAGTAAGAATGGTATAATGTATCACTGTCAATATCCTGGTTGTGATATTATACTGTAGTCTTGTAAAATGTTACAAAACATTGTAACATTGTAGAGAATTGCACAAAACATACAAGAGAACTCCATATTATTTCCTACAACTTAAGGTAAAACTATAGTGATCTCAATAAAATTTTCAATTAAAAATCAATTACAAGAGTTCAAATTTATGAATAAAAGTTAAAGCAAAAATATAAATTTTCATACTAGTGTCTGAACTTGTAACTTATTAGATGGGAGTGAATGGCATTTTATACACTTCTCAACAATCTTAAGCACAACAGAACACATATATACACAAAATAAAATAATTACAAAAATATGCAATAACTTAACTAGTTCATAACATACATGGAGTGATCATCTAGCCTGGCAGAAAATTTGTAAAACACCATATGATTCCAGATATCACTTCTCTGGACCTCAGTTTTCTCATCTTTAAAATATGGGCTTGAGTCTAGAACAACATTTTTCAATATTGTAAGAACCACAAAGCAAGTCACATATGTAATTTTAGATTTTCTAGTAGCCGCCTTGAAAGGAGTAAAAAGGAACAGGTGAAATAAATTTTATAATAAGTTTTATTAACCCATTATATCCAACATATTATCATTTTCAACATATAATTATGTTAAAAATCAACATTTTCCTATTCTTGTACTAAGTCTTCAAAATTCCTATCTTCCACTTATACTGCACTCAATCTGAACTAGCTGCATTTCAACTGCTCAAGAGCCACGTGAGGCTAAGTGGCTACCACATTGAGCAGTGCATGTCTAGGTGATCTCTGAGACTCTCTCTCATTCTAAAATTTTTAAATTCTAAAGTATATAAATATTTAATGGTCTGAGGCTGAGGTGCAATTCCTCTCCTCCTCCAGATCACACTCATGTTTCAGCTACACGCTTTACATTAAAAGCAATCCAAAGCATCAAGTGTTTTGTCAAGGAGTAATTTGAATACCAAAAGTCACACGTATTACCTCGTGTTGGACACCGTATCTTTGACACATTTGTGGACATAATTTGTCCCTTGTGGTTTCAGTCATTCAAGAGGGGAGCTCAGGTGAAAGGGCAGGAACAGGGCTGGTGAGAGGGGCATGTGAATTTCTTATGAGCCAGACTCTTTGTCTCCTTGACTCTCTGTCCTCCCTGCAGGTGGGCATCCTCCATCTCTCTTGCCTTGAGTCAAAAGACAGCAAGAGACAGATCCAATTGTGCTGTTGCTTCCCCAGGTTGGCAGTGACGACAGCAGCCTGTAATTGTACCCAAGGCTCTCAAGCTGCATCTGGGAGGTTTCCAGCAGTCAAAGAACTTGAGTAAACAACCTATTATTTTCTCTGGGGTTCCTGTGCTAACTGGAAGGATTGTTTAGACACCAGTACATCTCACTGGTATTCAACTGGTCTCTTAACAAACCTTCACCTGAAGCAAATATTAGAAATCCTTGATTCTTATTCTTTGATTTACAACATGTCTTCATGAGACATCAAGTGACTTTCCTTTATGTACCACACTTTTTCCCTTTGTGAATGAAGAAAAATATATGATAATCACTGCTATCTATTGAATAGCCACGGTGCTCCATTATGAACAATGGGAGCTTTCTAAATGGTGTCTCATTTACTTCTCACAACAACCCTATGGGTTATGTGTACTTATTTTCAGAGTACATAAAACAGTTGAGATATTCAGAAGTTACTATACCTGGCTGAGCTTTCCCCGTTAGAAAAGAGCAGAGGCAGAATTCAAACTCTGATCTGTATGGTGACAAGTTTCAAAATATCATGGAAATTCCAAGACTCTAAGGCATGATGAGATAATAGTGTAGTGTCATCAGAGAACTGGGGTCTCAGATGATTCTCCCACAGTGTTGACAAATCTAAGCCATCCTTTTCAGTCTAAGGCCCTGTCTTTGAGGTCAGCTAGCCAAGAGCATCAACATTGAACTTGAAAGAATCCTTCCATTCCACCTTCAAAGTGTGAGGAGACAGAGGTGACTTCTACGTTCAAATACTTCCAGGGCAGTCTCCTACATTCTTTTTTATTGAAGTATAATTGATTTACAATGTTGTGTTAGTTTCAGGCGTATAGCATAGTGATTCAATTTTTTCATATTATATATTCCATTGTAGGTTATTACAAGATATTGGGTAAAATTCCCTGTACTATACAGTAAATCCTTGTTGCTTATTTATTTTATGTATAATAGCTTGTATCTGTTAGTCCCATACTCCTAATTTGTCCCTCCCTGCTCCCTGTCCCATTTGGTAACCACAAGTTTATTTTCTATGTATGTCTGTGAGTCTGTTTCTGTTTTGTATTATTTTTTAGGTTCCACATATAAGTGCTGTCATATAGTATTTGTCTTTCTCTGTTTGACTTATTTCACTAAGCATAATATTCTCTAGGTCCATCTATGTTGCTGCAAGTGGCAATATTTCATTCTTTATATGGCCAAGGAATATTCCACTGTGTGTGTGTGTGTGTGTGTGTGTGTGTGTACACATATCTATATTTACTATCATCCCTTGAGCCTATAAGAGGGCAGGAGGGCAGTGGGACTGCCAGTGATTTGAAATACGTTCCTCCAACTAATATGATTCTTGGACCCTTTTAGGGTTAACTTTGTATTACTCTTTTGAGCAAGTTTTGGGTAGCCAAAGCTGTGGCTAGCACCTCTTGGTCCCAGGGGAAGTATGCGAAGAAGAAGTTTTGGGTTTGGCCCCTCGATTGCATGAGTTCTGATACTGCTAGGATGGAATAAAGGGCTTTTCCATAGCAGTAAATCTCCCTTAAGGAGAATAAGGTTTTGTACCAACCAAAGGCCAGACTCTGCCTCTGAGAGGAGCTACAGGTACGACTTGGCATGATGTGGTGTCTCATGAAGCTGGCTGCTTCTCTCCTGCAGCTCTGACTCCTTAAACAAGGTCCTCAAAAGACCTTCATGAAAACTGTTCTGAAGGGCAGTGCTGTGAACTGCACTGATAGTTTAGAACTAAACAGCCTGACTACCACCGGGAGACCTGGGTATTTTTCTATCAGCAAGAGGAAATAAGAAATACCTGAGGCCCCATGGGAGCAACCTCTGGGAAGTCACTTTTTACAGGAACCAGAGCTGACAAGGACAATTTCTAAGTGCTACTATTAAAAGGCTCCAGGAGACACTGGGTGCCCCTGATATGGGAGATGCTGCTGTAAAAGACATGTTGCAGAGGAGGAACATGTACAGAGTATCATGGCCAAAATGTGCCTTGAAGAATATTGCCTTTTCAGGTTGGAATGGGGTCATTCTCCATTATCTGCCTCTTAGGGGTTGCTGAAAGATGGTTATTCTGTTGCCTTTATTTTCTCTAAGAATTGAAAAATTAGTACTTTTACAGGACACAAACAATGATGTACATTTAACAATTTGGTTTTGTGGTTAGGGTCTTGCCAAGATAACTCAAATCTTAAATCTTAGATCCATAAGTGGCCAGGTTAGATCCAAAGAAAAGAAATATGTTGCAGTATATAATTGTAGGATTATTATTTATTGGTCAATTTATAATTGAAATATCATTTTACTTATCATTTTACTATGAACATTAATTCTTTAAGTTTTCAATATAAAATGTACCCTTTTGTTAACAAAAAGATAATTTATTGATGGATAGTGTCTTCTAGCAATGGAAGATTTTGTTATGTTTCTTCTAGAAATCTAACAAAAAAAATTCATAAATGCCCACCTAAGTCTTTAAGTTGTTCCTACTTGTGTTTTAAGCCACCATTTCTATTGTTGTTTCCTAGATAGATTTGATGTAAGCTCCTTATACAAATGCCAAGCTTGTCACATTTATGTATTGTTGTAAGAGAAATTTCTTGGTGACTTGGCATGCATCTACAGAACTGACTACTGAATTATTGCCAAATTGTGATGGATCACTGAGCTGAAAAGGCAGTGTGAAACAATGGAAAAGAACACAGTTTTGAAGTCATGTCCACTGTGGCAGTCCCCACTCTGCCATTTACCACTTTCTTCATTTCTATCACCCATTTCAAGCCACCATATTTTTTTGCCTGGACCACTACAGTAGCATTCAAATCCATCTTTCTGCTTCCACACTGCTCACCCTTTATGATCCATTACCTACAGCGGCACTCGTGTTTTCTGAAACTGAAACCAGGTTGTATACATATAATCCCCCGGCTTAAACCCCTCTGATGACTTCCAGTTATACTTTGAATGATAAAATTCAAAGTCCTTCCCATGGTTCTGTACCGTCTTCCCCCCACTGAGCTCTCTGACTTCATCTCATAATACTCTCCCCTTTGTCTCTCCATCGATTACTTTGGCATGGCCAAATTTTTTTTTAAAAAACTGCAGTAGCCAAGGGGCATTGCATACCTCTGAGAGGCTATGTAGCTGTCATGTAGTCGTATCAAATGTCACTTTTCCATTCTTATTTCCCTTGACTCCTCATAGACTTCAACATAATTGGCTACTCCATTATCTTGAATTCTCTGATGCTATATGCTAATAATTTCCTCTTAAATCACTACCTGCCCTTGTCAGTCCTTTTTGCTGGCTCACCTTCCTCTGTGAAATCTTTGGATGTAGACCATGCATGGGCATAAGGACTTCTTATCTCCAACAGTATAGTCTCTCTGGGTGACTTTCCCTGTCCCATGATATTAAATACCAGTCACTGCTGCTGACTTTTATTCTGTAACTTAGACACGACCTCTCCCAAGAAAATCCAGACTTGTGTATCATGGCCAACTTGGCATCTCTATTCAACATCCACACAGGAATCAGAAACTTAACATTTCCAAAATTGAACTCTTCCTTTTCTCCCCAAATGTGTTTCCTCATCTCCAGTCTTCCCCACTTCACTAAATGTGTACCACATCATCTAGTTGCTAAAGCCAAAACTTTAGGAGCTGCTCTTGGTTCTTTTCTGTTCTTTATCCCTCACATATAATTCATCAGAAAAGCCTACTGACCCTGTCTCCAAAAATTACCCCCAGTCAATCCACTTCTCGTTACCTTCACTATCACCATTGTCTCTTACTTGTCTCAGTCTCTTTCCTATGCTTGTTTCCCCAGGTGAAACTTTAACCATGATCTTTTTAGAGCACAAACTAGAACATTTAATTTCCCTTCTTAAAAACCCTCCTTCAAGTACCCATTACAGAGAGAGAAAAAAAAAAAAAAAAAAACCTTGTCATATACTACCAAGGCCTTCTGGCCTCAGACTACTTTTCGGACTACATATCTCTACTGACTACATAATTTACCATAATTTACTTGGCCTGAGGCACTGGGTTTCTTTTGTTTTTGTTTTTTTTTTCTCATGTCAAGCTTATTGTTACCTTTGGTCTAGTTATTTCCTCTGCTGGAAAGTTTTTTCTCCTGTTCCTTCTCTTCATTCAGATCTCAGCTTAAATATCATTTCTTGGTAGAAGCTTTTTTTAACTGCCCTTCTAAAGTTATAGGCAGGTGGGCTAGTATATCCCTGTATTTTAATTCTCTCAATAGTGCTTACCAGTAACGAATAGTATTCTCTTTTAATTTACCACTTTATTTTGTGTCTCTTTCATTCTATAAAAAATAGCTTGGTGAAAGTCTGGACTTAACTTTCTCACCAATGCCTCTCCAGCCCTAAAGACAATGAGTGACACATCATAGGATTTCAATTAATATTTATTTAGTTGATAATACCAGATGACTGTCAGTGACCTTAGATCCAGAACTCAAGTTCAAGTCTTGAAAAGATCCAGGTACCTTAAGTACTGGGTTGGCCAGAAAGTTTGTTCAGGTTTTTGTGTAACATCTTAGTTCATTCCCTGGCCTGTTAAAATGACTTCAGTTCTCAAGCTAGTAATTTACTTTTTTAATTCAAAAATCAATTTAAAGAGTCAATTCTCCAAGAGGCTTTCCTCTAAGATGCAAATATCCTTGGGTGAAGCATTATTAAACCATTAACACCTTCATATGCATTTTTACATCAGTTAAATAAGCAAGTTTCTTAGCAAGATCTTTTTAAAGTGTTGACCCCCTAGGCTGTTTAATTTGGATCAAAGAAGAGGGAAAGGAATGATCAGGAGTGTGGACATTTCTGGAGAAGTTTGCCTAGATTGACATCTTTCCTGGGGTACTTGAACCATCCTGAACAGTATTCTCAATGCAATTGAAAATAATTATAAAACATTTTTCCACTATTTTATATATGATTTTCCATGACAGTTACTCTTCCACCCTTGATAGTGACCTCCAAGGTCTTATGTGATGGCCATGCATGCTACTATTCTCCAGGAATACACCCCACTTCTCACCCCATCTCTCAGACCCCTCCAAGAACCCCAAATTTTCTGTTATCCTTCATCACTTCTGGCATGTTCTCTCTTCTGGGCCTCTGCAATTGTCCCCTCCACCTGGAAAGCCATTCTGCCAAGTGTCCTAAGCCTCATTCCCTTACCTCCTCCAGGTCTTTTGTTCATCTTCCCAGTGAGGCTGGCCCTGACCATCCTATTTAAAATTATAACCCCAACCTCACCCCCAGGTACTCACTGCTCCGGCAGCACTGCTTATTCCTTGACTCCTTTTATTACTTCTTTAATTTTCACCTTATTATCATCTCCCCCTGATATGCCATATATTTTATGTATTTGTTTATTGTCTTTCTTTATCCACTAGAGTGTGAGTTTCAGGGATTTTTGCCTGATTTTATTACATTTCTTTCTTCAGTGCCTAGAAGAATGCATAGCACCCAGTAGAGATTCACTCAACGGACACTCACTGAATACTTACCCCTGGTACTCTAACAGATGAGAAGAATCAGGCATTTCCATGAATGCTATATAGTTGACTAAGGAAAAAGCATAGTGAGGTTATTTTTTTTTCTCTGAGAAAACGGAATGGACAGATTAATTAATAAAAACACAACAAGTAGAAGTACTAAATACTTCTACTACTGCAGTGGTTCTCAAGTAGGGGCAATTTTCCCCCAAGGAATATTTGGTGCTGTCTAGAGACATTTGAGGTTTTCATAGTAGGGGTTCCTACTAAAATCTAGTAAGTAGCTGCTGCTAAACATCCTACAACGCACAGGAGAGCTCCCACAACAAAATATTATTGACTGAAATGTCATTTGTTCTGAGGTTGAGAAACTGTGTATTGCTGTATGAATGTTAAATGTTGTCTTTTCTTGTTTTAAGTATTGAGCTTTTACTTACTTAAAAGAAAGATTCATTATGGCACAAATTTCATAGTCACTTCCTTTGAATTGATAGGGTTTTTAAAGATAATGTAAAATATTTGCCAGTGGAGGGATGAGAAAAAGTAATTTACTTAAACTGTTCAATAAGGCAAGAATTCCTTTGATATTAATATATATATATATATTTAACTACTTTTAGAGTGGCACAGAATAGTACTTTAAGAGTGAGAAGATATGTTGATTTTATGCAAATCTTGAAGCTTTAAGATATATGATCAGCATGAATTGTGTTTCCAAAAGGTTTTTATCTAGACACTCAAAATAGTTTATTGATAAATATGGTATATTTATCAGGGAGGCTATATAAATTAAGAAACAGTAAAATAAAAATATATTCCTACTGCAGTCTCAAATCTACAGCTGAAATATAGTAATTTGACACAAGTGCTAAAATTTAAAAAATATAGTTCTCAAGATGACAAAAGAAAATATTCTTCTATATCATAAGGTGACTCACACTTTACTTTGTATAAAGCATTCATCAGCTGAGAAATATTTGGTATATGTAAAATTCCCTAAATGACTTGCATAGTTATATAGTTGTTCCTTCATTCACTTCAACTTCCAGGCCATGTTTATTTAGAGCCTTCTCTGTGCCTACTATGAAGAAGATATGAACTGTGCTCTCAAGTGTCCTACAATCTAGTAAGACAGATAAGGTGTATGTACAGAGAACTAAAGTGGACGTGATAAAGGGCAAAAGAGGTTGAGCAAGGGGAGGCAGGATGAAGGAAGTCTGAGGAGGTGGTTTTTAATCCACACTTTGGGGAATGAGTAGAGTTTCCACAGGTAGAAGACCTTCCTGGTAGAAGTAACAGAATGATCAAAGTCTTAATGGATGGAGATGCCCAAGGTATGGGAACCGTTCAGAAACTGACTATTTGCATGTTTTTTTAGTGCATCAGATATTTTGAAAGTGCTCTTAGGAAGAGAATTGGTTATTTAAGTTGGGTCAGATTCCTGAAGACTTTGAATGTCAAGGTGTTGGCATGCAGAGCAAGATAGATGAGAGAAAAGCACTGACCTGGTAAGAGGTGTTAAAGAAAGTCCTTCAAAAGAAAAGGTATAGATGAGATGATGTGAGCAGAGGCTGAAGTCAGTCAGAGCAGTTGGTAGTCCATCAAAAGAGCTCAGAAAAGAAGTAGCCTATCTGAACTGGGATGCTGACAATGGGAATGGACGGATGGGAATAGATCTAAGAAACTTTGTGGAAGGAGAAACAGTAGGACTTGACAACTCTTCCACGTAGGTAGGGAGTTAGGGAGAGGAGTCAAAGATGGCTCTGATAGCTAAGTAAGTAAGGGGGATGGCACTACCTTTAAGGGAAACCAGGATATTAGGAAACAGTACAAACTTAGGACAACAGAAAACATGTTTAATTTTTTAACATGTTGAATTTGAATATGGGACATTTTATCCAAATGAAGATATCAAAATTGATGCTACAATGGGGGACCAAAGTTCAGGAGAGAGGCTGGCCAGTGCTATACATGCTGTTTTGGGAAATGTCCTAGTTGCTAAGTTTGCTGAAGCCGCAGGATAGGGTTAGTAAGCCTAACTCAGATTGGGTTCTGTACATATGGTTTCTTTAGTTAAGTTCAAAGCTCAGTAAGTTAATCATTAGATACCTGTTTTGCAGAAGAGGAAATGTGTCCCAGGAACTTTAATTAATGTGCTTGGTCACAAATGCTTAATCACACAGCTGGTAAGAAGCAGAATAAGACTCAAGCTAATGTCAGTCCAACTCTGTGTTATTTGGTTAATGGAGGGAGCAAAAGCAAAGGACAGGTTGAAAGTAGAATCCTAGAGGATGCCAATTATGCAAAGAGGATCCTGTTCACATTTGTTAATTTGTTTACCTTTTGTCTCTTACTGTGTTCACAACCAAGCTGCTTGGCACAAGGAATGCTACTCTCTTGTCTCAGAAAATCATTTGTAGTTGAGTCTCTATGATAGAGTCATCTTTTCATTGATATTAAAATAAGCTAAAGGTTTGTACAAACTGACAGTTATACAAAGTACGATTGTATTATTACCATCTTTTAAATTAGCTTATGTTGATATCATAAGTCGAAATTTGCTTTCAGGTATGCTATATTAAAATAATAAATTTCATTTGGGGATACTCTCTGGCTTTTATACAAACATTGTTACTTGTTAGTTACCATGTAATGTGTATCACTTTTCCTCTTATACTGGTGATTTCCAACTTGGAATGAGCTGGAATATGCTATCATCAGGAAGTGACTGATGAGTTTACACAAAATGAGAACAGTGGTTCAAGTTCTTAATGAAGAGAATTTATGTACCCGGTACATGGTAAGATCGAAGGACAGTCAGAGTCTGGATGCAGAAAAAAAATACAAGATGTTATAAGAACAAAATACTGACTCAAAAAATTACTTTCATCAATAACCTCCTAGTGCCTGTGACCACATTATCTATTCCTAGGTTTAATTTCTTTTTGTGTTGTGGTTGTCATTGTTGTGTCTGTTAATGTTGCTTTGAACAGTAGTGGTCACAAAAGAGGATGTCAGAGATTGGCTCAGGGTGTGTGTGTGTGATTGGAACATTAAACTAGTAGAACACCTTAAAATGAGTAACACGCATTGCCACATATCTAAAAAATAGAGATTTAAAAATGTACAACCTGCTTAATTTTTATCCCTAAAGAAAAATGTTACATCCATTGAATTATGTTTATATCTGTAGGAATTAAGAAATCTTACTTAAGATCCACATGAATATTCATCCTTATGACAAGTAGTAATTTTGATTATGAAAGAAAGATTATTTAAATATTTGAGATAGTTTTTGAGCATTTCCTATTGGCTAAAGTTAATGAAGTGAGAAAAATATTGTGATCTTTCTGAAGATCGGTGATTGAAAAAGAACCAAAAAGAGCAAACTTAAACTTCATGAGAATACACTCTTTTAGGATTAACACACATTTTTGCACACTAAAACAATGTTTCTGTTGGCGCCCCTGTTTTCTCATTTCACCCAAGGTAAGAGCTTCTCCAAGTCGGATAACCTGTTTGGTTCAGTAGTTCTCCCTTCCAGGCACTAGAGGGCACTAGAAGGCATGGAGACCAGAGGCGCATGCCCCTCCACACTCTCCCCCTTTAGAATAGCTTCTACCATAATTAACACCTGCAGAAAACTGGAGCAGCTTTCTCAACATGCACTTGAAATGCACAAGATTTAAAAAACCCTCGTTGGTACTCACCTTGAATTTAATGTGCATTCTCTCATTAGAGGTAGGTTGAGAAACTGAAGTCAAGGAGGTAAGAAAGGAGAAGGAAGCAAAACCGCACTGATGAGTCATTTTTGGTCAAGAACATTGCCAAAAACAAACAGCCTATTTTTAATAACCTTTTATCCTTCCTTCCATCACCCCATACCTATCTTCTCCACATTGATACATAAGAACTGTGCTTGATGCTCTAAGGATGGGTACACGAGACACGATTTTAATATGACAATGAGGCAACAATACGACTTTTAAAAAGAGGATTTCATATTTAGGAGCTTTTCCTATATTGATGCATGCTTGACTGATTTTATCTCATCATGAACCTTGGAAGTTATTAGCAAAGGAGACTGCCTTTTACCATCTGTGATATCCTGGCAGTAACTTAATATTGTTCTGAAGGTTTAATTCAAATCCATTTAATTCAGTAAACATTTATTAATCTCATGGATGCTTGGCATCATGCAAGGGACTAGGGGATATCAAGATGAACAATAAAAATTTCTTACTTTAGTGGACCTAAAACCTTATAAAAATAGTAAGGCAAGTGTATTAGAAAGTATAATACAGAGTAGAACATGATAAGGAAATTTATGAACAAAGTGCTTAATCATTCAGTCATTCATTTATTTAGGAAATGATGTGTCATTTACATATGTTGAATATACATTGGTTAACAAAACAGATTTGGGTTCTTTTCTGTCTTCATGGACTTGTCAGTCAATTGGGGAACAGATGATAGAGTGATATGACAAAGAATCCTTCGGCTTGTGAAGAAGTTCTGAAATTTTTATTTAAAGAAGGCGGGAAAAGAACTCTCTTAAGAGCTGGCACTTAAGAAGGAGCAACACATTCTAAGGAGAAGGGAAAGAGAATTCTAGGTGTACTAAAGAGCTAATGTGAAGACCCTGAAAGAGGAAAGAGTTTGGCATATTAAAGGAACCCAAAGAAGGCCAAGCAAGCTGGAGTATAATAAATGGTATGCAAAGGACCAGGTCATATAGAGCCTTGCAGATAATGGTAGGGGCTGAAAGAAAGGGCACATCTAGCCACAGGGAAACAAAGGCTCCAAGAAGAAGTTTCCCATTTGAGAAAAAATGAAGGATAGTTTGAAAAGCCTGATAGTGGAAAGCAGGCCTTCTGGATAAAACAACTGTATGAGCTTAGACACAGAAATGACAGTTTGTGTCTGGTTTGTACCCTAACAAGTGGAGGATAGTGCTCTGGAAGTTGAGTGGTACATGTGGAGGCTGGAAGCACAGGTTGGAATACATTATGGAGAATGCAGAGAAATTAATGGTTCATTCCAGGAATGAGGGCAAGTCACAGGCAATATACTACTGCTGAGGAATGATATAGTTATAGTTCCAGTTCAAGAGTCTAATTTGGCAGCAGCATGTGTTATACATTGGAAGAGAAGGGAAGGGAATTTAGAGTGAGTCCCAAGAAATCTACAGTGATAGCCAGTAAACAGGGCATTAGTGTCTTAGGGTGTGGGCAGTGGAATGAGAAACAGGGGACAGATATGATGGCCATTGGCAAGGCAAAGTCTACAAATATTAGAATCTAATTGGTTGTGAGGATAAAGATAGAAGGAAAAGTCCAAGAAAACTTAAGTTTAACACTGAGTAACTGTGAAAATGTTAATGTTACTGCTAGTTAATTATGGCTAAGTAGGGTGATGGTAATTTCTGTGTCTGAGAGAGAGAGAGAGAGAGAGAGAAAGGAAGAAAGAATATTGAGAACTGAATAAACAAAAACCAAGTAATTACGCAGACCATAGAACCATGGCAATACTGTTAGGGAAGGTCATATATGCTCTTGAAACCATTATCTAATATCTAGATGGAACTGATGGAAAAATGAAAGCCCAGCTAAAGAGCAAATATAGAAGATAAGGTGATAAGTTGTTTTTGAAGATGTTTGATTGGAGGCTAGAAAGACAACCAGCCATTGTAGTGCAGGCTTCGAGCTTCAGAGAGATCAAGCTAAGAAATATAAATTTGGGAGTATTCTGCATAGAGAAGTAGGTGGAGTGCTGAGGGAGAGTGTAGAGAAGAAATAGGAGGTGACAGGGGAGAGGAAAACCCCAGAAGATAGAACTGTTGGAAAGAATAATGAAAAGGACAATAATAGTGAAGAAGGGAGCAGAGGACTGAGAATTATGCTCTTAGAAATCCCTAACATTACGAAGAAGAGGAAAATGATTAACTAAAGGAGAGGGAAAGGGGAAAGACAAAGAGTCAGAAAAGCAGAAGGAAGAAGAGCCAGTAAAACCAAAAAGGAGGAGTGTTAAGAAGAGAGTAGGGCTTTGATTAAATGAAATCACACTTTTATGCCACATTTTTATTCAAAACATCAAAAAAAAAAAGTAAACACACACACACACATACATACATACATACATATAAATGGAAACTGGATGGAGAAAACATGTCATTATGAGGGAAACAAGAAAATACAAGGAAATAATTATAAATCGAATCTAGAAACTGTAAAGAATATTTGCCAAGCACCATCAAATCTGAACTAAAATGAAGGAGGATAACAAGAAGAAAATCGTATCTTCTTGATCTTTAAGCAGGACAAAGATTTGCTCCGAAAAAATATGTCACTATCCTGAAAAGTCATGTTCTGATGTTTTGAGTAAAGCAGAAGTATACAAGATAGGTCACAGAAAAACAAAAAAAAAGAATATTCTCAGTAAATCTGGGTACAACTCTGCAGAATGGGAGAGAACACATATGTGAGGAGGAGGTCTGTCTTCCATGTGGTATTTCAGCCAAGAGGGAAGAGGGGGCCCAGGGGCAAAGGAGATTAAAGAAGGGAAAGGAAGGCAAAGACCAACAAAATTACAACAAAAGGGCCTGTGAATCGAGGGACTTTATTCTAACCAATACCTTTTTGAAAGGCAAAGCCAGAGATGTTCCCCTAAGGCAAAGCACATAACAAGGTTAAAGAGAGGGTTTTCAAAGTTTCAACATGTCTGCCCACTCACTTCCTATCTTGCTGCCCCTTCCCATACAGTTTTTCAACAAACTACTAACCCTTTGGAAAAAGAAAAAATAATCTAAAAGATCCAACATGGAACATAGGTGTGCATAATGTGGAGAAACAAAAAGGGAAGAATGAAAATCAGCAAAAGGCAAATGAGTACAAATACTTCAAGAGGAAACTAAAACAGATATTAGACAACTCTTTGTTTTCTCAAATAAATTGTAGACAAGATGATCTCCTGAGGGAAAAGCAGGGAAGATGTAAAGAGGAGATAAAAGCATGGAAATCAGAGATAGAAGGGAAGGCAGCTAACTTAACTAACAGAGGAATGAAAGAGTAAATAAAACAGGATTAGCAAGAATGAGAACAGTACAAATATAGTGAATAGGATTGAGAAATCTCACAAAACAAAATGGAAAAGAACAGGGATTTTTTTTCTAATGAATACAAAAATGGTGACAGACACAAAAGAGAGAAAAATATATACCACATGTCTTTTGCTTAATTAATATTCCTAAAAAAATAAATTTTAACAAACAAAGGAGGGTAAACATCCAAGAATATAAAGAAAAAATTTCCTAAATAAAGCAAAAATCATTCTAGGCAGTCACCCCAATTCCCTGAAAAAAAATAAAACAATCAATTTTAAAATATTCTAGTGATGTTACTTAATTTTAAAGATAAAAAATATTTACATGAACATAAAGAAGGAATAACATGAGTGTCCTTTGATTTTTCCTTACTATCACTCTATGTCTGAAGACAGTGTACAGCCTTGAAAGTTTTGAAAGTAAGAGAAAGACTATTATTCACGTCTTTGTCCATCAAGTATCAGCAAGTATTCTGGAGCATGCAAGAACTCAGAACCTTCCAGAAAATTTAGAGTTACCATATGATCCAGAGATCCCGTTCCTGGTCATATGTCTGGAGAAAACTCTAATTCAAAAAGATACATGAACCTCAATGTTCATTGCAGCACTATTTACAATAGCCAAGACATAGAAGCAACCTAAATGTCCATTACAGAAGAATGGATAAAGAAGGTGTGGTTTATGTATAAAATGGAATATTACTTAGCCATAGAAAAGAATGAAATAATACCATTTGCAGCAACATGGATGCACCTAGAGATTATCATACTAAGTGAAGTAAGTCAGACAGAGAAAGACAAATATCATGTGACATCACTTATATGTGGAATGTAAAAAATGATACAAATGAACTTATGTACAAAACAGAAATAGACCCACAGACCTAGAAAACACACTTGTGGTTACTGAAGAGGAAAGCAGGGGGCGGGGAGGGGAATAAATTGCAAATTTGATATTAACATATGCACATTACTATATATAAAACAGATTACCAACAAGGACCTACTGTAGAGCACAGGGAAATATACTCGAGATTTTGTAATAACCTATAAGGGAAAAGAATCTGAAAACGAATATATATATATATATATATATATAAATTACATTGCTGTATACCTGAAGTTAACACAATGCTGTAAATCAACTATACTTCAATAATAAAAAGAATATCCAGCTAAAGAATAGATATATCAAAATAAAGACATAGGGAATAGAAAATCTGTAGTAACAAAACTAGTTATCAGCATTGAATCTTTTAAGAGTAGCAGAGATCTATCAACCTGTCAGAATAATTTGACAGAATAGTATGTAAATGTTATGAACTTCAACAACGTAAGCATGACATAATTCACCAAAATGGACAGGTGGCAAAATACAGGAGGAAGGAATATGTGTAAATACACTTAATACTTCTTCTGGATAGTGACAAGTGATGTTGTTAACGATACTTCTGTAAAGAAGCGAGAGATACTGTCTGAAGTTGAAATCCGTAGTTAAAAATCCATAATGATTCCAAACTTTCTGCTTTTCATTACATTTTTCTTAAATCTAGAGGGAGTTTTAGTAATTAACTTGTTTTGAAAAAGCATGTACCTAAAATAAACTAAAGCCATTCTTTTAGTTTCAATTCAGCATCTTTTTCCTTAAATGCATCTAAACTTAAATTAAATCTAAATGATTTATTAAAGTGAATGGCCAAATCATGAGTCAAAGGTTGAGGCCTCAGGTATATCCTTACCACCCTATGCAGACCCCAGCTGAGGGTGTAATTTTGACCTTCAGGTTTTAGTGCTACTAGGTATTAGGTGATGTCAGATATTTGGTAGCTAAATTTGGCTAAATTTGGCTGAACGATTTGGCTAAATTTGGCTAAACGATTTGGCTAAATCGTCTGAGAACTGCAAGATTGTATTACTTTCAGAGGAAAAACAAATTAAAGTTTGAGATCTTTCAAGTTTAAAAAAATCATATTTATAGGAAATAAAACAAAATTAAGCAAAAGGAGAAAATGGAATGACAGAGGTATCTATTAGAGCAAACATCAAATTAAGACCCATAAACTGCTAAGTGTTTACTCCTGAGACAATATGCCTTTCAAAACAGCATAATGAGGGTGAGTCCAACTCTCACTGTCACTCTCCTGTCAGAAAACGACAGTTGCTTGTATCCTCTCTACTCCCAGTACACTATCACAGATTGAAAACTTGGACGTGACAGAACCAACTTCCTGCCCTACAACTAGGAGTCTGTGGGGACTGAATCAGTCAAAAGTAAGATTCATCACTCTAGAAAGAGTGAGCCTATAAATTCAAATCAGCAGAAAACAGAGCTTCCTCTAAAGGAAGGGGAGCTGGTTCCAAATCCTCTCCCTTAGCTAGTCACCCTTCCTAACCCCTACAAATGAATTAATTTGTAGGTCTACTCCTGATAAATTAAAATCCATCTATCTTCTCCCTGGATTTTCTCCTCCTACAGACATGGAGGTTTCTCTTGCCCAGCTGTCCTCTAAAGCTTTCAGCAGGAAACAGAATTCTAAAATAAGAAATACTTTAAAAAATAAAAATAAAAAAATAAAATGCACATTGGCATTTTGAGAATCTTAAATGGCATGTGTTTATCAATCTCTAACATAAGCCATTCTATTAAATGTTTCAAGATAATAAAGAATAAGAAAATAAACATTAAAAAAAAGAAATCCTTTAAAATGTCAGGGCCACATCTCTTACACATAAGAAAAATATCTAACGCTTTTCATGTAAAAAAAATCTCACTTTCAACAAATTTCAAAATATTGGCCCAAATAGTTATGTAAGTATCAAACATCAGTAAAATACCTGTATGACATTTCATATTTTTCAAAGCATCCATTTGATATTCACTATAGATAAGATTTAAGTTTTTATTTTCCAGTTGTTACTAGTATGTAAAAACAATTGTGTTTTTTTTTATATATTCATTGTGTATCATGCATTCTCATTAAATTCAACTGTTGGTTCTATTAAAAAAAATAAGATACTATTGATATACATTTTTGAGAAAATTGAATTTAAAACCAAAACAAAACCCAAATAATTAAGTCCTTCAAAGGTCAAGTTAAAATGAGAGCAGAATTAGACTGGACTCAGGGGTCCCGATTCAGATTCTGAGTGTCTGCCACTATTTTGAGCTGTAACAGTCTTTACCTTGGGTCCCTCGAGAGCTTCAGTGTCCCCTCCCATGAACCAATCCAACAAATCCTTTAAGAGTGATATCTTGACAGCATGAGTGTACTCAGAAGAAACTGTTCAGTGATTTATTTTTATGTTCTGTGGATATTTATTGAGCCTAACTACACATATGCCATCCATGAAGCTAAGGGTTTCAAGAAATAGGGATACAGATGAGAAAAGAGGGAAGTAAACAAGGAATTGGAATGTAGGTCAGAAACATATGAGACATTCTCTTAAATCTCCCTTGCTATACCTTATCCTTGTTCTATTTTTCTAAAATTAGCCATTAAATAAAATATATGATCTCTAGCAAAAGGGTCATCCAAGAAGTCTATGTAGATCTTAAGTTGTGAGTGAAACTGGGAAAGAGCTCTTCATAGAAAGTGAAAAATTATAAGCATCCTGGCTGTATTCAATGTCAAAATATTAAGATGCCTGCAAGGTACATTGCAAAGATAAAGTCTTTAATATAATAATGTTATGAAAACTTGAGGTTGACTTGTCCATCAGATAATTTTCAGATATCACTGCCTAATCTTTGCCCTTTTCTTCTTAATTATAATGATGGGAAGGAATGAACTTTAATTTGGATAGACTTAGAAGCCCGCGTACCTCAAAAAAAAAAAAAAAATCTAAGTCCTTATCTGCTACACACTGAGTACAAGATCTTCCTTCTGAAATTAATAGTCTTAAATTGACCCCCCAAAAATGTGGACAAAACTTTAAAAAATTTCTAGTAAGCGATCAGAATTTGAAGTATATTGACCCATATGTAGCAAAGCAATCCTTTCTTTCTTTTGCTTTATATTACCAGTTCTAACTTCACTCTATGTTCCTAAGAAAAAGGAACATAAGTACCCTTTGCAGTAAATATTCTATTTCTCATTCTCAGCACACTTTCAAATCACCCTGACAATAAACAGAAATAGGGAGGTAAACTATATTACATTTCTGGTTATGTCCTCTCTGGACCATCAGCTGAAACCAAAAGATGTGTAATCTCTTGAATGGTCACTTTGGGAAGCAAACAATGGCCTGGGTGATTCAAAACGATGGATGAGTCAAGGTTATTTGTAATTGGCTTTGTAATGCGCTACGTGTTTTTGGCAGATCAGACTGCTACGTTTGCTAAGGCAAAGCACATAGAAAATAAAGGGATCCACTAGAGGTTTAGAACATCCTATAATACTTCACCCAGAAATAATAAAATGTTGAGACTGAGGATGAGTCAAATGTATTTATACAGATTTGAGTGTTGGTCATCTGTAGCAGAAGTAAAAGTGGACACTTGGCATGAGGCAACAGATCCAAGAAACCATTGGCCTTTATTTTCAGGAAAAGTCTCCAAAAGAAAAGGTCCATAAAAGAAAGTAATTGTAGAAGATATAGGAAGTTTGTTGAAACTATAAGTATAAATCAGTGTAGACCTCGTTAATCTTCTTGTGATAATGGAAGCATGACCTTAGTATAGAGAGCCACATGGAGAGGGACCTGCCTTGTCAGAGGTAAGAGATATCAAATCATAGCTTATCTTGGCTTTATCTGTGAATAATTTCAACCCATTTGTGAGTCCTGGCCATATGTGGACCTGTTAACTCTATTATGGCCGTAGACGGAATCGTTCTATTTCAAAGGAGATGGAGCAAAAGAGTGAATACGACAGCTCACATTTATTATCATTATTAGAAGAATAACTACTTCAGTCATTAGAAGGTGTCAGAAATGTTGTCCTCAAATCAGAAGCAGCTTGCTGGCCTCAGACAGAAATTAAAGTAATTATGAAGCATTAAAAAAATCTCTGCCACAGAATCTAAATTTGCATCGTTTGTCACAGAAAAAGCAATGGACAAGCTTATATAATTTTGATGCACACTTTACACATTTGGAAGTATTCCATCAGCTAACATGTCCGTTTGGGGTTTTTTTGCTGAATTAAATAAAGGCATTGATTTTCAATTGACAGTGGAAAGTTATTATTGCCATCAGAGTCAAGTTAAATATAACTCACTGTCCAATTCATGGTAGTTATGTTATTTCATAAAAATTAAAATGCACTTGCCATAACTTTCTTATTTGCTTATGCAAGTAACTAAAAAAATAAGAGAAGCCAAATATTGTATGTTTTTGCTAGCTAGCTGAACTATGCCAAACCATCCAGATGTAAAGTTAAATTCAGCCAAACAATATAATCAGCCACTTGTTAAGCCATATCCTTTTCCTATTTATTCACCACGTCAAACCTCCCATTATGTTTTTTCCAGCTGGTGTTTGTATTTTATAAAATTGTGGCTATCAGGGTGGTTGTATTTGAGATATTTTCCATAATTCATTACTGTTGGATTCAGCCTTAAGCTTTCTTGTTCTACATTGAGAATCATCTTGGTATTTCAGCAAGACAATACTAGAAAATGTCATTAATACACAGTGTAAAACAAATTATTTTGAGCCAAAACTATCACTGAAGTGATTTCGCATGAAATCATTGTCTCACCGCTCTTAGTCCCTTGTCAAGCCTGATCCATCCTCTGAGTAACTGTTTTGAAATAATGGTTTCTGCTGAGTGGGTAGTGATTCCTCAAATCAACTGTGGAGATCTCCCTAGAAAGTGAATTTCAGGAATTCCAGTTGGTTAAATAGCTGTGGTTATGCCTTATCATTGCTCTGTTTCAAAGATGTTCAGAAATGATGTAATATGAAAAAAGTCATACATGAAAGAATGGTTATTTATAGACATGAAACTCAAACAGTCCCTTCTGATGTCTTTCTGGAAGTGAAATTGCAAGGGGTGGTTTCTTTTAGAAGGGGTGGTTCTAAGGGGTGGTTTCTTTTAGAAAAGGGGTGGTTTCTTTTAGAAAATCTGGCTGACAAAAGTATTAATATGTCTGAACACTTTGAGACTTCAATTCCCCTCTCCTAAAAGTCCTGTCTGCATTGCTTGTATGTCTTCTAATCTCTCTCTCTTTTTTTTTTTTTTCTTTTCTTCTTTTAAGATTTGACTTAGAGTAAGAAATAGGGCAGGAATGAAAATATGTTTCCTCAAATCATAGAATCATCTAATCTTAAAGCTGAAAAAGGACATTGATTCATGTAGTTCAACATTCCTGTCTTCAGTTCCCACTCTACAACATTTGGAAGGCTTCCTTGTACTTCCAAGAAAAGCAAACACATCATTTAAGAACTTCTTGATAATGTCAAGAAACTTCTTTAAGTTTCCTTTTGTCTTAATTGAAGGCTTTGGGACTGTAAAGAAGAGTCTAATATCTCTTTCACATGAAAAGCTTTCACATAAGTGAGGCCAAATATAACCTGCCCACCAGAGAGAGAGATGAATTTTCTACATGCCAGATATTCCCAGTTTCATCAACTGTTCCTTATAAGATATGGTGTTGAGGTCTATCCTTGTTGCCTGTCCTACAAATCTAAATTCTTCCTGAAATGCAAAACCCACAGAGTATTACCTTATTCCAGATATGGTCTGAGCAAGTAAAGTTGCTGTGGGACTGTCCCTTCCCACGTACTGGACCGTTTGTCTCCGTAACATCTCACTGGTGATTCATACTAAATTTACTGTCGACTCAGATCCCTAAGGCTTACGATGCTGCCAACAAATCTCATCTTTCCCCTTCTATAGCTGTCTTCTTGCTTTTTTAATCCAAGAATAGGATCTCACAATTATCACTGAAATTACATTCAGATATAGATCATCTATATAGTCTACCAAAACTTAGGAGATTCAGATCCTTTCATCTCATGTTATCTGCAAGTTATACAACTATTTTCAGTAACTTCACAGAGTCTTGAAGGAAACCACAACCAGAAAATTACCTAGAGTATGATATTGATCCACTAATTTGTGTTCTTCAAGTACAGTGGTTTAACTAGTCTAATGATTTGCCTAAACACATCTTGTCCACATAATTGTGTCAGATTCCTTTATGCAATCTTAAATACTGTCAACTAAATTTCTATGATCTATGGGCCTCATATTTCTGACAGAAAAGGAGATGAGTCTTATATTCATATTTTTTTCTCAGGCAAACAATGCTAGATATTTGTAATAATTATTTCATCTCAGGAGATCACAGGGCATTCCTTTAATAATCCATTTTAGAATATTTAAGCAGCATCAAACTCAATGTTTTGGTTTGTAAAATCCACATTTTGCTGAAAACCAGATAGCAGTTTGCCCTTCACCATCCTTCTGATACCTCTATTATTTGCTGTGATTTCTCTAAGATTCTAGCAGTTCTGCAATTTCTAATTTAACACAGTTAAGCTAGGAGCTGGAACCCCTTGAGAGCAGTGGAGGGGTGTCTAGGTGTCTCCTGGGAGAGGGTCCACTTGTAATATCTGAACCCATCTTGGATTTCAGTTCCCACTTACTAACTATCGGCAGGCGGACTCTCAACCACTGCGCCACCAGGGAAGCCCTGATTTTGTTTTTTAACATAAACCAAAGAGAAGCTAAATGACTATTGAGGAATCCATCTTTATTTCACCATCACCAAGTTCTTCAGAGAGCATTGACACTCCTCACACTCTGAAACACAAAACTATCCTTTTGGTTATCTGACTCAGTTTCCACTGCCTCCAGTGGTTGGACGTTCTCTTTGACTTTCTGGCACCCATCCTACAGGCTTATATAAATCTGTGTTCACCCTTGAATCATGTAGTTCCTCTTTTCCTGATATGCCTGGGATGAGCTCTTAACATCCAAGTTCTTTGAATGGCTCTTTTGCAAACATGCTTGCTACTTTAAGCAGTTTCTCCTTGATTGAGATCATTTAGGAGCATAGAGACAAATTTTCACTTTTTAACTTTTGAATCATCTTCCTTTCCAGAATCTAATAGTATATAATCAAACCTTTCTTAAATGTTTAAATTCGCATTCCTAGTTAGAATACTGGAAGTTAAATTTTATTGGTCAGAAATATGAGGTTCCTTGGGGTAAAGTATAGAATATTGGGTTTTTTCCATACTCAGGCCATTGGAGGCCGTGTTGTATAGGGCTATTGTATTTTTATTCCAGTTACTACTGATGTGGAGCAGTTAACTTTTCTCTAAACCATAACTTTTGATATTCTAAATCTTATTACCATAATGGGTCTGCTTTTAATTTGACTTAATTATAAGCAAGTTGATTTACTTTTTGCTTATTCTTCATGGATTTTGAAATACTTAGATTTAAATGTGAAATACATGTCCAGGAGTAAGGCTGACTCAGAAGAAAGTAACAATACATAGGAGGGTTGTCTCTGTCTTCTCAGACCGTCTTATGCTGCAGCCTTCCCCATCTCAGTGGCGGCCTGGCTGCCCTGTTCTTCAGTTTCTCAGTCCTCCCTCCTGTGACTCAACTAAATACAGTCACAAATGTATTTCTTTATTCATAATGAAGTATAAATAGCCAGATGTTACTTTTCCTTGGATATACCTATGTTAACGAGCATCAGATGTTGTTGAAAGCACTACTAACCAGCAGGAGGGAAGATGGATTGGAAGTTCAGTGTCAATTACTCATTTATTCCTTCACTCCACAAACACTTACTGAGCCTTTTCAATAGGCCAGGCCTGGGCCAGGCACAGAAACATGAGGTAATTGCAGAACAAGCCCAGGAACTCCAGAAACTCTCCTTCTAGTAAAGGAGAAAGATATCAGAAAATATGAGATGTGCACATGAGGAATATTAAAATCAGAAGGTTAATTTTGAATAATAGTTCCAAGTCAGCTATTTTTTAAAAATGGAGAAAAAAGCAGTCCGTGAATAAAAACATGTGGGAAGAGTATGAAGTAAAATTTCAGGTTTCAAAGATTACAGGTTGTGCTTAGAGCAAACAGTCCCCATTTGCTAGAATGGCTAGAGAGAAAACAGGTGCTGGGTCATGAAGACCCTTGTATCTCAGCTACAAGTTTGGACTTTATCTCTAAAACCATGGGCAGTTTTGAAAGTAAAATTTTCTGTGCTCCGTGCAACAAAAATATATAAAGGTCATTTTCATTTCTATTCCCCCCATTTCTCACACACTCCCAATGATCATTCGGCCCCAGGTGAGTCTTAGAAGAAGACAATTAAGCGTCATGTCTACTGCATTACCAATAAAATTATTGCTTTTTTTAGCATAAGAAAAATGTATGAACACACGACTAGGAGTTTAGCCTAACATTTGTCTGATTGCTCATAATATGAGATTTGTGAGTGCCTGCTAGTATCAGAGGAAAGATCTCTACATAGATATAGATATAGATACAGGTATAGATATAGATACAGATACAGACACAGATACAGATATAGATACATTTACAGATACAGATATAGATACAGATATAGATATAGATACAGATATAGATATAGGTATGTATGTATTATTTAGCTATTTACCTATACTTATCAATTTTCATGTTTATAAACATGTGATTCATGTGAAATCATGGCAAATCAGAGCAGATCTTATTTTTAATCTGAATCTAGCAGAGACTTTATTGTTTAATATGTATCTTACTACAGTTATCACAATAACTGTTCCATTGTACCTGGGGATTTTTCATAAAGCAGATTAAATTGGTTAGGAAAAAAGAAGTTGGACTGCATAAAAACAGCCCAAAATTAACATCTGCAAATAAACCAGGGGACACCATATGTCATCATCATTTCTGGAGATTGATAATCTGACTTAGTACTTTTACATAGCTATCCCTTTCCTGGTTGGCCCCAAAAGAATGTTATTTCTCATGATTGGTTCTTTCATTGTATTAAAAATGAAGAAATAATGCAATTCTCTCAAATTTTCCAGTGTTTCAGTTCAATTTTCTGCTGGTTGATATCCACTTCCTACTTTTATTTCTAAGAAATTATACTCTCTACTCTGCAAAGAACAATGTGTTGACTGCATTAAATGAATGTGCATGATAATAGAAGAGTGGGCAGCAGCCTACTGGGGTTGTGAAGGGTGCAACATTCTACTGTCTTCAAGGGGATCAGCTTTTCCTATAGCATTCTTTGACCAAGTGCGCCTGCTCCCATGAAGTGGGTCGGGAACGAACATTCACATGGTTTGGGGAAAACACATCTGCTGTTGAGGAACAGGTTATTTACCCACAATTATAGAACCAAACAGGACTCAAATCATCAGGTAATCACTAGCTCTTGATTGAGCTTTTTAGAAATGATGACAAAAGAGCAAGTTAAGAAGTAAAAAGAAAGGAAATAATCATTCTTCTACTTCAAGCTATTTAGAAATATGGCTTATTAAGGGTTAATGTCTTATCCCTAGGGCTAAGGAGTATTACCTTAGTGTTTAAGGGTCCAGGACCAAAAGTATTTATGAAATAGAGAATGTAGTTTCAAAATTCTTAAGAGGCCCTGACTCCCAAAATTCCTCTCTGCCCTGGTTGCTTTTTTGTACGCCAAAATATCCTCATCAAATGATCAATTTTTTGGACATGTGCATTGTCCTCATCTAGTTTCTGATTATGAGATTCTGAGGCTCTAGAGAACTCTCAAGAGATAATTGCATTCTCAACAAGGTTTTGATGAATTAGATGCTTGGATTTGATGGACAGTTTCAGAACAGTATGAAAGCATGTAGGAAACAAAGAGAAAAGACCAAAAACAAAGACAGAAGGCCTGGTAAGGCATGATTTTACCCACAGCCAGCATCTCCTAAAAGAAGTCTAGTATTTCTCTCCTCTCTCACTTGTCCTGGATAAGGGACCCCAGCAATCAACAGGTGTGTTAAAAAATGAGCATCTGGGTGCTGTAGGTTAGTAGTTTGAGCAAGTACCCACCCTATTTCAGAAAGGCTGCAAGGCACCTTACAAAGATATACAAAATACAACTACAGTAGCATAAGCTAAAAGTGAAACAACTAAAGAAGGAATATTACATTGAGTTAAGTGAAGATCAAAGTAAGCCTAAGCAGAACATACCAGCATGCATGTCATGTTACCTGAAGCATTTGTGATCAAAAAGTGCATAGAAACACGATGGTCACAGGAAGACTGAAAATCAGAAAAGCTAAACCTATAATCAAGACAAGAGTAATTAAGACAAGTGTAATAATAATAATACAAAAAAAAAAAAAACCTCCCTACTATTTATTGAATTCTAACTGGTGCCAAAAACTCACTAGGTGGCACAGTGCTGTGGGCTGTCTTTGCTGGATACGGGAGGGCAGAGTGCAGCAGGGCTCAACTCCGACCTCCGTGCATGTGCCTTCTGCAGCTGCGTGGGCCAGTGGGACTCTGGTCTGGTGCATCTCAGCGGGACAGTGTATCTGGCCACTCTCTGTCACCGTCCAGCCAGAGCCCGAGACCCAAGCATCCTCAATGGTGCAGGAAGCCAGAGGAGAAGCCTGAGCTTCTGTTTGGCTTTCACTGGAAAAGAATTTAGCCTATATGTACTGCTTTAACCACTGGAAAAATGACAGATGACAAAGATGTGCTTCGAGATGTGTGGTTTGGACGAATTCCAACTTGCTTCACCCTCTATCAGGATGAGATAACTGAACGGGAGGCAGAAACTTATTATGCATAATCCAACTGGTTTGCTCTTTGATCGTCTTGCATCAAGTTCAGCTCTTCCTTGGAACATCACAGTACATTTTAAGATTCCACATTAATGTTATAATAAACTATACTTAAAGACAAGATGCAGCCTCATCTACCAGGACACAGGCACTAGTCCCCTCCACCAGGAAGCCTACACAATGCACTGAACCAACCTTACCACAGGGGACAGACACCAAAAACAATGGGAACTACAAACCTGCAGCCGGTGAAAACTAGGCCCAAATACAGTAAGGTAAGCAAAATGACAAGACAGAGAAATACACAGCAGATGAAGGAGCAAGGCAAAACCCCACCAGACCTAACAAATGAAGAGGAAATAGGCAGTCTACCTGAAAAAGAATTCAGAATAACGACAGTAAAGATGATCCAAAATCTTGGAAATAGAGTGGAGAAAATAAAATAAACGTTTAACAAGAACCAAGAAGAACTAAAGAGCAAACAAACAGTGATGAACAATACAATAAATGAAATTAAAAATTCTCTAGAAGGGATCAATAGCAGAATAACTGAGGCAGAAGAAAGGAAAAATGACCTGGAAGGTAAATAGTGGAAATAAATACTGCAGAGCAGAATAAAGAATAAAGAATGAAAAGAATTCAGGACAGTCTCAGGGACCTTTGAGACAACATTAAACGCACCAACATTCGAATTATAGGGGTCCCAGAAGAAGAAGAGAAAAAGAAAGGGGCTGAGAAAATATTTGAAGAGATTATAGTTGAAAACTTCCCTAATATGGGAAAGGAAATAATTAATCAAGTCCAGGAAGCACAGAGAATCCCATACAGGATAAATCCAAGGAGAAACATGCCAAGACACATATTAATCAAACTATCAAAAATTAAATACAAAGAAAAAATATTAAAAGCATCAAGGGAAAAACAACAAATAAGACACAAGGGAATCCCCATAAGGTTAACAGCTAATCTTTCAGCAGAAACTCTGCAAGGAGGAAGGGAGTGGCAACATATTCAAAGTGATGAAGGAGAAAAAACTACAAGCAAGATTACTCCACCCAGGAAGGATCTCATTCAGATTTGACAGAGAAATTAAAACCTTTACAGACAAGCCAAAGCTAAGAGAATTCAACACCATCAAACCAGCTTTACAACAAATGCTAAAGGAACTTCTCTTGGTAGGAAACACAAGAAAAGGAAAAGACCTACAATAACAAAGGCAGAACAGTTAAGAAAATGGTAATAGGAGCTTACATATCGATAAGTACACATTCTTCTCAAGTGCTCATGGAACATTCTCCAGGATAGATCATAACTTGGGTCACAGACCAAGCCTTGGAAAATTTACAAAAATTGAAATCGTATCAAGTATCTTTTCAGACCACAACGCTATGAGACTAGATATCAATTAAAGGAAAAAATCTGTAAAAAATACAAACACATGTGTGCTAAACAATACACTACTTAATTACCAAGAGATCACTGAAGAAATCAAAAAATACCTAGAAACAAATGACAATGAAAACACAACAACCCAAAAACTATAGGATGCAACAAAAGCAGTTCTAAGAGGGAAGTTTATAGCAATACAATCCTACCTTAAGAAACATCTCAAATAAACAATCTAAACTTACACCTAAAGCAATTAGAGAAAGAAGAACAAATAAACCCCAAAGTTAGCAGAAGGAAAGAAATCATAAGGCTCAGATCAGAAATAAATGAAAAAGAAATGAAGGAAACCATAGCAAAGATCAATAAAACTAAAAGCTAGCTCTTTGAGAGGATAAACAAAATTAATAAACCATTAGCCAGACTCATCAAGAAAAAGAGAGAGAAGACTCAAATCAATAGAATTAGAAATGAAAAAAGAGAAGTAACAACTGACACTGAAGAAAAACAAAGGATCATGAGATATTACTACAAGCAACTATATGCTAATATAATGGACAACCTGGAAGAAATGGACACACTCTTAGAAATACACAAACTTCCGAGACTGAACCAGGAAGAACTAGAAAATATGAGCAGACCAGTCACAAGCAATGAAATTGAAACTATTATTAAAAATCTTCCAACAAACAAAAGCCCAGGACCAGATGGCTTCACAGAGGATGTCTATCAAAAATTTAGAGAAGAACTAACACCTATCCTTCTCAAACTCTTCCAAAATATAGCAGAGGGAGGAACACTCCCAAACTCATTCTACGAGGCCACCATCACTCTGATACAAAAACCAGACAAAGATGTCACAAAGAAACAAAACTACAGGCCAATATCACTGATGAACAGAGATGCAAAAATCCTCAACAAAACACTAGCAAACAGAATACAACAGCACATTAAAAGGATCATACACCATGATCAAGTGGGGTTTATCCCAGGAATGCAAGGATTCTTGAATATACTCAAATCAATCAATGTGATACACCATATTAACAAATTGAAGGAGAAAAAATGTATGATCATCTCAGTAGATGCAGAGAAAGCTTTCGACAAAATTCAACACCCATTTATGATAAAAACCCTCCAGAAAGTAGGCATAGAGGGAACTTACCTCAACATAATAAAGGCCATATATGACAAACCCCCAGCCAAATCGTCCTCAATGGTGAAAAACTGAAATCATTTCCTCTAAGATCAGGAACAAGACAAGGTTGCCCACTCTCATCACTATTATTCAACATTGTTTTGGAAGTTTCAGCCACAGCAATCAGAGAAAAAAAAGAAATAAAAGGAATCCAAATTGGAAAAGAAGAGGTAAAGCTGTGACTGTTTGCAGATGACATGATACTATACATAGAGAATCCTAAAAATGCTACCAGAAAACTACTAGAGCTAATCAATGAATTTGGTAAAGTAGCAGGATACAAAATTAATGCACAGAAGTCTCTTGCATTCCTATACACTAATGGTGAAAAATCTGAAAGTGAAATTAAGAAAACACTCCCATTTACCATTGCAACAAAATGAATAAGATATCTAGGAATAAACCTACCTAAGGAGACAAAAGACCTCTATGCAGAAAATTATAAGACACTGATGAAAGTAATTAGAATGATACAAATAGATGGAGAGATAAACCATGTTCTTGGATTGAAAAAATCCACATCGTGAAAATGACTATACTATCCAAAGCAATCTACAGATTCAATGCAATCCTTATCAAACTAACACTGACATTTTTCACAGAATTAGAACGAAAAATATCAAAATTTGTATGGAAACACAAAAGAACCCAAACAGCCAAAGGAATCTTGAGAAAGCAAAACGGAGCTGGAGGAATCAGGCTCTATGACTTCAGACTATACTACAAAGCTACAAAATCAAGACAGAATGGTACTGGCACAAAAACAGATATATAGCTCAAAGGAACAGGATAGAAAGTCCAGAGATAAACCCATGCACATATGGTCACCTTATCTTTGATAAAGCAGGCAAGAATATACAGTGGAGAAAAGACAGCCTCTTCAATAAGTGGTGCTGGGAAAACTGTACAGTTACATGTAAAAGAATGAAATTAGAACACTCCCTAACACCATACACAAAAGTAAACTCAAAATGGGTTATAACCTAAATGTAAGGCCAGACACTATAAAACTCTTACAGGGAAACTTCGACAGAACACTTTATGACATAAATCACAGCAAGATCCTTTTTGACCCACCTCCTAGAGAAATGGAAATAAAAACAAAAATAAACAAATGGGACCTAACAAAACTTAAAAGCTTTTGCACAGCAAAGGAAACCATAAACAAGACAAAAAGACAACCCTCAGAATGGGAGAAAATATTTGCAAATGAAGCAACTGACAAAAGATTAATCTCCAAAATTTACAAGCAGCTCATGCAGCTCAATAACAAAAAAACAAACAACCCAAACCAAAAATGGGCAGAAGACATAAATAGACATTTCTTCAAAGAAGATATACAGATTTCCAGCAAACACATGGAAGAATACTCAACATCATTATTCATTAGAAAAATGCAAATCAAAACTACAATGAGGTATCATATCACACCGGTCAGAATAGCCATCATGAAAAAATCTAGAAATAATAAATCCTGGAGAGGGTGTGGAGAAAAGGTAACCCTCTTGCACTATTGGTGGGAATGTAAATTGAAACAGCCACTATGGAGAACAGTATGGATGTTCCTTAAAAATGAAAAATAGAACTACCATATAAGCCAGCAATCCCACTACTGGGCATATACCGTGAGAAGTTCATAATTCAAAAAGAATCATGTACCAAAATTTTCATTGAAGCTCTATTTACAATAGCCAGGACATCGAAGCAACCTAAGTGTCCATCAACAGATGAATGGATAAAGATGTGGCATATATATACAATGCAATATTACTCAGCCATAAAAAGAAACAAAATTGAGTTATTTGTATTGAGGTGGATGGACTTAGAGTCTGTCATACAGAGTGAAGTAAGTCAGAAAGAGAAAAACAAATACCGTATGCTAACACATAGATATGGAATCTAAGAAAAAAAAAAAATAAGGTCATGAAGAACCTAGGGGTAAGACGGGAATAAAGACACAGACCTACTAGAGCATGGACTTGATGATATAGGGAAGGGGAACGGTAAGCTGTGACAAAGTGAAAGAGTGGCATGTACGTATATACAATACCAAATGTAAATCCGATAGCTCGTGGGAAGCAGCTGCATAGCACAGGGAAATCAGCTCGGTGCTTTGTGACCACCTAGAGGGGTGGAATAGGGAGAGTGGGAGGGAGGGATACGCAAGAGGAAAGAGATATGGGAACATATGTATATGTATAACTGATTCACTTTGTTATAAAGCAGAAACTAACACACAATTGTAAAACAATTATACTTCAATAAAGATATTAAACTATATATATAATAAATAAATTAATTAAATAAACAAAAAAGAAGAAAATGGTGATGAAGAACCTACGGGCAAGACAGGAATAAAGACCCAGATCTACTAGAGAATGGACTTGAGGATACGGGGAGGGGGAGGGGCAAGCTGGGACAAAGTGAGGGACTGGCATATACATATATACACTATCAAATATAAAATAAATAGCTAGTGGGAAGCAGCCGCATAGCACAGGGAGATCAGCTCGGTTCTTTGTGACCACCTAGAGGGGTGGTATAGGGAGGGTGGGAGGGAGGGAGGGGCAAGAGGGAAGACATCTGGGGATATATGTATAACTGATTCACACTGTTATAAAGCAGAAACTGACACACCATTGTAAAGCAATTATACTCCAATAAAGATGTTTAAAAAAAAAAACCTCTCTAAGCAATTTACGTACATTACCTCATTAAACACAAGAAACTTGAAGCAGGCTATTTATTCCTATTTTATATATTAGGATGCTGAGAGGGAGAGAAATTATAGGGTAGACTCTACTGGTAGAACCATCATTCAAACCCAGGTCTGTTACAGTCCCAAGCTCACTATCTTAAGCACTCTTATAAGGTCAAGTGGAAGGTGAAGGGCCAAGTAAACACATGAATTAACCAAGGATTGAAGAACAAAATGAGGGTGAAAAAAGAAAATCTATCACAATTCCTCCAATTGTTACTTTTATTGATTGTCAGTAGTAGTAATGGATTGTGCAGCAATTTTTTTTTAGAATACTGTCACTTCTATTAAGTAATTTCCAAAAAATATAAATTTTCTTCTGAATACCTCTTTAGATTTTGGTAGAAATTAATATAGTTGTGTAACTTAGGGTTACAAAAATTATCAAATCATTGTTCTAAAAAATATTAAAACTGCAAAATTATTTGGTCTTCAAACTTTATGATAAGGCAATTCTACTTTCTTAATGCTTCATCCTTCCCACTCATTTATTTATTCAATAGACATGTATTAAGAACCTACTATGTGACAAAGCTGCAGTAAATCCTGTATAGTGGGAGAAGCCTATATTATATGTAGATAAAATTATATATAAAATTTTACATAAAATTGTACATCACATTAATTTTATACATAACATTGTAGTTATGTATATAAAGTTAGGGCTGCCATAAATGCCATGGAGAAGTTCATAGTGTTTTGAGAGTGTATGATGGAGATTCTCCATAATCAACACAGTTGAGGAACGGGTACCAGTGGAAGTAGTGTGTGATATGAGATCTGAAGGGTGGTTGGGAGTTAGCTGGTTGAAGGACAATGGGAGAATAGAATGAACATCTCTGCAAGATGGCATAACATTTGCAAGGGTCCTTTGGTGGGTGGGAGCATAAAGCATTCAGGGAACTGAAAGAAGGCCAATGGGGCTGAAGGGGTGAGATGGTGGGAGGTAAAGCTGGAGAAGCAGAGGAGCCAGAGCAGGTGGCACCAGGTGGCCAGTCAGCATTTCTGCTTTTATCTCACTCCTCATTTACACAGCTTAGGCACAAAATATCTGCCTCTGGCAAATACTGTGTGTTTCCATGAAATCTATAACCACTTTGGTATCCATTATATTTATCTTTTGTGATAAATTGTGGTACTAGAATATTACAGTACACACATTAAAGGAGCAGATTTTCATCGTAAGCACATAATGAGTTTTTTTTTTTAATGCCCATATAGACAGACCTGTGGGAGCTCCCTTTTCTGTTTGTGTTATAACACATCCCCTCCCAACCAAATGGATATGATTTTCTCTGTGATTTAGCTTCAAATTAATGTCATAAATATCTTTGCACCTCTGTTGCATTATTTATTGACCTTGAATTCTTACATTTGTATCCTTATTGAACTTTCTGTGATCATTGTGCACATCACACAGTAACATAAATAATTATATTCCTATCAGCACTTACAAACTTATTAACATCTAAATTTTAAAAACTGAAATTATTACTACAGCTTTAAGTTTTCTGAGTTCTTCGGATTCATTCAATGTGTATTTGCTTTGCAATTATTTTGTGAAGGATTGTAGCATTTTCTAGAACTCTATGAAAATAAATTGTAAGGAGATATATCAGGTTAACTACAGGATGTGATCAGGGAGACACTAATCTTCATGGAGCAAGCGTTGTATCTATCTTGTTCACTCCTCTGTTCCCAGTACCTCAAGATGTGTACAGCGCATATTAGTTTTTCAATAAATAGTTATTTATTCATATAAACAGAAAGGAAATTAAAATACGAGGTAGAATGGGTCTACATTTTCTCATCTCTGATTTGATTTGCTTTACTTTGTGTAAGCATGTATGTGTTTGTGTGTGCGTGTGTGTTTCTAATTCAACAGTCCTGGTTTATTTCCCATGGGAAAGACTAAACAAAACACACACACACAAATGCACACACACTGTAATTAATTCAGAACAGTGTTCTTAATTTATACGTTTCCATGGTTGGAATGATTCTATGTGTAAATTTTCCAAGCCAGTGCTTTCCAATATTGCCAGCAAAATACCCTATTTTGGAACATGTGGTATAAAATTTCACAATTGATTCATAGTTCTTAAGCTTTTTGAAGATAGGTGTTTCTATTTTGCAATTACTTATTGAACAATGAATATTATGACAAAAAGCAACACACTGTTACTTTCTTCCACCACTTCTCTTGCTTAGATGGGAACTGGAGAACCAATTACCAGTGTGGTTACCCTAAGTGTATACTTATGTGTTTTTCTTTTCTGTGAAATGTTTCCAGTCTTTCTGATTATAAATGTTACAGGGTATGATGCGTGAATTAATCCTATCTGTGCAGACACAGCAGAATGAAAGGTATAATTATATAGGAGTGAAGAACCAGTGAATAATTCATATCTGACAGCATGCAGTATTGAGTTCTATCAGGCAACATTCCACGGCAGAGAGGTCCTCAAAGGCTTCTTAAATTCATCTGCATTAGCTCATTGTGTTTCTGCTTGAGTGGCAGAATCAATCATTTAGAATGAGTGAAATGACATTCAGTGGCACTGCTTGCTAACATAGATAGAAAAATATGTAGGTATTTGTCACCACCAAACATTAATTCAACAAATGTTGATTGAATTCCTTCTTGGCTCCTGCAGTGTGTTCAATGTTGAAGGTTCAAAAACTAAAAGAAAAAAAAAAGAGAGTATAATACAGTGAGTGTCTGACTCTGTTGGTCCAGATATATGAAATAAGTTAATTACATCTCACTATGATCTATGTTATAAAGAGGCCACAAGTTGGCCGAAATACTTTGCCTACACTTCAAGAAGGATTTGAGTAAGAGAGTGTATGGAGGATATAATGGTCCAGAAACAGGTTCTATTTAAAATTAGTGGTTAGAGCAGTCAGGCATACCTCTTACCAGAGTCTCAGTGAGTTCATTGCAACATGTGGTGAGATGTTCACCAACTTGTGCCTTTTTTCACCCAGGAAACCACTTTCTATGAAACTTACACAGCTATGGAGTTTACTTTAGGTGTCTCTTCTTTATTACAATAAGCCACATTGGAAATGGGGTCAATCTAGGCCTAGAAGAGAGACTCAATCAATCAACTTCATGGTGACAGACCCTGGAATTTTGGAAACCAGACTTCTTACACTAAATTACAGCAAAGGGAACTGGTTTAAATGTTTACTCTGGAGTAAGACTGTTTAAGTTTGAATACTGGCTCTGCTGTGTGACCTCAGACAAGTTTTTAATATTATTAAGCCCATTCTTCATCTTTAGAATGGGGCTAATAATAAAAATTTATCTTATGAGGTGGTCTAAGAATAAAGAAATTATATAAAGTACTTTGCACAATCCCTGCCTTTTATAAAGTGTCAAATTATGTCAGGGATTCTAGCAACATATCAACTTATTTATAATATTAAATTTAATTTAGCAATATTTAAATCTATCTAAAGCACAGGCTTGCCTATACCCAAATCACTTACTAAGGTTTTCAGGCATAAAAGGCTTTGGGCTTGTGGCAGTCGGCTATGTTGGTGACCTCCAATGAACAAAACCTGCTGGTAATCATGCCCATGTATAGTGAATCTGGGCTGGCTCCTTGACTCACTTTAATCAGTAGAAGTTAGCAGAAAAGACAGTGTGCCAATTCCAAAGCTAAGGTTTAAGAAAGCTTGACAGTGTCTGCTTTTACTCTTTTAAAAAGCCCCAAGCCACCAGGTAAGAAATCCTGTTATTTTGCTTGAGGCAAAGTGCAGAGAGAAAGAGGTCCTGATACTATATTATGTATAGCAAGAGACAGGTTCAATATTCTCAGTGTCCCAAATGATTCAAGCCCCCAACTTACCCACCAGCTAAACACAACCACACAAGTAACCACTGGCCAGACCAGCAGAAAAAACATCCAGCTGAGCCCAGCCCAAATTAGGAATAGTGAGCAAATGAACCAGTTTTTATTTTTAACACTAAGATTTGGGGTGTTTATTTGAACAGCAATAAACTGAAACAGGGTTATTTCCCTTCCTTTCACTCCCTGTCCCATGACATGCACTGTTTATGTTTCTTCCTGCATGTCCCCCTTTCCCTGATTGCCAGTTGGTCCATCCATAGAAGCCCTTGTAAGCTGATCAAAAATACCATTCTTCAGTCATTTATAGCATTTATGATACATGTTAATTAAAAGACAATAGGATTCAGGAAAACCTGAGAGTTCAACCTACTTGACTGTAGTGGCTGAACATTGCATTGAATACAGGTTTATGAGAGCTTTTCTGTTAAGTCCAGTTTCACGAACGTTCAATCACCCTAAACTTTTCATTCTTTTGCAACTTGCTGTAACTCATTATTGATTCATCATTATTTAGGCATTGTAAAATATGATATATATATTTGTATTCATAAAACCCCCATTCCCTATTAATCTCTATTTCTGTTGGGTTCTGATATTCTTTAAAGCTGCAAAAAATAACTTTCACCTAGAGCTTGGGTCCAAAGTAAAATCTGCTTTAAAATGTGTAGTGTTTTCAGAATTAGCAACTTCAAACCCTAAATGTAAGAATTTCAAATGTTGAATTTTAGTACATCACTTCAAATTGATTCTCAGTGCATTTCTTTGTCAGGCTGTTCTGATTATACTTTACCAGTTAAGCAACCCTAAAGTATTACCAATTTTTTTTCATTTTAATACTTTTTATTTTTTTTAATTTTTTTTTATATTGGAGTAGAGTTGATTAACAATATTGTGTTAGTTTCAGGTGTACAAGATGAGTTTGAACAATGCAAACGTTTATCAAAAGGGTAATTTTTTATCCTCATGATCTCGCTGAATCACTTTAGAACAATAAAATGGTTTGGGGCAAAGGCTACTTAATTTGCCCTTGAAATGAAGGCATGAGTTCCCATAAGAATAACTCTAATGTCAAATTTGTTGGTACCATGTAGAAAACTTCAGAAATTGCTTAAGTTAAAATATAAGCAATTAATTATCTCATTGATACTTTGAAAACAATATCTGTTGGGATATGAAGAGTTAAAATTATTCAAGTCCTTCTATTATACTATATTAGTCAGGGTTCTCCAGAGAAACAAAACCAATAGGGGATATCTATGTCTACAGCTCTATTTATATCTATATCTATCTATCTATCTACACATACATATACACATACATATATATAATGTTAAGGAATTGGCTCAACAACTCTAGAGGCTAACAAATCCAAAATCTGCAGTGTGGACCAGCAGGTTGATGCTACAGTTCAAGTCCATAGGCCGTCAGGTTAGAGACCCAGGGAAGAGCCAGTGTTTCAGTTCAAGTATGAAAGGCTTCTGCTACAGAATTCCCTCTTGCTTGGGAGAGGTCAGTCTTTTGTTCTATTCAGGCCTTCAACTGATTGGATGAAGCCCACTCACATTAAAGAGAGCAATCTGCTTTACTCAAAGTCCACCAATTTAAATGTTAATCACATCCAAAAACATTCTCACAGAAACATCAGCATCCTGTTTGACCACATAGCTGGACACCATGACCCAACCAACTTGACGCATAATATTAACCACTACACTCACCTTGAGATCTGAGCCCATTGAGAGAAAGTCTCAGGTATCATGGCTTAGGCAGATGGCCAAATGGGCCTCCGACTACTCAAACCTTTCCACATTTGTGACCAATGTACAGACCCATGAGGAAGAGAGAAGATGGCGGGCAGAGTGTGAGAAGGAGATTCAAGCCATGTGCATCACACTTTTCTCAGTCTATCTGAGGCCACTGCCTTCCCATGGAGAGGAATGATTGAGAAGGCAGAGAGGAGGCTGCAAGTCTCTTATTAAAATTATTCTGAAGGAGTGGAATTTCCTATTATATAAGATCATGCAGGTTTGAGTGGGGAAGGAGACGATCATTCCCCAAAATAGTGTTCAAATAAAATGTTTCAGAACAATTCTGGTTTCAAATGTAAAGAATCTTGATCCAGGATATGACTGTATGTGCATTCCAAACTTTAAAATGATGTAAAGGATGCTATTGGAAGTAATTTAGAAAACCCAAACACATTTCTTAAAGTTCTTTTTCTTTAGGCCAACGTTTTTTTCTCCAAGAATAATGTGAGATTTTGATCATCTTACAACTTTTATATTTTTCTTTTATGTGATTTCTCAAAATGATTCATGGAAATTTAAAGTCCCACTAGCAAAATATCCCATCACAATTAAGCTTAGCTGCATTATCCTTTTTAGCCAGAAAGCCAATAAACATCATCTGTCATCATTTTGCATATTATTAATATATCCACATAATATCCAAAGATATACTATGTCATCTAAAAATTATGCAAATACCAGAATATGTTTTTCTCTCCAAAACCACAGATATCAGAGATTTTGTAAACATTTTTTTATATATATATTTTTTAATTTAAGTTATGTTTTGGGTTGTATGAAGTAAAAAGGTTTTTGCTTTCTTAACATCACTGACTTTCTAATCATCCTAGTGGTACTCTCAATATCATAATTTACTATTGTTTTAACATTTAGAAATATAGCATAAAGTCTTCCCTGGTTTTTAAAGCCTTTCTTTTTGCAACTGCAAGCTTAGGAGTTTTACAGAAAATCTGGAACTTTTTAACAAGAACTCAAGAAACACATAGCATTATTTTTGCTTTTTTTGATGTCTCTCCATTTAGGAACTGACACTGAATTATCTCTTTATAATCATTTAAATAATAAGACTCTCTAGCTTTAACCTTGAATCACTTACTTCAATGATTCCTTCTTCCCACAAATTCATATTAAATATTTGTTCTGTAATTAGAGATACTAATTTCCAGTTAACTTCAAAATCTATCCAGTATCAAACCACTTCTCACCATTTCCACCATACTCACCCCTCACCTGAGCTACTCCCTGGCTCTATGCTTCTGACCCACTTGATCTATTTTCCACAAAGAAGGCAGTGGGATCCTGTTAAGTAGATTGTTTGTCACTTGCCTTCTCACAACCCTAAACAGTCTTCCCATTAAACTAAAAATAAAGGTCAAACCCTTACCATGCCCTATGAGAACCTTCATGATCTTTCGCCTTTTCATCTGAATTGATGTGCAGTTACTTCTCTCCACATTCACTTTGCTCCACCCCCACTGGCTTACTTGCAGTCTTTTTTAGCATGACTAGTATGCTTCTGTCTCATGGTCTTTGCTCACACGTAAAGCTCACCCTTTTCTTTATTGTGTTCTTTGTGCATGTGACAAGGGACATCAGGTGAGAGATGCCTTTTCTGAACATTCTACCTGAAAAGCACCTCTTTGCTCACTTCCCATCCACTAACCATGCCTTTCATCCTTATCACCATCTGACATTTTATATATTTAACTTTTGTTTTGTTTTTTTTTCTCTCCCCCAGTGAAATGTAAGTTTCATGAGGAAAGAGTGTTTGTCTATTTGTACATTATAGTAACCCTTGAATGTAAACAGTGCCTGATGTATGAGAAACACTCAAAAAATGTTTTCAGTGAATGAATGATAAATAGAAGAGGTCTTAAAGGTTTTATTCTACTTTGGAACAAAAGCATATAAATAAATGGTTATGAAATTCTAAGACAAACATATTTATAACATGTGGAAGAATTACAAGAAGAAATATATTCTGCTTGGGAGAGCTGCCAAAGACCTTAGAAAGGGAAACAAGATATTTGAGTTTAAAGATGAGCAAAAGTTTATTAAGCAGGGAATGTCATACATGTTAGAAAAGAACAACACAGGTCAATGTACAGAGAGACAAAAGATGTCTAGCATATTCAGGAAATGGTGAGTCATACAACAAGGTTGGCATATATTCAGGTCAGCCTTGTTTGAAAGAATACTTCTTGGTCAAATTCCCTAACACCTCCCTCCTTCTACTTCCTTTCTTCTACTTTATAAATAATAATAATAAATTTGCACAACTGATGGATTTTACACTTTGTCATATTCAGTTTCAACAAAGATGAACCCCATATTTGTCTGGTGTTCTAATGGGCTATATTTATATATTATGTTTATTATATGTATATGCTATATATATCAATATATACATTATGTATATGTATTCTTTTTGCTTCCATTTATTATTTTAATTTCTAAATAAATATGCTTATTGTAATAAATACATAGATGTATAAAGATGAAGCTTAAAATTTCCCTCACAATAGCTTTAATCTCACTGCTAAAGTAACATGTTAATTATAATAGTGTTTGTCCTTGCTCTTCTTAGTATATTATTTCCATGGTAATACAAATTATACACATACACATTTATTATTTCTACAAATATTGGATAAATATTACCCTGTCACTTTCACACAATTTATTTCATGTTAGCCTCACAACACCCATGTGAATTAGGTGTAGCCAACTCTTATTTTACAAATGAGGAAGCTGGCAGTGATATTAAAGCAACTTGCCCAGAATCACACAGTAACTTGCAAAGCTAGGTTTTATGACTTCTGGTTCAGATCTCTTTTCTTATGTCACATCACATTTCCATCCTGTCATTTCCCTAGTATCATGGAACAAGTTCATCTTCTTGATATATATAAGAAAGATACATGACCATTGCACCAGTAGGATTAGATTAGGCTGAATGTGACTGAAATAAGAAGTTAATTAAGATAGAGGTTTATTTCTCTTTCATATAAAAGAAGTCTGGATATAGGATGCCTTGGTGTTCCATGGCTTAAAGAACTTGTTTCTTCTATCTTTCTGCTCCATCAGGCACAGTTTCATTCCAAAGGTGACCTCCTGGTCCAAAATAGCTGCTGGAGCTCCAGATATTTGATCCAAATACCAGCCCACAAGAAAGAGGAGAGTCTCTCCTTTTGCTAGTATTTCCTGGATGTTTGCTTATTTTCCATTGGCCAGAACTTGTCACATGGTCACAGCTTGTTTCAGGTAGTTGGGAATGGGGGTAACTTCTATGCTGGACAGCCATATGCCCAGCTAAAAAAAATACGGATTCTATTTTCAAAAAAGAACATAAGAATGTGTATATTGGCGGCTTCCCTGGTGGCGCAGTGGTTGAGAGTCTGCCTGCCGATGCGGGGTACGCGGGTTCGTGCCCTGGTCCGGGAGGATCCCACATGCTGCGGAGCAGCTGGGCCTTGTGAGAGGCCCGCGTACCGAAAAAAAAAAAAAAAAAAAAAAAAATGGGTATATTGGAATCAAGTAGTGATCTCTGCCATGGTCATGAAAGAACTTCGGATTATTTTCATTAAACAGAATATTCAGAATTCAGGAAATTACATGGGCCAAATTCAGTTAACCACCATTTTTTTGTAAATAAAGTTTTATTGAAACACAGCCATGCCTAATTGTTTACATATTGTCTATGGCTGCCTTAGCAGAGCTGTAGTCAGAATAGAACCTGTATGGCCCACAAGCCCTAAAACATTTACCATTTGACCATTTATAGAAAAAGTTTCCTGATCCCTGCTCTAAATCAGTAGGTTCAAGTTTTTTAAATAGACTCAAAAGTTTTTAAATTATCCAACTCTATTGACATAATAAGAGAGCCCCATAATGCAAATTATGTACATGAACAGCAGTAATATAATAGGATATACCTGGGTTTACATCTAGCTCTACACTAGCTAGCTATAAGAACTAGAGCAAATTACTTATGTCCCAATCTCCTCATTTGTAAAATGGGGAGTATAATAGTATATAAACCTTATATTGTTATTGTGTGGATTAAGTTAGCACATTTGAAGTGCTTAGAAAATATAGCACACTGTCTAGTAAAGCAGAAGAACCATATTTTTTAACATCTTCGTGGATCTCAACTTTACAAGATGTTTATCAGAGTGTCCCAGGTAAATAGCCAAGTTGGATGTTCCAAATGCTATGAGCTTAAGAACTATGATTATCCTTCTCTCAATGTCCAAATCCTGGCATATTTAGTCACTAAGTGGATGATCTTGGGTAAGATCTTTGAACTCTCTGTGCCTTGGTTTGTCATTTGTAAAATTGGGATGAGAATCCTGATTGCTTAGGAATAAATCAATTAATGCACGCTAATTAACTTAAAACAGTGCTTGGCACATAAAAACATTCAATAATCTTACCTAGTCCCCCTTACTCAAAAATGTTTATAGCTTTAACTTAATTGCCATTAGAGAGAGAACTAAGGCCCTCAGAGTCTATATAACTTTCCAACAAGTGAATGGGATACATGGATATTGCAACAATGCTCATTGCTGTCTTGCGGTGATTGCCTGTAGCCCTCACTCAGCCACATAGCACCCCAAGCCCATGGTTTCTGTACCTCCATTCTACCATCTAAATAGAATTTCTAAATAGAATTTCTCAGGAAACCTCTACATGGAATTTCTCAGGAAACCTCTCTTCTCTGGCTTTCATACCATTCTTCATCATCATTATGAAAAATAGTGCATCAAGTGCTGCTGACTGGTCAATAAAGATACATGCTGAGAAATGACCACTGGAATCGCTAAGACAGATGTTTCTGATGGACTTGATAAAGGAATTAGAGTGAAATGATAGGGTTAAAAATCTTAGTGGATTACAAGTGAGAATAAGAGGGAAAAAATGGAAACAGTGAGTGTAGACAGATTTTTCAAGAATTAACTGCATAATAAATATTGTGTCCCACAGTGCCCTGCACATGTGTGCCATTGGTTACTATGTAGCCACTGTTCTTCTTTATATCTGGGATGATGTGTTAAAGCACCACAAACAGCATCTATCATGTGGTGAGCACTCTGCCTGGCAGCTTGCAGTTGTTTTTAACTTTAAAGAAAGCTCCAGAAAAAAAAAAAGAAAGAAAAAACAACTTTCTTTCGTCACATCATGTTTCAAAGTCTTGTATATCTAATGTTTAAAAAAAAAGATCGGACTCTGTTGCAGGCTCATCCAAGCCTCAGTGTGTAAGCTACTATTTGAACACAGATGAGCAGTTGACTACTTGATGGAGTGAAAGTTCAGTGGGGCAGGGGGATGCTGTTGGAGGATGATCCTTGTCATTGGTGTCAGGGTCTCACGAGGAAACTTGAGCCCCTGATCTTGCTTACTCTATTAGAGAGTTTTAATTCTTCTCCGAGTTTTTATTTCAAGTACTACTGGCTGCTCCCTTCAAGCCTCTATCCTCAAAATTACTGTCAGATTTTCTCTGAGGGAGGAGGAATAATATTGACCTTACAGACGTTAGTTCTATACCTTCCATTTAAACCTAGAGAACTGTGGCCCATAACCCATATCGTCCGTGCTGACAATCTATCCATTGTTCCAGGGTTGAATGCAGTTTGATTGGAAATAACCTCAACAGCGAGCTCTAAATATCATACTATAAAATAAAAGCAGAAAGAAGAAAAATAACCCTCTCACACACACACACATATATATATATACAAACACACAAACCATGCTGGACGCCCTAGAATTTGTCCTTTCTTATTTTTAATTTCACTCTATTTTTGAAGTAAGCAAGTATCTACCATAAATACTGTGAACTTTATGGGAGCATTTTTCTCCTCTGTGGCTCAAGCCACAAGTGCTTCTAAGCAGCCAATCTTCATGCATAAACTGCTCATTCGAAATGGAAGTGGTGCTTTGTGAGATGAGAAGAAGGGATGCATTTTAAACTAATAAATAATCATCATCCATGCTTACTTGGAAAACAGCTTTCTTGTGGAATAATATTTCAATATATAATATCTTGAAATGAGCCTGCCATTACTAATTTAAATGTAGCTTGCCATATAAATCCTGCAAGTATGTATATACATGAGGCCTAAATTATTCTCTGGGGCCACCTTTTCCTGCTTAAATTACCTTAAGGAGAAACCCATTTAGGAGATATTAAGGCCAGTTAAGGGGAGGAATAATGGCCATGGCAGAGCATGAAGCTTTTCCACATGGTAACATCTCCCTTATGCCAGGTCAGTGAGCAAAAGCTCCCAGTCATAGTCCACATTCAAAGGTCAGTTTTCTGAGGACTGGTGAAGATCTAAAATTCAGATGAAGTCAGGACATCCCTGGTGGCTGGCACAGTGGTTAAGAATCTGCCTGCCAATAGAAGGGACACAGCTTTGATCCCTGGTCTGGGAAGATCCCACATGCCGCAGAGCAACAAAGCCCATGTGCCACAACTACTGAGCCTGCATGCTGCAACTCCTGAATTCCGCATGCCTAGAGGCTGTGCTCCACAACAAGAGAAGCCACTGCAATGAGAAGCCCGCACACCGTAACGTAGAGTAGGCCCCGCTCACCGCAACTAGAGAAAGCCCGCGCACAGCAATGAAGACCCAACACAGCCAAAAAATAAATAAAATTTAAAAAAAAAAAGATGAGGTCAGATTCATCCTCACTGTGACCCACACCACATAAGAGGCTCCTAGAGTAATCTACTGTGCCATGGTATCTGAATTTCAAGCAGGAAGAACAAATCCCTCAGAACCCTTGTGTATGCCAGTGGTATTATGCTGACCTTTGAATTACAAATAGATACTGAGAAAGAAATCCCAGGAGCAAGCAACATCCATTAAATAACAATTATGAAAACCTGTTTGCCTTTTGGAGTGGCTTTTCCCATAATGAGGATATGACCAAGTTGGGAGGCTAAGAAGGCTAAGACCATGTGGGGTTCATGTTGTAGACTTTCTAATTATGAATTATTCATTTCTCAAATGGAGAGAAATCCTCAAAGCTCAACTAGGGAGAGAAAGTCAAGGAGGCCCAGGGGCCTTTCTTAAGACCAGGGTTATATAGAAAGGGTCATGGAGACTATGCTAAGAATCTAGAAGAATTAGAATAAAAACCTAGCGTCTTTTCTGCAGGAGAGTTTAAGGCATTTTAGTACAATCCAGTGCGGTTTGGGTTGTGTTGGAGTCACCTAAGTAAATCAAGTGTCATAAAAGTTTTGGTCCTAGAAAATTTTGGTTGTTTCTCAACATTTATTATTTACTTTTGAATCTGTTCAGAAAATACTGTGTGCATTGTTTCTCATTTTTTTTTTTTAATGTATCAAGAATTCTTAGGTTGAACCCTGTGGAAAGGCTGGGATTTGGACAAGTTTTCCTTTTAAAACCAACAATTTTATAGGGTTTTCCCTAATAGTTTCTGTCCCTAGAATACAGCATACCATGTTGCCTATAACTCCAGTCTTTGCAGTTAAACAGCCCTGAGCTGAATCTCACCTTGGTCCCTAGTAAACTACATAGAAAATTATTCAACATTTTTGGACTCTATTCGCTAAACAGGAATAATAATGCCCAGCTCGTAGGAATAGGGAGAGGAAAAAATAAAAGAATATGTTTAATGCTTACCCAACCACTGGGCACATAGCAAGTCCTCTATAAATGGTTCTACGTTTAGTATTCAGCTTTTGCTGCAGCAACAAACAACCCTCAAATCCCAGTGAGTTACAAAAACAAATATTTAATTTATTGTTCATATTTCACAATGGCTGCGATCTGCTGTGATTTTGCCAGGTTCTTCTGGGCTTAATTGGGCTGCATATGACTTCTTTGAATGAGCAGCCATTCTGTGGAGTCTGCTGCTGACATAATAGAGGGCAGAAACTCAAGGGAGCAGCAAGAAGCTGAGATGCCACTTAATGTGTCTGTTCAGACCAGTATATCGTCACTTTCACCTACTTTTTTGATCCATTTTTGATCAAAAATGACCTATGGACAAACCCAAAATTATCAAGACAGGAAAGTGTGCTCTACCTCTTGGGAGGCAGTGAATAGTTGAGAACAATAGCACAGTATGCATACAATAATTTACTACTATTATGTGATAACAGTGGAGTCATAAAATTTCAGTTTCTTTTCAATTTGGGTGGTAATTATGACTTAAGAGGCATTTCCCTTTAGTACATTTTAATATCTGTTATTCTATAAATATTTGCCAGTGATGGTTGGGTGTTTTTAATTGTGCTCACAGCAGTAAGCATCACAATCATTCAACATTACCTCTGATCAAGAGATAAGGACATTCTTCTTATACATACACAATTCTTATATGTAGTCTTTTCATGATAGTATTTAAGCATTGTTGGAGGAGGTGGTCAACAGAACATGACCCACGGTTGACCCTTGAGTTGGACATGGGCAATCAGAGGCTCCTCCCCTTCTCCCTGTCCTTGGAATGTATGTACTACCCACTCTTCCCACAGTGGGAGCCATTACAAGAACATAGACTTGAGACAACAATGTGTCGTTGAGACCATCTGGGTAGTATACGTGACTGAATCCAGTTAAATCCTCTATATAAACCTTTAAGATTCTGGTAGGTGAGTGCAGAGATCTACTGGCCTTGTAGCTGCCCAAGACAAGCCACCTGTGTAAGTTCCCTTGTTTATTAAACTTGCTACCTACCAATCCGGAGTGACCTGCCTCTTTCTTCTGCCTCTCTCTGTCCTCCTGGTAGGGGGCCAGTTTCAGATTCTACCCAGGAAGCTCTGGAGGTTGTAAACCAACAAGAATGGAGAAGGGAAAATTTGTGGATTTAATTTCTTTAGTCAGTGGAAACTCTTATTCTGGTACTGCAAGAAGAACCCTGAATTGTATTATACCACAGTGCTATGGCTGGTACAACTATCCCACCCCACTCCTGGTGTCTTGTCACCTCACTAGTCATAGCTTCCTTAAATAATGATGACAGCTTATATCAATTGAGCACTTATAATCCAATGGGCACTGTTACTTTACAGGGGTTTTCCCATTTATTCTAAAAGTACCTTGTGAAATATCTACTACAAGCACCTCCATTTTACAGATGAGAAAGTTGAGGCTTAGAGAGGTTAAGTGATTTGCTCAAAGTCACACAGCAAGCAAGGGGTTGAACAAGAACTGAAATCCAGGCAGTTGACTCCACAGCCTTCAGGTTACACATATACTATATAGCCATCCCCTATATAGGGTTTGGTTCCAGGATCCAGCATGGACAACAAAATCCCCAGATGCTCAGTCCCATAACTGACCCTCCTAATGCACAGATTCCATATTGGCAGATTCATGTACTAAGTTTGCCATCTGTGGTTGGTTGAATCCGTAAATGCTGAAACCCCAACATTAAGGGGGCTGAATTTATTGAAACAAATCCATGTATAAGTGAACCTGCACAGTTCAGATTGGTGTTGTTCAGCTCCACAACCACCTGTGAAAATTTGGAATAATTATGACAGTCACACATATTGATCATTTACTATGAGTAAGACGTTGTTTTCATGCTTAAGTCATTAATCCTCAAAACACACTTATAAAATGGATGTTATCATCATCCCCCACTTTACAGATCCAGAGAGTTAAAGTAACTAAGACAAAGATTGCAGAAGTGGTTACGTAGTGTAGACTAGTTTTGAAACAAGGCTTTCTAATCTCAGAGTTTACTTTCTTAGGCTCCATGCACCATTGCCTTTAGAAAAAACGATGGAAAGCTTCATTAATCTAAAAATGTCCACACACATTCTACATTCTACAGCCCAACTATACTTCCTACAGGCTATCCAATATTTTAAACCTATCTCAGGGGCAAACATTTTAGAGACGAGTTCCTGGCTAAATTATTTTCTTTCTTTGCGTCCCAATTTATACCCGCTTCCTGTCACCATAACAACCCACAACCTGCAGTATACAGTTGGAAAAGTTATTGAGAGAGACAGAAGGGAGAAGCTTTTGATGTATTTCTTCAAAGGTCCTCTCTGATATCTTTATCTCCTCTTGGTGAACTTTGGGCATCCTGTGATCTATGACACTGCCAAGTAGGTTGTAAATGGTCCATCTGTCTCTGTGCACCCCTGGCTTGTGGGAGCCCAGTAAGACATCTCACATCCATAGGTGTGTTCTCCCTCACCCAGAATCCCAAAATCAGAACAGGAAGAGCATCAAAGTTACCTAAAATATTATACAGAGTAAGTAAGGAAAAAACAAAGATGGCATCTGCCTATCTCTCCTTTATCACAAAGGCACCACAAACTACCATAGCAAATGGGAGAAATGACCCTTCTCCTTACTTAAGAAAATGAAGAAACCAGAAATCAGTGCGCTGCCCAGAGTGAAAAACAAAGAAGAGAATAATAACACTTAGCAAAGGCAATCTGGCCCTAGGAAGTGTTGCCCCTTAATCAGAGGACCAAAAGTAGCTTTTCCCCCATTTGTATTGAGCACCTTCTTTCATGCTAATTTATGAATTTTCTCCATGACAAAGGGATATGCGTTAACCACTTTTCCTGTGAATAGCTCTGTTTATCAAAAAAGCACATCATAGGCACCAGGTAGAAACATACCAGCATCATTTCCTGAGATGTCACCCATTTATATATCAGATGTTAGGTCTAACCTGTGGCCTCAATGCTCACTATGGGATGCATAGGCAGCCACTTCACTTCTCTGGGTCTCCCTTGATTCATCTGGAATCAGGATTGATCATGAATCTGGTTTGCATTACAGTATCGTGTGAGGAGATCAAATCGAATAAGGAAAGCCTGTATTAAATCATGAACCTTGCACTCTGGGAGGGGATTATTGCCTTTCAATATATGGGATATATTAATCTACAGGTTACATAGCTTGTCCCGTTCTTTAGACATAGCTGTTTAAGACACATTCTATATTTGTTTAATGCCACACACCCTTGTTTATCTCAATGTCCATCGTACTTAGCTCTACTGGATTCAGAAGTTTAACTTTGTATATTGATACAAAAAATATGTATGAAACCGGGTTCTTCAACAAAACACACAAGTGTATTGTCACTGTCCATCATAATAACCGGATTTTCTCAGAGATTCTGAACCTCCATAGTCTCTGATGCTCCTCAGCTAAGGGTCCCCACCTATTTAGGCAGTAATTTAACTTACATTCTAACGGTAGAAAGATAAGACTGAACCAACACAGTGTCTGGATAAAGTGCAAAGTGCCCTCTTATGGCAAGAATTAATTTTGGGGGTCTGTACTTCAAACTGTTTATTAGCACCACAATCCAAATCATTCTTAGGTTAATACTTGTCATTCTTCAAGTATGTGGTATCAGCAATTCCACGATGCTTACCAAAGCTTGGCAACACATCATTCAATAATGCTAGGTTTTACATGGATGTGACAACATGTAAGGAGAGAAATTACTCTCCTATGCTTCTGAAAGAGCTGACTAGAGAAACTGCAGACCAGGCGGTCACAGATGATCAGAGCACTGTATTCACTTTACTGACACAAAGGCACAGAAAAGACTAGGCTATCTCCTCCACCCAGAATACCTTCCTTTCCTAGGTATAATATTTTTCTCTGAGAATTTAAAAACCCTTTCTGTTATGTCCATGTACTTAGTCACTAAGAATGAAATGCTTAAAGGAGATATCAAATGCATCAACCAAACATACTGCTAATTTCTTGCCTTTGGAAATGTTAGCACGCTGATCTGGGCAGAACCTTCAATGAGACATGAGGGAACAGACTGACAGCATCCCTTCCACGCTGACTTAGCCTGGCCAAGCATATTTCAAAATCAGCATATTCACTCATCTGTGTGCTTCCTAGTGGCTTCACAAATGAGCTGGTGGCAGATGCTAGATGTTGACTATTTTATTTGTGAGAATCCAAAGGTAAAGTGTTCACAGAGGAAGAGAATACAAATTTGTCACTCTGATCTAGTTGCAATTGTATTCATACCATGGGGCTCTTAAGACAGACGTTAGAACATGCTGTTATCACTATTAAAAGAAAATCATTACCAGTGAAACTTAAAAAATAAAGTTTGAAATCAAGGTTGTCTTTAAAAAATTGCAGAGGGTTCAAGGATATTCTTCTATTGCTGTCACTTTAATTCACTTATGTTCTGCTTTGCTTTCTTGAGTGAAAGGATAAAAGACAGAGTTAGAGTTATTTGGTTGGGAATTTGATAAGCACCACTTTAAATTTCCAGCTGCTGTACCATGCCTCTCTTTCCCTTATCCATTCCTTGAGCTGCTGAATAAATGAAGAACCCTACTATGCGTCAGGTGCTATTCCAGAAGCTGGGGTTGTAGCAGTTAATAAGACAGACAACATCTCATAGAACTCATCTTTTGTTGGGAGAAGTAGAAAATTAAAAAGTAATTAAATATTGGGATGTATGTATCTTTTCAAATCCGTTTTTGTCTTTTCCGGATATATGCCCAAGAGTTGGATTGCTGGATCATATGGTAACTCTATTTCTAGTTTGTTTTTTTTTTTTCTCGGTTTCCTCATCTATAAAATGATATAAATAAAAAGTAGCTACTTCATTAAGATGTAAAGGTTAAATGAGTTCATTGTTGTTAAGCACATAGAATACTACCTGGCATCTAGTAAGTGCTTGGTAGCTGTTAGTTCCTACCATCTTCATCATCATCATTATCAACATTTTAAAGATGAAAACAACAATGTCCAGGTAGGGAAAGTGATTTTTCCAAATCATACAACTAATATTAAGCACACAGAAGAACCTGAGTCTCTTGGCAAGTAGCCTGTGTTCTTACCACCCTGCCATGCTGCTTGTGCTGTTCTATGCTCCACCATTCTATGCTATACTTTCTTCTTCATGAAGTCCTTATCATGAACATACCAAGAAGAAAAGAAGGAGGAAGAGAGGAGGAAGCCCAGAGGTGCCAGTTCTAGAGGTCTCAAGGCAAAACCACATAGGCCAGAGTAGCTGCTGAAACCAGTCAGGTCAGTGTAATTGTTAAATGTCCCTTCACCCAGGTATCTATCTGCTGCTATCCCTAAAATTCCTTTTTATTTTATCTTATTTTTTATTTTTTTCAGGTACATATATGTTCTTTAATTAATTAATTTTTTAAACTGAAGTATAGTTTTTTTAACATCTTTATTGGAGTATAATTGCTTTACAATGGTGGGTTAGTTTCTGCTTTATAACAAAGTGAATCAGCTATACATATACATATATCTCCTCCCTCTTGTGTCTCCCTCCGACCCTCCCTATCCCACCCGTCTAGGTAGTCACAAAGCACCGAGCTGATCTCCCTGTGCTATGTGGCTCCTTCCCACTAGCTATGTATTTTACATTTGGTAGTGTATATATGTCCATGCCACTCTCTCACTTTGTCCCATCTTACTCTTCCCTCTCCCTGTGTTCTCAAGTCCATTCTCTACGTCTGCATCTTTATTCCCATCTTGCCTCTAGGTTCTTCATGACTTTTTTTTTTTTTCTTAGATTCCATATCTATGTGTTAGCATACGGTATTTGTTTTTCTTTTTCTGACTTACTTGACTCTGTATGATAGGCTCTAGGTCCATCCACCTCACTACAAATAATTCAATTTCATTTCTTTTTATGGTTGAGTAATATTCCATTGCATATTTTTAGTTTTTTGAGGAACCTCCATCATGTTCTCCATAGTGGCTCCACTAGTTTACATTCCCACCAACAGTGTAAGAAGATTCCCTTTTCTCCACACTCTCTTTAGCATTTCTTATTTGTAGACTTTTTTTTATTTTGGATCTTTTTTTAAATTTTGGATCATTTTTATATATATACAGCAGGTTCTTATTAGTCATTCATTTTATACACATCAGTGTACGCATGTCAATCCCATTCTCCCAATTCATCACCACCACCACCACCCCCTGCTGCTTTCCAGGTTGTCCATTTTATTGGCATATAGCTGTTTGTAGTAATCTCTTATAATCCTTTGTATTTCTGCAGTGTCAGTTGTGATTTCTCCTTTTTCGTTTCTAACTTTATTGATTTGAGTCCTCTCCCTCTTTTTTGTGATGAGTCTGGCTAATGGTTTATCAATTTTGTTTAACTTCTCAAAGAACCAGCTTTTAGTTTTATTGATTTTTGCTATTGTTTTCTTTGTTTCTATTTCATTTATTTCTGTCCTGATCTTTATGATTTCTTTCCTTTTGCTAACTTTGGGTTTTGTTTGTTCTTCTTTCTCTAGTTCCTTTAGGTATAACGTTAGATTGTTTATTTGAGATTTTTCTTGTTTCTTGAGGTAGGCTTGTATAGCTATAAACTTCTCTCTTAGAACTGCTTTTGCTTAAGCCCACAGGTTTTGGATCATCGTGTTTTCATTGTCATTTGTCTCTAGGTATTTTTTTATTTCCTCTTTGATTTCTTCAGTGACCTCTTGGTTATTCAGTAACGTATTGTTTAGTCTCCATGTGTTTGTACTTTTTACATTTTTTTCCCTGTAATTGAGTTCTAATGTCATAGTGCTGTGTTCAGAAAAGATGCTTGATATGATTTCAATTTTCTTAAATTTACTGAGGCTTGATTTGTGACCCAAGATGTGATCTATCCTGGAGAGTGTTCCGTGCACACTTGAGAAGAAAGTGTGATCTGTGGTTTGTGGATGGAATGTCCTATAAATATCAATTGAATCTATCTGTTCTATTGTGTCACTTAAAGCTTATGTTTCCTTATTAATTTTCTGTTTGGATGATCTGACCATTGGTGTAAGTGAGGTGTTAAAGTCCCCCACTATTATTGTGTTACTGTCGATTTCCTCTTTTAGAGCTGTTAGCAGTTGCCTTATGTATTGAGGTGCTCCTATGTTGGGTGCATATATATTTATAATTGTTATATCTTCTTCTTAGATTATTCCTTGATCATTATGTAGTTTCCTTCTTTGTCTCTTGTAACATCTTTATTTTAAAGTCTATTTTATCTGATATGAGTATTGCTACTCCAGCTTTCTTTTGATTTCCATTTTTATGGTATATCTTTTTCCATCCCCTCACTTTCAGTCTGAATGTGTCCCTAGGTCTGAAGTGGGTCTCTTGTAGACAGCATATATACGGATCTTGTTTTTATATCCATTCAGCAAGCCTGTATCTTTTGGTTGGAGCATTTAATCCATTCACGTTTAAGTTAATTATCGATATGTATGTTCCTATGACCATTTTCTTAATTATTTTGGGTTTGTTTTTGTAGGTCCTCTTCTTCTCTTGTGTTTCCCACTTAGAGAGGTTCCTTTAGCATTTGTTGTAGAGCTGGTTTGGTGGTGCTGAATTCTCTTAGCTTTTGCTTGTCTGTAAAGCTTTTGATTTCTCCATTGAATCTGAATGAGATCCTTGCCGGATAGAGTAATCTTGGTTGTACGTTCTTCCCTTTCATCACTTTAAGTATATCATGTCACTCCCTTCTGGCTTGTAGAGTTTCTGCTGAGAAATGAGCTTTTAATCTTATGAGAGTTCCATTGTGTGTTATTCATCATTTTTCCCTTGCTGCTTTCAATATTTTTTCTTTGTCTTTAATTTTTGCCAGTTTGATTACCATGTGTCTCGGCGTGTTTCTCTTTGGGTTTATCCTGTATGGGACTCTCTGCACTTTCTGAAACTTGGTTGGTATTTCCTTTCCCATGTTAAGGAAGTTTTTGACTATAATCTCTAAAATATTTTCTTGGGTTCTTTCTCTCTCTCTTCTCCTTCTGGGACCCCTCTAATGCAAATATTGTTGCATTTAATGTTGTCCCAGAGGTCTCTTAGGCTGTCTTCATTACTTTTCATTCTTTTTTCTTTAATCTGTTCTGCAGCAGTGAATTCCACCATTCTGTCTTCCAGGTCACTTATCCATTTTTCTGCTTCAGTTATTCTGCTATTGATTCCTTCTAGTGTATTTTTCATTTCAGTTATTGTGTTGTTCATCTCTGTTGTTTGTTTTTTAATTCTTCTAGATCTTTGTTAAACATTTCTTGCATCTTCTTTGTCTTTGCCTCCATTCTTTTTCTGAGCTCCTGGATCATCTTCACTATCATTATTCTGAATTCTTTTTCTGGAAGGTTGCCTATCTCCATTTCATTTAGTTGTTTTTCTGGGGTTTTGTCTTACTCCTTCATCTGACACATACCCCGCTGCTTTTTCATCTTGTCTATCTTTCTGTGAATGTGGTTTTTGTTCCATAGGCTGTGGATTGTAGTTCTTCTTGCTTCTGCTGTCTGCCCTCTGGTGGATGAGGCTATCTAAGAGGCTTGTGCAAGTTTCCTGATGGGAGGGACTGTTATTTGCAAACTTTTTGATGATGGTCATTCTGACTGGTGAGAGGTGGTACCTCACTGTAGTTTTGATTTGTATTTATCTAATAATTAGCAATGTTGAACATCTTTTCATGTGCCTATTGGCCATCTGTATGTCTTCTTTGGAGAAACGTGTATTTAGGTCTTCCACTCGTTTTTTGCTTGGTTTGTTTGTTTGTTTTAAATGTTGAGCTGTATAAACTGTTTGCATATTTTGGAATAGCCATGATGTGGAAGCAACCTAAATGTCCATCAACAGAAGAATGGATAAAGAAGAAAGATGTGGCAACAGGGATGGGCCTAGAGATTATCATACTAAGTGAAGTAAGTCAGACAGAGAAAGACAAATATCATATGATATCACTTATATGTGGACTCTAAGAAAATGATACAATTGAACTTATTTACAAAACAGAAATAGACTCACAGACATAGAAGACAAACATGGTTACCAAAGGGGAAGGAGGAGGGATAAACTGGGAATTTGGGATTAACAGATACACACTATTGTATATAAAAGAGATAAACAACAAGGACCTATTATATAGTACAGGGAACTATATTCAATGTCTTGTAATAACCTATAATGGAAAAGAATCTGGAAAAGAATAGATAGATAGATAGATAAATAGATAGCTAGATAAATAGATAGATATGTGTATAACTGAATCATTTTTCTGTACTCCTGAAACACTGTAAATCAACTATACTTCAAAATAAAAAAGTAATTGAAATTAAATATATTGTTGTTTCACAACGAAATAACTGACACATATGAAATGAATTAGGTGAGCATAAAAAATGACTTGAGTCTGATGAACCATTTTAAATGGGACAGTTTGGGAAGGCATTTCTGCTGAGGTAACATTTCAACCGAGACCTAGTATATGAAGAAAGCAAGCCATCTAGGCTATGGGAAAAGAGTTTTCCTGGTAGGAGGGATGCAAATAGAAAAGGTTATGAAACCTCAATAAAAATAATCAAAATAGAGAGGAGAATCTGGTAAATAGAAAGCAATGTTTTCTTTGGCTCCAGTTAGTATTTGCTAGGCTGTACTTAAAATCTGCTCATATTAATTGGTACAGTCACTAAGAAGAACAGTATAGAGTTTCCTTAAGAAACTAAAAATAGAGCTACCATATGATCCAGCAATCCCACTACTGGGCATATATCTAGAGAAAACCATAATTTGAAAAGATACATGTACCCCAATGTTCATTGCAGCACTATTTACAATAGCTAGGACATTCAAGCAACCTAAATGTCCATCAGCAGAGGAATGGATACAAGATGTGGTTCATCAACAGAGGAATAGATAAAGAAGATGTATATTCCAATATACAATGGAATATTACTCAGCTGTAAAAAAGAACATAATAATGCCATTTGCAGCAACGTGGATAGAACTAGGGATTGTCATACTGAGTGAAGTAAGTCAGACAAAGAAAGACGAATATATGATATCACTTATATGTGGAATATAAAAAAGGATTACAAATGAACTTATCTACAAAATAGAAATAGATTTACAGATGTAGAAAACAAACTTATGGTTACCAGGGGTTAAGGGGGGCAGGGACAAATTGGGAGATTGGAATTGACATAGACACATTACTATATATGAAATAGATACCTAATAAGGACATACTGTATAGCACAGGGAACTCTACCAATACTCTGCAATGGCCTATATGGGAAAATTATCTAAAAAAGAGTGGATATTTGTATATGTATAGCTGATTCACTTTGTTGTACACCTGAAACAAACACAACATTGTAAGTCAACTGTACTCCAATAGAAATTTTAAAAATAAAATAAAATAAAATCTACTTATAGTTCAAGTAAAGAGAATAAAGCAATTCATCAACTAGCACTACATTTGTGTACCCACAATTGCACAATTTAATGAAAATGTGCTTTCTAGAAGTAAACAGACATGGTGTAAGTATCAATATACTCATTAACTAGTTATTATGGACAGAGTGCACACATGAGTGAAAATAGAATTTAAACTTTGGTTTTCTGACCTTGTCTAATGCCTTGAAATCTAAGGATAATTCAGCCAATTTCACATTACTCTCCTCTTGTCCAGCTTCCCCTCCTTGAAACTAAGGCTTGATTTAGTTTCCAAAGAATCTAATTTCACCAAGATTGCTCTGGAATGTCTCTAATGATGCCCTTCACTTACACTTACACTCGGTGCCAGCAAGCAGCATGCACCACCAAATCATTGTGAAACTGAATGAAATAGAGTCATTCATCGGAGCTAAGTAAAAATAAACAGTCGAAATTGCCTGTCAGTCTCAGGGGGGAAATGAAGGGTCAGTTAAAGATATCTTCCCTTTTAATAAGAAATGTTATTACTTTGGGAGCATGTTGTGTTCCCATTCCCAGAATAAGGCAGCTGCCATATCACCTTTGTTATTGTCAAAGCCTGTAACTCTGGCAATGGGGGTGTCCTCATGTGCAGGAATGATAATGGATGCTTAACGAAGACTTCAAGCTGGTGGGGCTGAAACCAAGCATCACAGCAGAATTTTGACTCAGCTGTTGCCACTTCTCTACCTTTTTTCACTCGCTCTCTAAGCTTTCCTGCTATGACACTGATACTGCGTTAAATTCCTGAGATTTCTAACTTCATGCGTTTCTCTCTCTTGGATTCAATAAATGGAAGAAGAAAGCATGAATTAAGAAGGAATAGGGTGCTTGTGTTCCCAAAGACTGACATGACTAGCAAAACAAGATCAACTGAATTTAAAAAGGAAAATGGGAACTATATTATCTAATTATGTCTGATTACATTGTCTTATCTATAAGAAAATTGTAGCTTTCAAATATTAGATAAAATTACAATGCTTTTCATAGTGTTTCTTTCCACTTTCCATTATGTTGCTGTAAAGTGCATTGAAAGGGAAGTACTTAAGAAAAAAGTACATTTGATAAATTAGGATAACTAAGAAAAATTGGGGCTGAGGAAAATGATGGTCTAAGAGAGAGGGAAAAAATGGGAACACAATGGAAATAGCAATCTTTAGCCAATCCTGTGAGATCCAAAGGGTGCATTAGGCTCATTGAACTGGAAGGAGCCTTGACTTTCTCTGTGTGTTTCAAGTATGTACATTGCTTTCCCACATATTTGTACTAACTCATACAGCACATTGCAGAGGAAGGAGAATGGAGGGTTGAGGAAAATTATGAACTGCACCTTGAACGGCAGAGACCGTTGGAGGTGCTGGCTAACTCTGAAAGCTGAAAATCAGAAAGACACATATTCAAAAGAAACTATGGATAAACACCATGCATTTCAAGCATATAATTCCCTTTAGTGCTTCTGGAAGGAGTCAAAGCATGAATGAGGAACACTGGCATTGAATGTTACTAGAACTTCATAAAGAAATTGGCCTTGCTTATGTGACTCCTATTCATCCACTACTACAAAAACAACACACCTTCTGTTAACAGGTCCTTTCTTTACATGTCCTGGTAATTGCTTTTATATATATATATATATATATATATATAATATGCATATCAGATTGGTGAGAGAATAATCTCCCTCAAAGGCTGGCCCACAGTGACAAGTTCCACTCTCAAGGCTGCCAATCTGTATGTATTCAGAAACTGTATATTATGCACATGAGCCAGAGGCATGCCCACTCACTTTACAGCTCTTACAAGCTTTTGATTCATTTCCAGCCATTCAGTGTGGGAGGAGATCATTGGAACTCACCAATAGGCTCTGCTCTCACGTCTGAGAACCAAAACCACAAGGGTTGGGGAGTGGAATCAATCCATCTCTGGCTTCCTCCAGGGCATCACGAATTCCTGTCAGTCACTTCAGCTCTGACTTGAAAACAAAAATTCCCTCCTTTATTCTGGAAATTTCTGTGACAGTGGGAATCCATGCTCTACTTCTTTCCTTTTTTTTTTTGAAATCTGTCACTCCCAGTAGGGCAGCATCAAATCCAGTGGGGAAAAGGCCAATTCTGAGTGCCCAGTGACCCTTTCTTCCCCTCATCCTAGGACTTTAATATATTCCCTTTGTAAGGTCACCCTGCCCCTTACCAAGTTCCCAGATGAAGAGACCTCAGGTGTACCCAGTGCTTATCACCATGGAAACTGGCTAAGCCTTCTGATGAGGAAACCCACAGCCAAAGACAAAGCCATCAGGAATCTATAACTCAACCTAGACACTCACTGCTGTGCCAATACTCCAGCCCTGGCTTGAGAAAGTAATAAAAATGACTGTTAGTGCTCTCACCAATTCTAAATGATGAGAGAAAAACAGTGGATGGATCTGGTCCTAGGAAGGATCTGAAGATCTTATGTAATAACAAACTACTTGTTTTGTTGTATATAAATATGTAATGACACATTGGTTCTGGAATTCTCCGCTTCATTGCTATGTTTTGTTGTCATTATAGATTTTTTAAACCTATTTTAAAAAGATAATTTAAAAAGTAAACATCTCCACTTGAAAGTCAATCTATTGCTTCTACTTTTAATCTTTAGATTTTGATCATAATTATAGGTACTAACTCTATTGGTTAAGATTACACTAGCTGTTGTAACAAACAAATTCCAAAATATTTAAAGACCAAATACAGTCTTTTCTTTCCCAGCTCCCAGAGGTTCAAAGCAGGTGATACTAACTGACATCTACTTCTCCTTCAAATGTGATTTCCAAATCCTGGTCCCTTCTACTGTGTGTCTCCCACCATTGCCATGCTTCATTAAGCTGGTAGATCATGAGTGGAAAGACTTTAATAAGCCAAGGATGGAAGTCGTGTACATCACTTCTGAACACACTACATTTTTCCAGAACTCAACCAAATGGTCACACCTAACTAGAAAGGAAACAGGGAAAGTAAGCATTTAGCCTAAATGTCCTGAGATTGTTGACATGAGAAAGGAAATGAGATTGGTGAACAGCTAGCCAGAGTCTGACACAAACTATTAATAATAATTCCACTTTTACATATATTATGCATTCTTCTCAATTCCTTAAACAAAAGTACAATCTCTATCAACCGTTTGAGTACAATAAAGGTCTGTATGAATCTAAATGTCATGGGCAGAAAGGTGAGAATAGCTAATTCATGAATTCAGTTGGAGGGAAGGGGGAGAGAGAGAGAGAGAAAGAGAGAGAACAAAGGGAAGTAAGGAGGAATTAATTAATTAATTATTGGATACTTTCCTCATAGAATACTCAAAGTTTGAGCTCAATTTATTCAATAAAAAAAAAAAAAAACCTGAGGTTAAGAAAATGTCACCATAGAATAGGTCCTCTACCTTAGAATAAGAACATCACCAGGATCAACTATGCAGGTCACTTGTCTAGCAAAGTGAAGGAACTATTACTATGCAAGCAAGAGAGAGGTACTAGCAGCTTGACTCAACAGAAACATCTGCAAGGAGAAGAACATAGCCTCAGATGTCAGGGCTCCTTCTGGGATAACTTCCTCTCTTGCCTCCACAGTTCCATCACAACCAAAGATACCACTGCTTAGAAGGATCTGAGAATCAGCTCATGGTTGTGCTGCCATTGGAAAATTGTACACACAGTTACAAATCTTTCTCCCACCCCACAGCTGCCACTGGGACGTGACACTCTGCTGGCAGTCTATCAGATTACTTCATACATCACTGGATCTCCATAAATACAGTTAATTGCCAGGTCATGAGCAAGAGCTTTTAAAAGAAGCTTGAATTCATCTCTTAAAGAACTGTTGAGACTGTGGACATGTGTTACTCTGTTGTGTTAAAACCCTGCTGAAATGTCCTCCAGAGCAGGAAGGCTGTGAGGACTGGGCTGTGTATCTTAATCTAATGACATGGAAAAGGAGATGAGGAAGCTGCTCAATGAGAAAAGGTGATAGCTGCTTACACTATGGTTTGGGATAGTAAAATACATCTCAATATATCCTTGGTCATGTCCAACAGTAACAGCAAATATTTTTTTCTGAAATCTTCAGAAACTCCAAATGGAGTATGGATAGACATGAGTTATGAAGCTTTGTTGTTATTAACTTTTGTTCCATTCAACAAATATTAGGATAACTCCCATACTGGAAGGGTGTATGTGTACTTTGTTTATTGTTACATGTCCCCAGTGCCTAAAATAGCACCCAGCCCAAGGTAGGTATGCACATATGAATTAATGCTGGACTGCTATACTGACTTAATGAAGGACTATGGTGTGCTTCCCCAGAAAAATTGTTTGAAAGACCTTTAAACAGTGATTTGTCAACATATATGATACTCCTTAGGATTGGTATTTGAATTATGTGGAATAGCTACTTCTATAGTTGATGAGACAAGAGGGTCAAAAGAAATTATGTTTCAAAATTATTTTCAATGGAAAATATGTCATGACCATTAGCATAAACCTACTAATCTAAGTATTGCTGGGAATGATTCTGGATTTGTTTACCTTCTATGGGGTCTTTTTATTGAAAGCTCTGAAATTTAATTGGATAATTAGCTTTTTATGGGCTGATTAGTTAGTTGTTGAATGGCCACCCAACCAAACCAAAAAGCCCTATCTAAATGAAAATATCAATGTAAATTAAAAATTCAATTAATATTTATATCATCTTACAGATTCATTTTGTGTAAAACATGATGCAACAGAATTATAATTTTATAATCGGAAAGTATTATTCATAGTATATTGAGATGCCTCATAAAATAAATGTATACGGTAAATGTAGGCCCTTTTTAAAGGCTTCAGAACACAATTTTAATATTTATTTTAAATTATTATAAAGGTTTACAGTTGAGTTGCGTTTTCATGTCACATTTCCCATTATTCTGATTTATAGCATGTTTGCTTCCCTAGATGACAATGCAACTCCCAGTTATAGTAGTGTTCTTATGGAATAACGCTGATTTACAGTGAAGTGCTTTCACAAAATTGCCAAGTTTATGTTGTAGTAAAAATCAGTGATTACCTAGATCAGTGACCACGAGTTTCCTTTACAAACTCTCATCTCCTGATTGTGGTTACCTGAAACACCATGCTGAGAGGAATGCTGGCTCAGTAGAAGCACTATGGTGGCTGGTCAGCAATGACTGCTATGGGTGTCAGGAGGGGAAAGGCCGGCACCCTATGCATTTGCCATCTCAAACCTACATTAACAAACACTTAAGAAACAAAAATGTATGTTACTGACCATGCTACTGACCTGAATTAACGTGGCTTTATAAAGTATCTAATTCTTACTCCACTCACTTCAGTGGAGTTGTTTATCATCTAGAAGAACACTACTAATTTCTTCTTAATAATCACAAGGAAAAAATCTAATTCACCTGAATTAGACTACATTTGTTCTGCTCAGACTAGCTTTAACTCTTCAAGGTGATTTAATTCCTCACACAAAACTAGAAGCTCTTGGGAGGTCAGACTTCACTGTCGGTTTGATCAGTGGCTCAATGATGTCATGAAGGACATGGTGACTTCTGTCACTTTTCTCTGCCTTCCACACCATCAGCTTCATGCTAGACCAGTTTCCTCATGATGGCAAAGTGGCTGCAGCAGTGCCAGGCTTCATAGACATATACCACACCACGGCTTTTGACTGGGAGAGTGAGGGTCTGCTCCAGCATTCTGACAACAAGGCTGGGATTTGCCCCTGTGTCTCTTTTAGGTCCCAATACCACTCCAGAACTAATGGCTGTGGCTGGGAGGATGGCGTGTGCTAACTGGATTTCACCATCCAGTTTTCACTCCTGTATCATGAAGTAAGCTGAGCTTCCCATAAAGTTCGTGTACTGCATACCCTCAGAAAATCTAGGAACTTGTGAGAAAAACAAAGGGTTTGGGGGGAAATGGAACTCTGTATAAGTAACCAAAACTGTCTATTCCATGACCTAATAGCTGCCTTTGAGAGGTAAAATCAGTTAGAAGCGCAGGCTCTATAGACTCCCTGCATCTGAACATTGCCTCTTCCTCTGACTAGAAGCATACTCTTGGCCAACTTAAACTCCTTCTACCTCAGTTCCTTAGTTTTTTAATCTGTAAAATGGGGATAATAATAGTTTACAAGACAGTTATGAGAATAAAATGAAATTATAATGTGGAAAACTTAGAATACTACCTGGTATGTAGTAAATACTATAAAATTCTTGGCTATTATTATTTTTGATGGCCTCAATGTATAATTAACTTCCCTCAGATGCCTTTATTTTTACACATACAAAATGAAATTTGCATGCTAGGATGATAACATGGGGAAGTTCCCAAACTAGTAGCGATTCATATTCTTAGATCTTATTAGTAGGAATCAGTAATGTAGAATGTGTCATTTCTTTTGTAGAGAAAGACTAACAATTAAACTAAAAGTAATTTGCCTTACTATCATACAGTACTAAACACATTAACCCCATTATCCTGATATTATCATTTGGTGAGTTTGTAGTTAGATTCAGATTCTATATTCATTCCATTCAAATAATATTACACTTACTGAAGAAAGCTTTGTGTTCTGTTTTTATTATTTTTTTTAATCAGAGTTGAAAATGGGCCATACTCTCTTGTCTAATTAAAGTTGTCTCCTTGAAGCTCAAATTTTTTTCTCATGAAGCACTTTGGGGCAAGCATTTTCAAGGTAGGTATGGAAACTCAACATGCTGATGGAAAAAGATAAGTAGCAAATCTTTGGAATCTCCTTTTCTCAGGTGGAAATTTAGCTTAAAAAATTTCCCACTGGCTTTTGCTAATGTTTTAGACAATTTCTTTATTTTTATTATGAGTGAGATGTAACTAGGGGGAAACTGGATGTTTGAGGGAGTTATTTTCAAGATAAAGGGGGTAGATCCCACATTCAAAAGAAGAGCTGAGTGGCCAGACTTTGGAAAGACTGAAAGTTTTGAGCATCAGAGGCTCTAATGCTACCATAACCTCTGTGCATCTCCCAATCCTTTGCCTTCATGTATCAGCTTTGTTCTCCCAGACCAGCTTTAGCCACATGATGCTGGACACATGATAGCAATCAGTCCTTTTCCCTCTCCTCACATTCCATGATGGAAGCAGAAAGTATATCTTTCTTGACAAGTCCAGATAGAAAAAATTCCATGAGAATTAGTCCCTAGGGCCAGCCTCAATCATGTGCACATCCTTGTGGCTGGGAGTGGGGCCTACTGCTTGGATAAAGGGGTGGGGAAGGATGCTGATTTTAGGAAAATTATAGCCATCGTAGATGGGAAGATAGAAGAGATTTTCCCTTAATTTACTAATTCTCTGAGACAGTGAGCCAGTTGTGGATTTGGAAAGAGCTGAACAACATCTTCATAGAGGTAGGAAGGTAGCTAACACAACCCTCACAGCTCTGCAGAGTACTCATATAACCCAGTGCAGCCAGATATGTACTGCCCCAAGGCCTGTCCCGAAGAAGAGCCACCAAGATCCCTCTGGCCAACCTATAACCAGCACTACCTTCAGGGCTCACAGAACAGCCCAGTCTCAGAAATATCTCTCAACTCAACACAGAGCATTGCCCTGCAGTTTGTTGATACTTTCCTGAATTGTGCCCTGAGGACGGGAACCTCGAAATGGAAAGACTGTAGTTGTGAGATGATCATTTGCTTATGAGGTGCACATAATTGCTAATTAGTTTGGTACTTAGATGTACTCCTTAACATTTACCTTGTGAAAGATGAATATGTTAGCCTTTCAAGAACCATAACTATGGCATTTTCTGACTTGTGAAAATATCGTATATGCATTTCATAAAATCATTTTTTTAAATCAGTCAATAAATAAAGGTGGAGTTGTGGACCAACGTCACCTAGAAGACCATGGGATGGCTGGAGGATGGAGTTGTGGTTACTTTACAAGAGGCCCTAGATTCCTGTGCTAGCCTTATCTTACATCTGACTGCAACACTGTCTATTAAGGGGTGGTTTCCATGCATCTATTGGCCTCTTTCCCAAACATCCACATCTCATCCAGTCTTGGGGTCTGAATAAAACTACAGCATTATGTAATAAAATTGTACTGTTTGCTTGAGGTCTTTGATAATCAATTAATAAGCAACCTTCTTATCTTTAAAACTATGCTAAACACTCTGAATGATTTAGTTCCCCCCTTAAGGAGCATACAGCTTATTAGGAGTCACATAAAAATATTAAAGAAAGATAAGGGACTGAATTCTAAGTTGTAACTGAGAAAATCAGTCAGTATGTATTTTAGGTTGGCTAGATTGGTCAAGATCCATTTCTTGGAAGACCCAGAGATTGAAATGGGTCTCAGATGATGGATAGGCAAACAGGGATGCTTTAGAGTCTCTATTTCCTTTGTTAGTATAGACATGGAAGGTTGAAATTGTATTTCAGACAGTGTGAATAGCTGGAACCAAACCACAAAGATGATCTTAGAAGCCCAGGTGGAGTACAGAGAGCATGATGCACAGTAACTCATGTTGGAAAGTGAGTGGAGGATGATGAAATCCTGAGAAAATGATTTTCACTTGATACAATAGTTTGCTGAGCAGGAAAGTAATGAGAGCAATATTATTTGAAGAATGTCATTCCACTGTGTGTGTGTGTGTGTGTGTGTGTGTGTGTGTGTGTGAGAGAGAGAGAGAGAGAGAGAGAGAGAGAGAGAGAGAGACATGGGGTAGGGGAATCAAGTCAATTGTCAAGAGACAAAAGGAACCAGCCTGGTGCTTATTGAAGGCATGTAATAATAAAGCCTTAAGTTAAAGTGATGACAGAGACATAGTCAGGAAGGAAGGTCATAAAAATATTTTCTAAAAAGACAATGGCAAGGCTTAATGGCACTGAGAAAAAGAGGGAGAGAGTTCTGACTCCACAGTTTTTGGATTGGGAGACAACTGAAAATTCAGATTTTGCTGTTCATGTTAGGGTACCTCTTGGTTCGTTCTAAGTGTCTAACAGTTGAAAGGAGCTGTTTCTGCTCATTATGAATGTGACTGGAAAAAAAAATCTCAGTTTCTGAAACAGCTCTATCCATTGTTCCATCAGAGAGAAACAAATACCAAGATATATGTGAAGAATCCCTTGCACCTTTGAGTTGCCATGTCCGGTTTCTAACATGGTTTATATTTTCTCACAAAGAATGATGTGGGACTTGAGGGAATGCTACTTCTAGGGAAAAAAAGGACAAATGAAAAAAATTTTGGTGAAAAATAATGTCTGATAGAATCCTAGGTTGTAATTATTGCTGGGCTATAATTAGTGGAAAAACAGCAATTGTTTTCTTTAATAATTTCTGAGTTCAGATTTTTTTCTGAAAAAATAATGTGCCTCTGTCTATATATGAGTAGTTGTAAATATCTCTATGTATATAAGAAAATCAATTGAAAATAGATCCAAACATTTGAAGAACTTTATATCCCCATATCTTCATGCAGTCTTATAAAAAGTGGTTAATCTTAATTGTATTGAAAATGCAGCTAATAAGTATACATCAGTAGTCAAGCAAAATGACAATCAGATCCAGGCACCACTAACCATGAGTCTGTTCCATTTCAGGTTTCAGCAAATTAGTGAAATCTGAACTCAATTTGGGTACTTGACCAAGCCCTTGATCAACAGACTAACTAAAAAGTATTGACTGTGACTTTTCCACTCTTTAGACTGGGTCAGCTAAGTTTATAAAAAGATAAGTATCAATTAGAAGAGAGTAAGTAAAAGAACAAGTGTTTGAATTGGGGTGCAGTGTGAAGGAAATTGTACACTTAAAAGCAAGAAAGAGTCACTCTGCATGGGTTTCTAAGTCCATTTCTGTCACTAATCAGCTGTGTGATCTTGAATGGGGCACTTCATGCCAGCCTGCTTCAGTTCCCTCACTTGTTAAAGTGGGAGAATTCAAAGTGATGACCGTCACAGTTAATTCCCCATAATATTCATTTTTATTGAGATCATGGGCCTCCTTTTGCAAACCAGCTGTTGGCCTGAGGGTTGTGGTGTGAGGAAACCAAAGCCATCACTGTCCTTTGCCCTGTCACATCAGTAGTTTGACTCTCCAGCATGCTCTCTGAGTAGCCCATTGTTCCTCTCTCCCTCCTTCCTGCATGGAATCCACTTTTCCAGAAGCTCCAGCCATTACTCAGAGCTCCTTCTCCAAACTCCACCAGCCTCTCTACCTTCCTTTGTCTGCATATGGCGTGTTATATATTTTTTGTTTACTACTTTTTTGATAGCCTTTTATCTCCCAATGTATTATAAGATCTCCATGGTATAGACCTTGTCTTATATTTGCCATGTTCTCCACACTATCTGATGTAGTATTAGGCATACGGCAGGTGTTTAGTAAAAGCTGGGTGGGCAGATTTGTTTGTTTAATTAACAGATACTTTATTTTCACTCAAAGAACTTTTGGTCTGATGGGCTAACAGAAATTCCAACAAGAATCCATCAAATACAATATATAAGCCATTATTGACTGGGAACATGGTCCTTTTTTAAGTTGCAACACCTGAGTACATAGTTTCAAGACAGCTCATTCTGTCATATGTATGAGAATACAATGGCACTGACTTGTAATGTTTACCTGATAAAGGTGACTTCTTTTTAAAATCTTTTAAGCTGGAGTGGGGAAATAGCTGGGTGGACAGGTCTGTATGCACACTCACATATTGGAGAGAGGTTGTCTTCCTTTCTATTTGTACAATCCCTCTCTGCTATTCTCAGAGATCAACTCTGACACATAGGAAAGGAAACAGCTGCTAGTATTGAATTATTGCTTGTCTAGAGGGAGCAGCAAAAGAGTCAGTGCCTTTGGCTATGTAGGCTTTAAGGAAGCCAGGTCATGTATTTCACTTTTGTGACCCAGATAACTTATAAGGGATTTGCTTTGACAAATCCACATAAAAAGGAATGGTCTAAATTCTCATGCCATGCCATTAAGAGAGTGATGCACTCTTTTAGCTGGTAGGGAGCTATGAGACTGTCTAGTACAACGACCTTATCTGCAGAAGATGTTCTACAAGCGCTCTTGTGATTAAACTTATCATTTTCCACTTAACGAAACTGTTTCATACTTCAATGTAGAGCAACAAATGGTTTAACTTTAAAATAACCAGCTTATTATTCCCATAACAGGGATTTCTATTCAAATATATTCAGTATGTTTCCAATAAAAAAGGAGCCCTAAATCTTAAGCTCTGTAATCACATACATCTGGGTTCAAATCCCAAGTCACCTAATGTCTTTAAACACTTGTCCAATTTACCCATTAAATAAAAGACACTCTAGTCTCTACCTTAAATGAAATACTGTACATACAGCATAAAATATGCCTTACATGTGGTCATACAGCATAAAATGTGCACATATGGTCAGTGCCCATTTCAGATTCAATATCTTAAGACAGTTGCAGGGTTTATTTTTTTCCTTTTTTTTTTACTGATAATAAAAACAAGACAGAATCTAAAATCTAGTAGTTTGATAGCACATCCCCCATCCAAGACAGGACAGGGAAAAAAGGTAACTATTTCTGTGTAATATAACTGATGTGGGGAAAAGGTTGATAACTTTTATTGTAGATTATGGGGTATACCCTATTGATGGTGTTCTTGGAATACAGCAATGTCTGGCAATGTTCATAACACTCAAGAATTCTCTGAGTCAGTATTTTCTAGAGATTACCTCCATTTGCTGATTGTCAGAAAGGGACAAATGACATTGACTGATCTTTCTCAACTTCTCTCCAACTCTCATCTCATCTCATCTCCACCAAACACAGGATTTAACTAAACCAGTCAAATAAAGCAAACCAGTCTTATGATGACCTCAGAATGGATGATGACATTTTTAGCTAATGAATGCTTAAAACAAATGACTACATAGTCTCTAGAACTTGTGAGGAGATCAATATCATTCCAAACGCCAAAAAGACTTTGGAAATGCTGAGTTGTATTAAGGAATTGGAACTGAGAGGAACATGGACTTTAGAAATTGTTTCTGTGGATTGTTTCACTCTAAAATTCTTCCAGAGATTCAAGTAGTGAGTGAAGAATTTCTTTTAATTTATTATAGTTATTGTCCTGCTTTTCCTTCTTCAATTTAATGTATACAACAGTAAGACTGGGTCTCTTGCAGTTTTCATATTTATCTAAATTACAGAACTTTAGGGAAGAAAAAATATCTAAATATCCAAATCATCTTATGGTGCTAATCTATAGAGTTGTAAGAAAAAAAAAACTAGCATAATTAAAATTACACTAAACTATTTAGGTATCACTTACACTGAAGGAATGAAAGATAATCTTGGTATTTTAATAGGGTTAAATATTATCAATGCTATTATTAGCTTTTTCTATGCAGTCATCAGGAAAACCTAAATTGAGAATCTAGTTAAGTCATTTCTTTCTGTTTTTCTAAAATCTTTTAGCAATAGTATCCTTGGATATTCTAAGGGGAAACCTAATAAAGCTTATTATGTGGTTGGATCAATACAAGACAATGAGCCAAGTATATTATAAAAGACAGTAGATAGAAAGGATATTCAGTAATTGTAGTCAATTTCTTACAGTCTGTGTTCAAGGCTCACCATGGTGTATAGATGCAATCTACCCTCTACAATTTGTTTAAAAAATCATTTGGAAACTCATGAGTACAGAAGCAAAAGAAAACAATATTTTAGTCACTGGGACTAAAAAGCAACAAACTTAAAAACAGATTCTATTTGAATCACACTAAAGAAAGACCTGGATTTCATGAAGATTACAGGAGACTATATCTTCTCAGAGGAGACAATATTTAAGGGATGGGTGAACATTGAAAGATGAAACTTCATCCAATGAGAGAAAACCTTGTACTTTTTTGCTAAAAGAGGTCTAGGCAAGACATTGTTAAAGAAAAAGAGAACAAGTTCAAGCAGAGTGTTGCCTTTCATTTAGCATTCCACAGCTTTTAAATGGAACTGTCCTTCCAAACTGATAAAAAAAATCGTTGATTAATTTAGCCCCCTAGCCTTGAAAATTCAGCCATCTACTTTATTAGAGTATTGACAAATGTAACTAATTGCACAGCTGTCATAGGTTAACTAAAAAGAGTTCTGAGACTACATGAAGGAATTACTTTGCCCATGCAGAAATTTATCAATGAGTGAAAAATGAGGGTGTGCATATATAATGCACAGCTTTTTCTGTATAGGGCTTCAATGTCACTCCACTTCTACACTCCAGAAATAGATTTATAATATAATCAATGGAAGGCAGAAGCCAAGTAACACTGCTGGTGGCAGAATGTCAAATCAGAAATTCATTTATAAGTGTGACAATCTACACTGTCTACACTGTCTACATCTCTGTCTACACTGAGATGGTGTGACAACCATCTCAGAACTCCTGGGGGGAAAGGCATGATTGGCAGCAATTCCTCTATGGCCATCAATGCCTTCTGTGTGGCTCCCTCAAGCCCTCCTCCCTTGGACAAAGACATAAAGTCTACTGGAAACATTTTTCACACAGACTTAAGAAAATGATTTCTGCTTTTTCCACACAACACAAAGGGTCAGTATATTCTGGGCTCTATTCCATATTCCTTCTTCATAGGTAACAACACTCACTGTCTTGCTGGCAGCTTGATGATAGGCTACCTGACTTCCTGATATTAGGAAAATTTCCTCTTCTACCCTGGCTATTTGGCATGTTTACCTTTACACTAGTACATTAAGAACAAACTAAATTCTGTTTTAATACTAGTTCAGATGCAGTTTTGTTAACTATGTAATAAACAAAATCAGATAAACTGAATTGATTACAATAGAAATCAGATCAATTGCTGAGTGACTAAAGTTATAAAATAACTTACAATATATGATATGTATTAGAACATATATCTACAGTATATAGTATTTAATTCTCTCAAGGATGAAAATTAGTGAGTTAAAGTATAAGAATAAAGCTGATCTGTACCCATTGTCACCAAGTTGATTGGGGAGATTGAATCTTCCTCCAAATTTTACTTGGTTCTCCGTCAATAAAATAGACATTAATTGGGACCTGCAATCATCTAACCACACTAGATCTTGGAAGTATAGTGAAGAGTAGGAGGTGGTGATTACCTTCAAAGTTAAATTCTTCTAGAGTCTTAAGAATAAATCTGATATTTATTTCCAAATTTCTGAAATTTCTAGATGTGTGGGTATGTGCTTGCATAAAATTCCTTAATAACTAAGACCACAATTACAAAATGCACATGTTTGTGCCCAAATTTATGTCTGTTGAGCACTTAAAAATGCTCTGGTTAGGATGATAAATTAACTATGTTGTCACCCTTCCAGGAAAGTGAATGCAGAGGAAGTCTTCTTTCAGTAGTTTTCTCTGAGTAGGATACTCGAATGGCATAATTAGCAGTAAACAAGTTAATTAGTTGCATTAGACACAGATTTCTTTTTGTGCAACCTCTTTACTTTCCATGAAAAACATTAAAGAAGAGCCAAAAAGCCCAGTAAATCTACCATATTTCCATGTCTCTGGAAGAATCATGACATTAAAAAAGAAAATGAGTTCCTGATACATAATTATTTTATCCAACTTCCCAGTGGTTCCACTTTCTTTGTTTTTAACATCTTTATTGGAGTATAACTGTTTATAATGGTGTGTTTTAGTTTCTGCTGTATAACAAGGTGAATCAGCTATGCATATACATATATCCCCACATATCCTCCCTCTTGTGTCTCCCTCCCACACTCCCTATCCCACCACTCTAGGTGGTCACAAAGCACCAAGCTGATCTCCCTGTGCTATGCAGCTGCTTCCCACTACCTATTTTACATTTGGTAGTGTATATATGTCCATGCTACTCTCTCACTTCATCCCTGCTTACCCCTCCTCCTCCCCATGTCCTCAAGTCCATTCTCTATGTCTGCATCTTTATCCTGTCCTGCCCCTAGACTTTTCAGAACCTCTCTTTTTTTTAGGTTCCATACATATGTGTTAGCATACGGTATTTGTTTTTCTCTTTCTGACTTACTTCACTCTGTATGGCAGACTCTAGGTACATCCACCTCACTACAAATAACTCAATTTCATTCCTTTTTATGGCTGAGTAATATTCCATTGTATATATGTGCCACATCTTCTTTATCCATTCAGCTGTCAATGGACACTTAGGTTGCTTCCATGTCCTGGCTATCATAAATAGAGCTGCAGTGAACATTGTGGTACCTGACTCTTTTTGAATTATTATTTTCTCAGGGTATATGCCCAGTAGTGGGATTGCTGGCTCGTATGGTAGTTCTATTTTCAGTTTTTTAAGGAGCCTCCATACTTTTCTCCATAGTGGCTGTATCAATGTACATTCCCACCAACAGTGCAAGAGGGTTCCCTTTTCTCCTCACCCTCTCCAGCATTTATTGTTTGTAGATTTCTTGATGATGACCATTCTGACTGGTGTGAGGTGATACATCATTGGAGTTTTGATTTGGATTTCTCTAACGATTAGTGATGTTGAGAAGCCTTTCATGTGCTTCTTGGCCATCTGTGTATCTTCTTTGAAGAAATGTCTATTTAGGTCTTCTGCCCATTTTTGGATTGGGTTGTTTGTTTTTTTGATATTGATCTGCATGAGCTGCTTGTAAATTTTGGAGATTAATCCTTTTTCAGTTGATTCATTTGCAAATATTTTCTCCCATTCTCAGAGTTGTTGTTTCATCTTGTTTATGGTATCCTTTGCTGTGCAAAAGCTTTGAAGTTTCATTAGGTCCTGTTTGTTTATGTTTGTTTTTATTGCCATTTCTCTAGGAGGTGGGTCAGAAAGGATCTTGCTGTGATTTATGTGTTACTATGGTAGAGTGTTCTGCCTATGTTTTCCTCTAAGAGTTTTATATAGTCTGGCCTTATGTTTAGGTCTTTAATCCATTTTGAGTTTATTTTTGTGTGTGGTGTTAGGGAGTGTTCTCATTTCATTCTTTTACATGTAGCTGTCCAGTTTTCCCAGCACCAATTATTGAAGAGGCTGTCTTTTCTCCATTGTATATGCTTGCCTCCTTTATCAAAAATAAAGTGACCATCTGTGCATGTGTTTATCTCTGGGATTTCTATACTGTTCCATTGATCTATATTTCTGTTTTTGTGTCAGTACCATACTCTCTTCATTATTGTAGCTTTGTAGTAGAGCCCAAAGTCCGGGAGCCTGATTCTTCCAGTTCCGTTTTTCTTTCTCAAGATTGCTTTGGCTCTTCGGGGTCTTTTGTGTTTCCATACGAATTGTGAATTTTTTTGTTCTAGTTCTATGAAAAATGCCATGGGTAGTGTGATAGGCACTGGATTGAATCTGTAGATTGCTTTGGGTAGTAGAGTCATTTTAAAAATGTTGATTCTTCCAATCCAAGAACACGGTATATCTCTCCATCTCTTTGTATAGTCTTTAATTTCTTTCATCAGTGTCTTATAGTTTTCTGCATAAAGGTCTTTTGTCTCCATAGGTAGATTTATTCCTAGGTATTTTATTCTTTTTGTTGCAGTGGTAAATGGGAGTGTTTTCTTGATTTCAACTTCAGATTTTTCATCATTAGTATATAGGAATGCAAGAGATTTCTGTGCATTAATTTTGTATCCTGTTACTTTACCTAATTCATTGATTAGCTCTAGTAGTTTTCTGGTGACATCTTTAGGATTCTCTCTGTATAGTATCATGTCATCTGCAAACAGTGACAGCTTTACTTCTTCTTTTTTGATTTGGATCCCTTTTATTTCTTTTTCACCTCTGATTGCTGTGGCTAAACTTCCAAAACTATGTTGAATAATAGTGGTGAGAGTGGACAACCTTGTCTTGCTCCTGATCTTAGTGGAAATGGTTCGTTTTTCACCATTGAGAATGATGTTGGCTGTGGATTTTTCCTCTATGGCCTTTATTATGTTGAGGTAAATTCCCTTTATGCCTACTTTCTGGAGGGTTTTTATCATAAATGACTGTTGAATTTTGTCGAAAGTGTTTCTGCATGTATTGAGAAGATCATATGGTTTTTCTCCTTCAATTTGTTAATATGGTGTATCACATTGATTGATTTGCATATGTTGACGAATCTTTGCATTCCTGGGATAAATCCCACTTGGTCATGGTGTATAATTCTTTTAATGTGCTGTTGGATTCTGTTTGCTAGTATTTTGTTGAGGATTTTTGCATCTATGTTCACCAGTGATATTGACTTGTAGTTTTGTTTCTTTGTGACATCTTTGTCTGGTTTTGGTATCAGGGTGATGGTGGCCTTGTAGAATGAGTTTGGAAGTGTTCCTCCCTCTGCTATATTTTGGAAGAGTTTGAGAAGAATAGGTATTAGCTCTTCTCTAAATATTTGATAGAATTCACCTGTGAAGCCATCTGGTCCTGGGCTTTTGTTTGTCTAAAGATTTTTAATCACAGTCTCAATTTCAGTGCTTGTGATTGGTCTGTTTATATTTTCTATTTCTTCCTGGTTCAGTCTCAGAAGGTTGTGCTTTTCTAAGAATTTGTCCATTTCTTCCAGGTGGTCCATTTTATTGGCATAGAGTTGCTTGTAGTAATCTCTCATGATCCTTTGTATTTCTGCAGTGCCAGTTGTTACTTCTCCTTTTAATTTTCTAGCTCTATTGATTTGAGTCTTCACCCTTTTTTTCTTCATGAGTTTGGGGAATAGTTTATCAATTTTGTTTATCTTCTCAAAGAAACAGCTTTTAGTTTTATTGATCTTTACTATTCTTTTCTTCATTTCTTTTTCATTTATTTCTGATCTGATCTTTATGACTTCTTTCCTTCTGGTAATTTTAGGTGTTTTTTGTTCTTCTTTCTTTAATTGCTTTAGGTGTAAGGTTAGGTTGTTTATTTGAGACTTTTCTTGTTTCTTGCAGTAGGATAGTATTGCTATATACTTTCCTCTTAGAACTGCTTTTGCTGAATCCCATAGGTTTTGGGTCATCGTATTTTCACTGTCATTTGTTTCTAGGTATTTTTTGATTTCTTCAGTGATCTCTTGGTTATTAAGTAGTGTATTGTTTAGCCTCCATGTGTTTGTATTTTTTATAGAGTTTTTCCTGTAATTGATATCTAGTCTCATAGCATTGTCGTCTGAAAAGATACTTGATGCGATTTCAATTTTCTTGAATTTACCAAGGCTTGACTTGTGTCCCAAGATATGATCTATGCTTGAGAATGTTCCATGAGCACTTGACAAGAAAGTGTATTCTGTTGTAAAACTTATTTTTTAATTCAGCTAATTCACTGATGTTAGCTTAACCCTTTCTGGTTAACCTGAATTATTTATCTAACAACCAAGTGACTAAATTATTAGGATATCTCCCTTCCAGTAGAAGACTTCATTCCCTTCTCAATTTGTTTTCCTCTACTACCTTCTGTGTCTAATAGAGAGGGGAAATCAACCAAATAAGAAAAAGGAGGAGGAAGAGAACCGGAGGAAACATTAGAAGAAATAGAAAGGAAAGAGAAAGAAGAGTCATCACCAGTGACAATATACTGTCACTGGTGCATTATCTATATCAGGGCTATCATATACGGCTCCAGGAGATGCACTGTAGAACTCCAGAGGTAACCATTCACATGGATTACACTTTGAGTGGTTGCCCCCTGGGGTTGTCCAAGGCTGTGGCCCTAAGAGTAGTATAATTGTAATTCACATTACACACATGCAAAGATGTGCCTCTCAAGGATAACCATAATCAATAGTCTTGTGCTCATGTCATCTGGCTCAATTTCCTTGATCCCTTATGTTGTATTGCATGCTAGGTCCGAGTACAATGATGTGGTATGTATATATATATATTAAGGATAGCTGCCCTCTAACATGCTTCTGTGTGTTGCTTTTCTGGGCCATTTACATAGACCAGCTTTCATTTACAACCTGAGTATAAGGGGGAGAATTGGATGTGCTAATAAGCAAAGGAGGTGCATTAATTGATGTAGAATAATAAGAAATAGTGACATTAAATAGGTTTGATTACACTAAGTGCTACTGAGACAAAAGTAGAAATTATTCCACCCATATCCTAAAGAAACATTAAAAATTAAAAAGCACATATTATTTTCTCCACAGTAAAACAATTACTCTTTATGCTATATATTTAAGTTTCGTAACTGCTGCTAATGCAGTTGTTTACACCTTTTCTGTCGCTTTCATACCAAGACACACCATGAATAGGAATAGATTTGCAATATGCACAACAACCTTAGCAGTGAGTCTGCACAATGCCTTGGAAGTCTGTGCATTGTGTTGCATTGAGCCAAGTGAAGGGCACATTTCAGAGTAGGCATATTTAATTAACCATAATGGACATTTTGGTTACAGTTAAATCATAATCATCAGCACCAGCTGCTCAAATTGTAGCCATTCAGAATACATTTGTGGAGTTCCTACTGTGTACCTAGGACAAAACTTGCTTTTGGTGATGCTCTAGGATTTCACATGTTGAGAGGGCTGTGCCTTTTAGAAAATTACTTCATAATGTTGGGGAATGACAAACCAGTGCCCTTAAAGAGTAAATGCACCTTCAGAAAGTATTTCTCTCACCTTTCTCCATAAGAAATTTCAAATAATGGTGGTCATGAGCACTTACCTAACACTGACTTCATAATTCCACTATTTTTCATATAATCATTGTGACCACAAGGATCCTTTCATTCTCTTTCAGATGCAACAAAGGGAAAATGCATCTTATTGCAATAAACTCAAAAGTTGTAGCTACCCAAGCCTAAAACTTATACATGTATGTATATATATAAGTTTTAGAATTTATAATAAATTTATATTATGTATATATAACTTACATTAAGTTGGTTTCCAATTTACAAATTAATCAAATTCCAGAATGTATATTAAATTATTTTATTAAAACTTGAAACTTATTTTTCCCTATCAACAATGTTATAAATTAGCAGTTCTAATTTAGGAAGATTATGTTCTTAAATCTGAATATAAAGCAAAAATTGTATATAATCAGTTGAAAAAAATCCCATGAATGACCCAAATATATGGTTTTGCAATATATAATCCAGTCCATTAACGTGTGTAAATATTATATTTATAGTATTGTGAGTATGTAGTTCTATGGAGAGAGCTCATAATCAGAAACTAATTTATTTAAGAGTTTTCTGATTAAAACTTTTCAACAACACGGGGAGGGGGAGGGGGAAGGGTAAGCTGGGACAAAGTGAGAGAGTGGCATTGACATATATACACTACCAAATGTAAAATAGATAGCTCGTGGGAAACAGCCACATAGCACAGGTAGATCAGCTCCCGTGCTTTGTGTCCACCTAGAGAGGTGGGATAGGGAGTGTGGGAGGGAGATGCAAGAGGTAGGAGATATGGGGATGTATGTATATGTAGCTGATTCACCTTGTTATACAGCAGAAGCTAACACAACATTGTAAAACAATTATATTCCAATAAAGATGTTAACAAATAATGTTAGAAAACAAACATGAAAGAAATCTGCTATAAAGTAGAAAAAAAAACCATTTCAACAAATATATCAAAATTTCAACTTGTCAGTTCTTCCTATTTATGGTTATTTTCATCCTCTCCTGTATAGTGTTTTATCAGGCCTCCAACTCTTCATTACTTAATCTTTCTCCAGGGCTTTCAACTGCTTTTACTAGACTAATACAAAACTATCATTAATCAGTTACCTACTCACCTGAAGAATGAATTTCCCTTCTTCACCAAGGCTGAAAATTCATTAAAATCCTTGATGCTTCCTTTTCAAAGGGTTGACATCATTCATTTATCCTTTCAACCTTATTGATTTACCTGAACCATGCTATTTAAATTGTTCCCTCTCCCTTCTCTAATTTTCTCTCCCCCAACCTTTCCCTTTCCTTCTCCATCTCTCCCCCATATTTGTGTAGAACTGAATCTGATAGGCCTAGGCTGGAATTCAACAGGAGTTATAACACTCACTGAAGTAACTATTCCATTTGTGTAAAGCAGTGTTCTTTTCCCAGTTGTTGGTACCAAGAAATAACCCCCCAACCCTTTTTTTTTTACTGTCTCTGCTTCTGGGAGCAGATATAGGCAGGGAAAATTCTAGTAGGAAGAAGAGTCTCCAGCATCAGTGTCTCACAGATTTTTCTGGCTTTCCATCTCACTTAGAATAAAATTTCACCTCCTTACCATGTCTTACAAGGTCCCACAGGATCTGGACCCAGTTCCTCTGTTTGACCGGAGCTCACATCACACTTTCTTCCAGATCCCCACAATGACCTACATCTTATTCCTGGACTGTATTCAATTGTTGGCCTCTCAAGACTTTTGCACTAACTATTCCAGCTGCTTCTCAGCTCCAGGGTTCCCTACTCCGAAAGGTCTCCTCAGACCAACCAATTTAAATTTGGTTCCCATCCTCCTCAGCTATTATTCTATAACTCTGTTTACTTCCTTCCTACCACGATCTGCACCTCTTTTAAACTGACTAGTTATTTAGAATCCATATCCCCCAACTAGAATACATATCTCCCTAAAGTGTGGGTCTTTTTTGACTGCAGTTTCCTAGAACCTGGGATCTGTAAAAGAGGTATCTACTAAACATTTGTTGAGTAAAAACATATGGTGAATAAGATGACTCTTCTAACTTGGACGTTCATCATGTTGTACATCTTAACTTACATCATTCCCTGGGTCCTCTCACTGAAAACATCAATCTCAAATATGACAAAAGGAGACTTATGTGAGCATGTCACTCAGCTTGCCTGTTCCACCCAGCAATCTTCATTTATCTATGAGCTCCACAAAAATTTAACTTTTGAGGACCAAACGTAGCCTGTAGGCAGGACAAATTCCTAGCAAACACTGGAGATTTTATAATTAACCTTGTAAAATTCCTTGGCGTGCAAATAAATTATAATCTCCCCACTAGCTCCCTTGTGCCTCTATACATTTCTACATACTTTCCTCTACTCAGCACCCATGTTGAGCCTTTATTCATAAACCTCCACTGTCCATGTCCCTCCTCTGTTCAAAACCTCTATCAAATAAAAAACAAATATGGACTTAAGAAAAAACAGTTTTCAAAAAGATGATTGCACTAAAGGAAGGGGGATACTGATATAGAGGGAGGGGGCTGCTATTGCAACAGGGAGAAAGCCCAGACCATGAGGTATGCAAAGAAATCAAAGTCAAGCAGAAAAGGGCTTTTCTTTTATGAAGAGGAATAAATCAGGCAAGAAAGAGGCAGGCCTGAGAGAGTGGGATGAGCAGATAGTTTGATGGGACAGCTGAGCAGAAGATATCTTTCCTTGTGAGCAATTTTCAGGAGAGATCATTAAGAAGAGATTGTTCTGAATTCCTATGTTTGTTTCACCTTAGGGGTAAGTCCATGTGATGAAGAGAGAAACTTTAAAGTTTGGTCAACAGACATTTTGTTCCAGTTGGTCAGAGGGGACAAATAGTTCAGCAAATCATTTATGAGACAAGGAATGAGAATGGGGAGGGTCAGTATCTGGCCTTTCCCTAAGTAAACAAAGACATCATCCCTGGGTCTTACCTTAGTCATGAGGGGAAGTAAGCCATTCTTTGCAGTAAGCCATTTCCCAGGATACAAAAGAAGAGGGATTTCTTGAACCGTTGCTTATTTCCAGGAACACAGGGCTCAGGTTAAGCTTAACATGGTCACTTCCAGTGGCTTTCTAATTCACCCAAAGTAAAACCTAGTATATTTCAGTGGTCTACAAGGCCCTACGTGATCTGACTTGCACCAACTATCTGAGTTATATCTATCCCATCCCACTTGTGCTCACTGGCCTCCTCAGGCTCCATGCTAGGCATGTTCCCCCTCCAAGACTTCTGGGCTTGCTCACCCTCTGTCTGGACTGCTCTTCTCCAAGATATCTACACAGCTTTCTCCCTCATTGCTTTCGGATGTCTACTCAAATGCCATCATTTCACAAAGCCTATCTTGACCACCTTTATATAATAAAACAATTATTCTTCCTCATAACAACTCATCCCTCCAAGCTCCTCATCCTGCTACATTTCACTCCATAGCACTTATCACAATTATAGGCCTTGGCTTGAGTTGGCTTCTACTCCCTTCACTACAATGTAAGCTCAAGTAGGCAGGGACTTTGTCTCTTTTATTCCCTACTGTACTATTATTACCTTTAATTATTTGTTAGATGAATGAATGACCTAACAAAAGACTGAATGAATGAATGAATAAGACTATACAGTATTATCGCAGACTGGGAAACTTTGCTGAAAAAATCAGTAGTGTTTAAGAAGTGGTTTCTCTTAGGACCCTACGGAAAATTAGAACCAAAGTGAGGAACCCTAAAGCGAAAGAGAGTCATCAAGCCCTGCACTCAATTCCTAGCACTAGAAATCACCAAAGAAATCCAATTAAAATTTAAATGAAACTGGTAACAAAATTGATTCAAGTTTCTGATGTTCTACCAGTCTGTGGTATCTCATAGGCAGGACCCATGGAATGGACCTGACCTACTGAAAAGGTATAATGCACATATAGGCTAAAGATGGAAATGTTAAATATATTGAAAACAAAAAGAGGGAATAGTAATTAATTATGTTGTTAGAATAAACACATGGTTTGTGTTCCAAGTCTAAGTAGACTAGATTAATCAAATGTCACACTGACATTTCTAATAATGGTGGCACTGGGCAAATTCCATTAGTGAGCTATACCTGTCAAGAGAAAAGTAATAGAGGATCAATTAAATACACAAGAAATGATCTTCCCCCCAGATAGTCCATGGATCTTCTCATTTGTGGTGGTGCTTGGATCCTTTGAAAATTAGCTAGGTGTTTGCATAAAATTAATAACTACTGTTCTTCCTTGCACCCCTAAATAACTTTATGTTGCTTAACACCCTAGAGTTATCTAATATCTTTGAGAAAGAGAGGCTTTCAATGATAAGAGCAAATTAAAAATGGCTTAATATGTCAGAAAGGATCATGGCATTCTAACACAAAGTCCTCTGTATTAATAAACGCACCTGCAATGTTCCCAAGATTAATGAGAAATATCTTGGCAGAATTCACTTGAGCAATGGATTTGCATGGTTATACTTATAGATCATCTTAAAATCGCCTGCTTGAATGCAGACAATGATATCATAAATATGTATTTGAAACAAAATTTAAATTTTAAGGAATCAATATCCATCCATTAAAGAGGAGGAAACAAATGCATTACAATGAATCTCAGGTAAATGAAAAGGGCTGAATCTAGAGCTATGAGTCTCTTTATATTCGTGACTTTGAGGATATTATTATTCAGAGCAAGGCTATACCTCAATTGATCCCTTCGGAGGCACTCTTATATGACAGTTTAGTGGGAATGAGTTCAATTCCTATATACCAATTCTCCTAGAACTGAGAAATCTCAGGTTAAAATCGCTAGAGCAAATGTAGGATTTTGCTCTAAGATGTGCTAGATGGGAAGACTGGACTGGCAAGTGCTCTGTAGAAGTTGCCAGATTTTATCATCCACGGACAAACGGAGTCATCACTGCTCAGTTCAGGTCCTTCTGGTCTCACAGGGAACCAGATTAATTGTAAAGATGTTCCAGAAGCGTCTTCTGTGAAGATTTCTTTTCTAAAAAGAAAACAGTGAAAGAAGCCAGACACAGAGATTGGTATAAGTATTATTCCCTTTTTATAAAGTTCTAGAACATCAAAATAGGAGTGTAGTTTGGGTTGAAGGTGCCCTCCCCCCAAAATATGTTCACATTCTAAGCCCCAGAATCTTTAAATGTGACTTTTTAATTTTTTTGGAAAAAGGGTCTTTACAGATATAATTAAAGGTCTTGAAATGAGATTTATCTTGGATTTTCCAAACGGGCTCTAAATCCAATGACAAATATCCATATAAGAGGCACACAGGGGAGAGACAGAAAGAATAGGCCATGTGACGATGGAGGCAGAGATGGGAGTGATGCAGCCATAAGCCAAGGGAAGCCTGGAGCCACCAGAGACAAGACTAGGCCAGGGAGGATCCTCCCCTGATGCCTTCAGAGGGAGTACAGTACTGACAATGCCTTAATTTTGGACTTCACTCTTTGCAGGAGTATGATATGTCTGGAAACCAAAGTAAAATAATACAAAATGAAGTAATTTTCTAAAAGTGAAAATAAATCCTCAAAGTGAATTCTAATCTATTGAGCAGGCTGAGTATATTCTGATAGAAGGATTTAGGCCAAGTCTCTCTTTAGAAAATGGTATGCTACCAGTGTTTTGTTAAGTAGAATTTTAAAAAATATAATTACACATCTTAAAATGGACTGGAAAAATTTCATGTCAGAGGGAATCATTTCTGAACTGGTTGTGACTTGACCATACATTCCATGTTTTTCTTGTTGCTATTCGATGATAATTACTAAAACCATAAGCCAAATTATTATTTGTCCTGAGTAGGATTTATTTGAAGACTTGTTTGTTTACTTTTTTCTTACATGACACTTCCCATATTCTGCTCATGAGATAAAAGTACCTTTTGAGATAAAAATCAGACAACTTGGGAAGATCTTTGATTTATAACCTTTTTTCTTCATTTTCTCTTTGGCATTACACTCTAATTTACTAAAACATATCTAAATTTTAGAGTTGAAACTCACAAAATTTCAAACATTTAAGGCATTGTCAGAAATAATGTATTAGATGTGTGAGAAATAGATGTGTATTAGATAGTATTAATTAAGCAATGGACAGTCCATATTTAATCTTTATATCTGTAAATCATACTAGAAGTAGACAAGATAAACAACTACAGATACTAAAATGAGTGCATACTTAAATTAAAATGAAAATTCAAAAGATTTCCTATGTCTGAAATGTTTCATTAAATAGAAATGTCTCATAGCCCATAAATCTCTGAATTTTCAGAAGAAAAAGTCTGCTATTTAATTATGTAATGGTATTTAAAAGTAACCTAGGTAAAAATACAATGCTACCAAATAACAGACACAGCACATGTATGAGAAGATGGAGGTAGACATTTTTATCCATTATTGATAGAATAAACAACTACAAAACTACTACTAAACAATTACTACAAAATATAGCAACTACTACATAAGTTAGGGCAACCTCTATGGAGGACCATTTGTCAATGTCTGCTAGAAATACAAATGCATTTGTACTGACATAGTAGGATTTATTGTTAAGCTTTAGAAAAGGTAAGATGAATAACAATCCCTATAATATACTATTTTTTCAAAAAGAATGGTCAGGACCCCAGTTGTTTGCTTATAAGACTTGATTGGTAAGGTAATGGATAACAGGATAGGAAAAACATTTTCCTGTATACCCTTTGGTGTCTTCTGAATTTTGAACCATATGACTGTGTTATGTATTCAAAGTAAAGAAAATCAAAATTATAAGAAAGATAGCCTAAGTAACAGATTAGTGGAAGTTATTATAGAATTATTAAATAGATCCAGTATGCATAGGAATTTAGTATAATATAACTGTGACCTTATATATAAAAGACAGACTAGTCAATAAAAGTGGTTGGAAAAATGTAAACCAAGACCCTATTTCACTAATCTCACCAAGTTCATTCTTCATGAATTGGAAAACTTAATGTTAAAAAATAAAGCCACAAAAGTACTAGAATAAAATAGACCTCAAATATGCTTATACTTTTGGGAATAAAGAAGACTAAAAATACATGACAGTGAAATATCATAGGGAAAAAGACAGATTATGTCAAAATATATGTAATTAGAGATAAGGATATGTAGCAAAAATCAACAAAATAAAATTTAAAAGCAAACAATAAAAGCAGCAAAAATATATGACAAACATTAATGTTTATTCAATAAATTGTTTATCAAGCAGCTACTAAGTACTAAAAAATGAGAAACTGAGGTCAGTGATATTCGCTCAGCCTTTGCCCACATGGAGATCTTTCAAATAATAATAATACAAGTACTGACATGTACACACTGCTATATTTAAAATAGATAACCAAAAAGGACCTACTGTAAAAAAATAAAATATATTTAAAAATTTACACCATGTAGCCTATAGTTGAAGTCAGATTGACCCAAATATATAATGCCATCTAAATTTGGTGAAGATCTATCTAGATGTTTTTGTGTGATAGAATAATAGAAACTGCATTTTACTATATAAATTTAGATTGTTGCAGTTGATACATTTCTGTTTTTTCATGGTAGCTTAGCCTTAGTTCTGTACCTAAGTCGATTTAGTGGGAACTAAGAATTTCTCTCCTTAGATACTCCATTATTGAGTTCTTTATTTTGAATCTTGTCTTACTTGGTTGGATTTTGTCAAGTCACATTTTTGCCTAAATTTTTAAGTGAGATTATAACATATGTACAGAAAAGTGCACAAATAAGGGTGGAATTTGAACTTTACAAACTGAACATATGCATTTAAGTGTCACCCAAATCAAGATGTGGATCATTGTAAGAACCACAGAAAATTCTCTCACGCTCCCATCCCAGCCATCACCCTTTCATTAGGAGTAACCAATATTATGACTTCAAACCTCATAGATTAGTTTGTTATTAAAAAAAAAAAAATCATAGAACCATACGTTTTGTACACTTTTGTGTCTGTCTTTCATTCATTTGTATTTCTTTTCTTTTATTTGTTTACCTTTTATTTTATTTTGGAGTATAGTTGATTAACAATGTTGTGATATTTTCAGGTGTACAGCAAAGTTACTCAGTTATACATATACATGTATCTATTTTTTTCTGTTTTTTTTAATTTTTATTTTAGTTAAGTATAGTTAAATATTATATTAGTTTCAGGTGTACAGCATAGTGATTTGATATTTTTATAAATTATACTCCACATAAGGTGATTATATAATACTGACTATTTTCTCTGTGCTGTACATTACATCCTTATATCTTACTTGTTTTTTTGTTTTGTTTTTATTCTTATTTTTTATTTTTTCAACATCTTTACTGGAGTATAATTGCTTTAAAATGGTGTGTTAGTTTCTGCTTTGTAACAAAGGGAATCAGCTATGCATATACATATATCACCATATACTCTCCCTCTTGTGTCTGCCTCCCACCCTCCCTATCGCACCCTTCTACGTGGTCACAAACCACCGAGCTGATCTCCTTGAGCTATGTGGCAGCTTCCCACTAGCTATCTATTTTACATTTGGTAGTGTATATATGTCAATGCCATTCTCTCACTTCATCTCAGCTTATCCTTCCTCCTCCCCATGTCTTCAAGTCCATTCTCTATGTCTGTGTCTTTATTCCTGTCTTGCCTCTAGGTTCTTCAGAACCATTTTCTTCTTCTTAGATTCCATTTATATGTGTTAGCATATGGTATTTGTTTTTTTCTTTCTAACTCACTTCACTCTGTATGATAGACTCTAGGTCCATTCACCTCACTACAAATAACTCAATTTTGTCCCTTTTTATGTCTGAGTAATATTCCATTGTATATATGTGCCACGTCTTCTTTATCCATGCATCTGTCAATGGACTCTTCGGTTGCTTCCATGTCCTGGCTATTGTAAATAGACCTACAATAAACATTGTGGTACATCACTGCTTTTGAATTGTGGTTTTCTCAGTGAATAAGCCCAGTAGTGGGATTGTTAGGTCGTATGGTAGTTCTATTTTTAGTTTTTTAAGGAACCTCCATAATGTTCTCCATAGAGGTTGTATCAATTTAAATATCCACCAACAGGGCAAGAGGGTACCTTTTTCTCCACACCCTCTCCAGCATTTACTGTTTGTAGATTTTTGGATGATGGCCATTCTGACTTGTGTGAGGTGATACCTCATTGCAGTTTTGATTTTCATTTCTCTAATGATTAGTAATGCTGAGCATCCTTTCATGTGTTTGTTGGCAATCTGTGTATCTTCTTTGGAGAAATGTCTATTTGGCTCTTCTGCCCATTTTTGATTGGGGTGTTTGTTTACTTGACATTGAGCTGCATGAGCTGCTTGTAAATTTTGGAGACTAATCCACTGTCAGTTGCTTCATTTGCAAATATTTTCTCCCATTCTGAGAGTTGTTGTTTCGTCTTGTTTATGGTTTCCTTTGTTGTGCAAAAGCTTTTAAGTTTCATTAGGTCCCATTTGTTTATTTTTGTTTTTGTTGCTATTTCTCTAGGAGTAGGTCAAAAAGGATCTTGCTGTAATTTATGTCATAGAATGTTCTGCCTAAGTTTCCCTGTAAGAGTTTTATAGTGTCTCGCCTTCCATTTAGGTTTTAATCCATTTTGAGTTTATTATTGTGTATGATGATAGTGAGTGTCCTAATTTCATTCTTTTACATGTAGCTGTCCAGTTTTCCTAGCACCACTTATTGAAGAGGCTTTCTTTTCTTCATTTTATATTCTTGCCTCCTTTGTCAAAGATAAGGTGACCATATGTGCATGTGTTTATCTCTGGGCTTTCTATACTTTTCCATTGATCTATATTCCTGCTTTTGTGTCAGTACCATACTCTCTTCATTACTGTAGCTTTGTAGTAGAGTCCGAAGTCTGGGAGCCTGATTCTTCTAGTTCCGTTTTTCTTTCTCAAGATTGATTTGCCTATTCAGGGTCTTTTGTGTTTCCATACAAATTGAGAAATTTTTTGCTCTAGCTCTGTGAAAAATGCCATGGGTAGTTTGATATGGATTGCATGGAATCTGTAGATTGCTTTGGGTAGTAGAGTCATTTTCACAATGTTGATTCTTCCAATCCAAGAACATGGTATATCTCTCCATCTGTTTGTACCATATTTAATTTCTTTCATCAGTGTCTTATAGTTTTCTGCATACAGGTCTTTTGTCTCCTCAGGTAGGCTTATTTCTAGGTATTTTATTCTTCTTGTTGCAGTGGTAAATGGGAATGTTTCCTTAATTGCTCTTTCAGATTTTTCATCATTCATGTATAGGAATGCAAGAGATTTCTGTGCATTAACTTTGTATCCTGCTACTTTACCAAATTCATTGATTAGCTCTAGCAGTTTTCTGGTAGCATCTTTAGGATTCTCTATGTATAGTATCATGTCATCTGCAAAGAGTGACAGTTTTACTGCTTCTTTTACAATTTGGAGTCCTTTTGTTTCTTTTCCTTCTCTGATTGCTGTGGTTAAGACTTCCAAAACTATGTAGAATAATAGTGGTGAGAGTGGGCAACCTTGTCTCGCTCCTGATCTTAGTGGAAATGCTTTCAGTTTTCACAATTGAGAATTAAGCGGGCTGTGGGTTTGTCATATATGGCCTTTATTATGTTGAGGTAATGTCCCTCTTTGCCTACTTTTTGGGGAATTTTTATCATAAATTGGTATTGAATTTCATCAATACATTTTTCTGCATCAATTAAGAGGATCATATGTTTTTTTCTCCTTCAATTTGTGAACATGGTGTACCGCATTGATTGATTTTTTTTTCATTTCTAATTCTATTGATTTGAGTCTTCTCCCTTTTTTTCTTGCTGAATCTGGCTAATCATTTATCAATTTTGTTTGTCTTGTCAAAGAACCAGCTTTTAGCTTTATTGATCTTCGCTATGGTTGCCTTCATTTCTTTTTCATTTATTTCTGATCTGATCTTTATGATTGCTTTTCTTCTACTAACTTTGGGTTTTTTTTGTTCTTCTTTCTCTTATTGCTTTAGGTGTAAGGTTAGGTTATTTATTTGAGGTGTTTCTTGTTTCTTGAGGTAGAATTGTATTGCTATAAACTTCCCTCTTAGAACTGCTTTTGCTGTGTCCCATTGGTTTTGATTTGTGTTTTCACTGTCATTTCTTTCTAGGTGTCTTTTGATTTCCTCTTTAATTTCTTCAGTGATCTCTTGGTCATATAGTAGTGTAATGTTGAGCCTCCATGTATTTGTATTTTTTTACAGTGTTTTTCCTCTAATTGATACTAGTCTAATAGCATTGTGGTCAGAAAAGATACTTGATAACATTTCAATTTTCCTAAATATACCAAGGCTTGATTTGTAAACAAAGATATGATCTATCCTGGAGAATGTTCTATGAGCACTTGAGAAGAAAATGTTTTCTGTTGTTTTTTGATGGAATGTCATATAAATAGCAATTAAGTCCATCTTCTTTAAAGTGTTATTGACAGCTTGGGTTTCTTATTTATTTTCATTTTGGATGATCTGTCCATTGGTGAAAGTGGCGTATTAAAGTCCCCTTCTATTATTGTGTTACTGTCGATTTCCCCTTTTACAGCTGTTAGCATTTGCCTTTTGTGGGTGCTTCTATTTTGAATGCATAAATATTTACAATTGTTATATCTTCTTCTTGGATTGATCTTTGGATCATTATGGAGTGTCCTTCCTTGTCTTTTATAATAATCTTTATTTTAAAGTTTATTTTGTCTGATATGAGAATTGCTACTCCAGCTTTCTTTTGATTTCCATTTGCTTGGAATATCTTTTTCCATACCCTCGCTTTCAGTCTGTATGTGTCCTTAGGTCTGAAGTGCGTCTCCTGTAGACAGCATATATATGGGTCTTATTTTTTTTTTCCATTCCGCCAGTCTATGTCTTTTGTTTGAGCATTTAATCCATTTACATTTAAGGTAATTATCACTATGTACTTTCCTATTTTCATTTTCTTAACTGTTTTGAGTTTGATATTGTAGGTCTTTTCCTTCTCCTGTGTTTCCTGCCTAGAGAAGTTCTTTAGCATTTGTTGTAAAAGTGGTTTGGTGGTGCTGAATTCTGTTAGCTTTTGCTTGTCTGTAAAGGTTTTAATTTCTCCATTGAATCTGAATGAGATCCTTCCTGGGTAGAGTAATCTTGGTTGTAGGATTTTCTCCTTCATCACTTTAAATATGTCCTGCCACTCTCTTCTGGCTTGCAGAGTTTCTCCTGAAAGATCAGCTGTTAACCTTTTGGGAATTCCCTTCTATGTTGTTTATTACTTTACCCTTGTTGATATTAATATTTTTTCTCCGTATAATTTTTTTTTGTAGTTTGATTAATATGTGTCTTGACGTGTTTCTCCTTGGATTTATGCTGTATGGGACTCTCTGCACTTCCTGGACCTGATTGACTATTTCCTTTCCCATATTAAGGAAGTTTTCAACTATAATGTCTTCAAATATTTTCTCAGTCCCTTTCTGTTTCTCTTTTTCTTTTGGGACCCCTATAATTGGAATGTTGGTGCATTTAATGTTGTCCCAATCGTCTCTGATACTGTCCTCAATTCTTTTCATTCCTTTTTCTTTATTCTGCTCTGTGGTAGTTATTTCCACTATCTTATCTTCCAGGTCACTTATCCGTATTTCTGCCTCAGTTATTCTGCTATTGATTCCTTCTAGAGAATTTTTAATTTCATTTATCATGTTGTTCTTCATTGTTTTTTGCTCTTTAGTTCTTCTAGGTCCTTGTTAAAGGTGTCTTGTATTTTTTCCATTCTATTTCAAAGATTTTGGATTATCTTTACTATCATTACTCTGAATCCTTTTTCAGGTAGACTGCCTATTTCCTCTTCATTTGTTTGGTCTGTTGCGTTTTTAAGTTGCTCCTTCATCTGCTGTGTATTTATCTGTCTTCTCATTTTGCTTAACTTACTGTGTTTGGGGTCTCCTTTTCACAGGCTGCAGGTTCATAGTTCCTCTTGTTTTTCGTGTCTACCCCCAGTGCTTAAGGTTGGTTCAGTGGGTTGTGTAGGCTTCCTGATGGAGGGGACTGGTGCCTGTGTTCTGGTGGATAAGGCTGGATCATGTCTTTCTGGTGGGCAGGGTCACATCCAGTGTTGTGTTCTGGCATGTCTGTGACCTTATTATGACTTTAGGCAGCCTCTCTGCTAACAGGTGAGGTGGTATTCCTGTCTTGCTAGTTGTTTGGCATGGGATGTCCAGCACTGGAGCTTGCTGGTCATTGAGTGGTATTGGGTTTTAGCATTGAGATAGATAAGTCAGTGAGAGCTCTCACCAATTGATATTACCTGGTGTCAGGAGGTCTCTGGTGGAGCAATGTTTTGAACTCTGCTCTCCCACCTCAGAGGTTCAGGCCTGACACCTGGCCAGAGCTCCAAGACCTTGTCAGCCACTCAGCTAGGTACATGGGGAGTTTCTTGCCTTTTGGGAAGTCTGAGGTCTTCTTCCAGTGTTCAGTAGGTGTTCTGTAGTTGTTCCAAATGTATATGTATTTTTGATCTATTTGTGGGGAGGCAGGTCTTCTCCATGTCTCTCTCCTGTGCCTTCTTGAAGGTCCTCTATTCTTTTTCAAATTATTTTCCCATTTAGGTTGTTACATAATATTAAGCAGAGTTCTCTGTGCTATATAGTAGGTCCTTGTTGGTTATCCATTTTAAATATAGCAGTGTGCACTTGTCAATCTCAAACTCCCTAACCATTTGTATTTCTGACTTTCCATGCTGTCCCAAGTAACAAAAGTTTTCTGTTTTTGTTCCTATATAGTACTCTATTATATGACTATACCATGGTTCATTTATCCCTTCTGCTGTTGGTGGATATTTACATTATTTCCAGTTTTTAGTAATTGCAATAATGCTGTTAAAAACACTCTTATAAATTCTTTTAGGAAATGTATATAACTATTTCAAGTTGGGTGTATATATAGTAGAATTACTGGGGTTTAAGGTTTATGTATGCTGGGCTTTAGTAGATACTGTCAAGCACTGTGCCTGGTCTACTCTCCCACCAGCAGCTTATGAGAATTCCACTTGCTTACTGACACTAGCTATTGTGTTATGGTTCATTTTATCTATTTTGTTAGATGTTTACTGGTATTTCTTTATGGTTTTCATTTTATGTCCTTGAGAATATTGATTTTTTTTAATTAGTGTATATTTGCTTTACAATGTTGTGCTAGTTTCTGCTGTACAGTGAAGTGAATCAGCTATACATATACATATATCCCCTCTTTTTTGGATATCCTTCCTATTTAGGTCACCACAGAACATTGAGTAGAGTTCCCTGTGCTATACAGCAGGTTCTCATTAGTTTATCTATTTTATACATCACATTGTATATATGTCGATCCCAGTCTCCCAATTCCTCCCGCCATCCGCCCCTGTCCCCACTCGGTGTCCATACATCTGTTCTTTACTTTTATGTCTCTATTTCTGCTTTGAAAATAGGTTCATCTGTTTGGTGGGAATGTAAATTGATACATCCACTATGGAGAATATTTATTTTGAATAGATTTTCATATGCCCATCAGCCTTGACTATACTCTTTTAGTGAGGTGCATCCAAGTCTTTTGTCCATTAAAAAAAAAAATTTGCGTTGTCTGCTTTCCTTTGATTTGCACAGTTAAGTACTTTGTATTTATACAATATATGTATTGCACATAAAAAATAAAATAATTCAAATGGTCTAATAAAAACTATTTGCAAAAGACAAAAATTTATACAAATGTCAGTAAATATATTTATAATATTCATCTTCACTAAAAGAATAACTGTAAAAACTAATATCAGATTACCAAGGATAGATAAATCCAGCATTGTCAAGAATGGAGGAAATTGATACTTCGATACATTGTGTGTGAGGCTGTAGAAAAATGTACAGCATTTTTATAGAGAAATTTGATAATGAAAATCAAAAAGTAAAATGTGTATGACTTTTACTGGAGCAATTTCACATCTAGTATCTTTCACTAAGGAGAAAAAAGATCAAGTGCATAAGAATTTATATGGGTGAGGATATTCACTGCAGCTTTGTTTATAAGAGTACAAAACTAAAACTAATCTTCACTGTGTATCACTAAAGAGTTGAGAAAATGAAGCAAAGTAAAAGTAAATGCAAAGTAATTCTCTGAATCCATCAAAAAAGGAGACGATTTAGCTATATTCATTAACTGAAAAGATATCCATTCACTTTTGAAGAAAAAATAGTTTCAAATCTATGACCTTACCCATGGGGAAGTCTTTGCCCATTTTGTGAGAAATAACTCATTCAAGTCTTCAAATGTGTTGAATGGATGACCCAGGTTCTGTCTTCTAGCCTAGAACAGGTATACACTGAACCAGTTAGAGTAACTTGACCACAGTCCCAAGGGGATCACAGAGGGTTGGTGCTCATCTCAGGTGGCTGACCACCTCTTGTCCTTCTGAGAACTCTTGATTCTGTGTAGCAAGGCCAGAGTCTCCATCAACATTAGAATCCCTAGTGTTGACCAAGTGAAACTTGGCACATTTAGTCAGATTAAGCATAAACAACCTCTCCATGACTCAGCAGTTCTGTTCCTTATATACACTCCAAAGAAATTTTCTCACAAACCCATAAGGGAGCATCTAAGAAAACATTTGAAATTGGTGTAGGCACTATGAAGAACAGTATGGCGGTTCCTCAAAAAACTAAAAATAGAGTTATCATATGATCCAGCAATCCCACTCCTGGGCACATGTCAGGACAAAACTATAATTCGAAAACATACATCCACCCCTATGTTCATAGCAGCACTATTTACAATAGCCAAGGCATGGAAGTAGCCTAAATGTCCATCAACAGGTGAATGGATAAAGAAAATGTGGTATATATATATATATATACAACACACACACATATATATATATACACACATATATGTATACACGTATATACACACACACATATATATACACATATATATACATATATATATAATGGAATATTACTCAGCCATAAAAAATGAAATAATACCATTTTCAGCAACATGGATAAACCTAGGGATTATCATACTAAGCGAAGTAAGTCAGAAGGAGAAAGACAAATACCATACGATATCACTTATATGTGGAAACTAATATATGACACAAACTTATCTACAAAACAGAAACAGGCTCACAGACACAGAGAACAGACTTGTGGTTGCCAAAAGGAAGGGGAGATGGGGGAGGGATGGACTGGGAGTTTGGGTCTAGCAGATGCAAACTATTATATATAGAATGGATAAACAACAAGGTCCTATTGTATAGCACAGGGAACTATATTCAATATCCTGTAATGAACTATAATGGAAAAGAAAAAAAATAAGAAAACTTTTATTGCAGCATTGTGCAAGGGGTAGTGAGTTGGCAATAACCAAATGCCCATCATGGAGGAATGAATAGAGGATGCAATCCATGGCCCAACAGGCAGCTGTTAGAAACAATGGATTAGGCACACAGATAATAGCAAGGATAGTTCTGAGCAAAAAAAGAAACAAGAATATCTGAAAAACAAAGCAATAACATTCATGTAAGTGAAAAATGCACGCAAACATACAACTATACACAACTTTCAGATAGGAACAAAAAGATGTGCATTAAACCTGTAGAACATCAGCTTTGGATGAGGAAGACAGTAACGAGAGTGGGAAGTAGGAATAACAATGACATAATCAAATATACATACAACTTATGAAGAGGGATATAGCATGGACTATAATGATAATTATTAATGATTATAATATGCCATGGATGTATGTATATAATTAACTCAACTTTCTGTTCCTGAACAGAGAAATAAAAGATAGAAAGAGAGGGAGGGTAGGATGGAAGAGAGGACAGAATTTACAGAGGGTGAGAGGAAGGAAGGAAGGAAAGGAGGAAGGAAGGAAAAAAGAAAGGAACATGTTGCAAAGAAGCATATATAATATGATCCCATTTATACATAAATTTGCATATATATCAGTGTCCATGTATGTGCATATAGATGCATGTGTGCATATGTGTACAAAGAGATGTCTGAAACAATGGTCAATAGAAATGTTCATCAGTGTCATGCCCGGGAGTGAGATGGTAGTTTTATTTTTCTTTAATACTTCTTTTGTGTTGCTTGACTATTCCAGATGATGATGTGTTATATCTGTAATTTGAGGTGAGGAAGTGGCATAATTTCAAGTGTGGGAAGAAATAATGCATCCAGGCAGAGCAGATCCCCTGACATTACTTTCATATAAACATTGTCTCTAATCATTTCTCCCTCACCCTCCAGTGTGTCAAATATAAGACAAATGTGACAGAAGCAATAGTGATTTAGTTATAAAATATTGAAATGCACTATTAAGATGGACAGGAAATCCATAAGATGCTTCTTCTGTAATTAAAAACAATATCAGAAACAAGTTTCCTGGCTTGAAACCAAGCAACAGCATGATGCTAAGTCCACAAGGGATGCTTGCCCAAATGCTTGCCCTGAAGCTGCTTGTTCTCCTGCCTGCTTCAATTGAGCAGCTTCTCTTCCTACTCTCTTTTTTAAATTTTTAAAATTTTTTTATTTTATATTGGAGCATAGTTGATTAACAATGTTGTATTAGTTTCAGGTGTACAGCAAAATGATTCAGTTATACATATACTCTTGCAGGCCAGGCATCCTAGCAAAGGCTCCACTCTTTTAGGCAGGTGTACCCCTAGCAAAGTGAAATGAAGACTTAGGCAACCTCTGGGGCATCTGATCACTGAACAATTGAAGTGAAAGCACCTACTTTCTTTTCTTGAAATGTCTAATGCCCTGATATTGTCTGTGTCACCATGTTTGTAAATATTCCAATAATGTTATTAGAAAATAACGGATAAGCATGCGCAAGATGGGTACATTTAGCTTAAATCCAAAATATATCAATCTTGGAGGTCCCTCCTAATCTCATGGACATGGTTGAAAAGAGTGGTGTTGCTAAAAAATGGTATTCCCCACAGCTAAGTTTCAGGAAATTCCAAGTAACATTTAGTAATTTCAAAGATACTAACTAGCCCCTAATAAACGTTTTGCATATTCTATCTCATTGCTTCTTCCTAATTAAAGGTAATATCTACTTATGATATAGGTATAATTAGCCCAGTTTTACCAGAGTAAATGAGGTCATAGAAGTTAGATAACTTAACAAAGACTATAAAACTAATGAGTTCCAAAGCTGAACTTCAAATTCAATTATTTCTCAGCATTGAACTCTCTAAGAAGCAAATCCAGGCATGGGGTTTCTTTCTCTTTGCACTTGCCTTGTGCAGGTCACAACCACAGAAGTAATAAATCTTTACCAATTGTAGTACCTTTACTTTGTCAGCTGGATATCTGCAGCAAAAGTTATTCCTACACAGATGTAGCTTTTTATGAAGTTACATCGTTAAAAAGATATCCAATGAATGGCAAATTAGTGGAACCTCTTCTAAACTTCAGGTTCATCTATTTTTATCAACAGGAAGTCAAAAGGTTAAAAATAGCCTCCTCTTTGTCACTATTTATAAAACATCATCCACTTGTTCCACACTAAGAAATATTATGGTTCCTATCTTTCCAGTTTTTTCTCTTGTTTTAATTGGGGTGATACATAGCTGTATAGTTTTAAATTTCAACCCCTTAATCAAATTTTGAGAAATATTCCCTTTCTTGGATATTTTTCCCTAGTAATTTCTTCATTGCATATCTTTTTTTTTTTTTTTTTTTTTTTTTTTTTTTGGTCACGCCACATTTTTTTAGAATCCTTTTTTTTTTTTTTTTTTTTTTTTGCGGTACACGGGCCTCTCACTGTTGTGGCCGCTCCCGTTACGGAGCACAGGCTCCGGACGCGCAGGCTCAGCGGCCATGGCTCACGGGCCCAGCCACTCCGCGGCATGTGGGATCTTCCCAGACCGGGGCATGAACCCGTGTTCCCTGCAGGCAGGCGGACTCTCAACCACTGCACCACCAGGGAAGCCCTTCATTGCATATCTTAACTTTATAGTAAGTCAAATTATATGCCAAGTACAAGTACATGAGCAGTGTTTTGATATAAACTATGTTAATACTCATCTTACTCTTAAACTATTAAAAGGAAGCTTAGTTTCTTTAAATCTAAAAGATTTAAAGAAACTAAGAAGAAACTTGGCTGGGTTGCCAAGAAGAGCAGTCTTCAAGGAAAAGTTATAAAATGCAAATTTCCTGTTGAAGAAAGGGAAGGTAAAAAATGACTTTGTAGAGAGCAACTCATCACCATGGTAACAGGAGTAAACATGGGACCTATCTGGGAGTAAAATACCACACTGCTGGACAGGGCTCACTGCAGAGTAGAAAGGCAGGAGACCTGGCCTTCTCTCTTCTCCTTTTATATGTATATATTTTTTTGCCTCCATTCTGGTTTGAAAGAAGGAAAGTTCAAAAGATGAGGCGTGGCAGAGAAATATCACCAAAAGGTGAGAGTCTCCTTGGGCCTTGCCAGGAGCAACAGAAGGCAGCCCCCATAAGCAGACTGGCTGCTGTTATTAACACCTCAGCTGATAGACTGAACTAGTTGATGGCCGGAAAGAAGAGGCAGGAAGAGGTGCCTCTCAGTGAGGTTGCAAGTCCTCCAAAGTGTAGCACCAGGATTCCAAACTTCTCAGTTCTTCCATAGCTTAAGGCTGTCCTTTGTCAGTGAAATTACAGGTTTCAAAGGACTGTTTAGCAGCAAAGGCAAAGAAGATACTAACACCAGAACAATATATCAGGGGCGGGACTTGCTATGTAATTCACAGGCCCAGTGCCAAGTGAAAATGTGGGCACATTGTCCAGAAATGATTAAGTTATTCAAGATGGCAACAGTAGAGCTGAACCCAAGTGCGGGGTCCTTCTAAGCATGGGACCCTGTGTGACTACACAATCTAACACCCATGAAAGCAGCCCTGATCAAGGGTTCCAGCTTTGAAAAACAAGGAGGTCAAAAACAGCACATTGTTCTATATGTTGACATTCAATAGATGTCTGGTTTCCTTGACTTCTGCTTCAATTGTGATATCTTATTAGAACAAATCTGTATCTAAAATTTATAATGTTCTATTTTCCTAACAGAGTTTGAGTTGCTTAAGGTGTTTGATAATATCTTAAAGTTGTACTCATACATTTCAGAAAAGAGAAGCAGGCTGCCTGTTCAGTAACCCAAGAGGACAAAAATGCTTTCTGTTGATAAACCAAGAACCAACTGGGTATAAGAATACTATAATTCACTGCAGAAGGCAGAGAGTTGGAGGGGAAAGCAGGGGGAAAAAGTGAATGTCCTGCTGGTAGAGTTTATATTTAGAAATATGTAAATCCTCTAAGTAGAAGAAAATGTGACATTCTTATTTTTGCATGCCTCATCTAGCACAGAGGCATAGAGTCTGGCTATATATAGCTTACCATGTTAGACTGAATAAATGAATGATTTTTCAGATGGAAAAAAAGGATGCACAAGGCTTGAGAAGGTATGTTGCTCTGCTATTATGTCAAGCTGAAGGAAAGCAATCCAAAGTGCCTTAGTTTATGACAGAATTCCCCACCATGTGCGTGCATGCCCCCAGAATATGTTACAAATGTGCTGGGATACTGAACCCATTCTGTCCTTCTTTTTCTGTCTTGGTGCATGCTATACACATTTGTATCATTTTCTAGATGAGCTGTAGTGTGTAAGAGGTTGTAGCACTGGCTATGACTTGTAGAGATATATAGGAACCCAAGCGGGATTATCTAGTTTGATGAAGTAGTGCGTGCTCTTTGTAGGGTGTGATGAAGAGGTGGAAGGAAACATTTCATGACTCTACCTTGGCAAAAGACAGATGGACATATATTGAAAAGAATAGCTTGCACAGCTTCAGCAGACAAGGAAGACAACTTGGGTATACTAAATAGTATCTTCTTTGCCTTTGCTGCTAAACAGTCCTTTGATATCACTAAAGGTGATAATAATTACCTGACACACGTGAAGAAAGACCAGCCCTGTCACATGAAATTTTGCCAGGGCTCATTTTGAAATATTTCCAGGATACACTGCCCCAAGCCAAAATGAGTTGAAACCTAGAAGAATCAGGACTTTCTGTGCCCTGTGCAATTTATCTTTTGCCAGTTCTTTTGCACGCAGAATGTTCAAAAGCAGAACTTATGCAGAGCAAGCAAGAGTCCTATGCTTTACTGCTTTGTCTTAACATAACTAATGCAAAAAGATATTTTTGTAACTGATTAAAAAGCATTGGCTTCCCAGGCTTCCTAATGAGGAGTTTAACTAAATGCTCCATCTATATTTTATATGTACTACACTTTATCTACATTTATCAGCCTCACTCCTAAATGAAGAAATATAGGTTTAAACAAAAGAGCAAGGAATACAATCACTAGGAAATTTAAATATAGGGCATAAATTTTGACCCAGAAGAATATATGAAATATATAGTGGCAAGCCTCATATAAACTAAAAAAAAAATATGGAATATAATATTTATGATACATGTAATTAACAGTGCCAACATAACTCTACACTGGTGAAGCAAGTGGACCCACCTACTGGGCAAGCTTCTTCTGCTTAATTTGTTTGTGTCTCTTTGCACATTTTCAGTACTTGAACCATTTAAGGAGCTCTTCCTTGGGTTTCAAATATGAGAATTTACAACCTAGTTTTAACCAGTGCCCTTTTTTAATAAGGAAAATTTTTATGCCTGAAATTATTTTTCACTCAAAAAGAAAAGAAAAAAAAGGAAGGAGAATGACATGTAGTTAATTGTGTTCCTCTCCAAAAAGATAGGAAAGATAAAACTTTGCCCTTGGTTACATGGAAGACCATGTCCTTGTAGCCTGAAAATTTCACCATTGATTTTTTACTCTGTTGAAATAAAATGTAAAAAGTTATATACACCAGCTTATTGAAAGATTATAAATAAGCTCCAAGATAACGGCAAGAGAGATTCATTCATAAGAGTGATAATGCTGTTACGGACTAAGCATATACTTTCAAAAACTAGTTTTAATCAAATATATTTTTTTCATAATTTAAGTATGAAAGGGCAGCAAGCACTTTTGAAGTATGACTTAAGGTCTTTTTCAGTAATGAACAAAATTGTATTTGATTGATTTCCTTATCTTATGTACCAAGACATACATTTTGATTAAAAAAAGATCCAGGGTGTTTAAACATTCCCGTTTAGAAAGATTCAATGGAGTAAAAGAAATATTCCTGTGAAAAGAAACAGGTCTTCCAAAAAGATTATTTTTTAGACCACAAGACGCCCTCACCCTTTGAGAATAGGTAAGTCTCAACTAACAAACTAGCAGGCTGATATTATGACTCCAGGAGTAATATTCAAAATATTTGACAACTTGGAGGCTTGGCATCAACTAATAAGCATGTGTCTGTTTGTCCCAGAGCTGAAGCAGGAGGCTATCTGTTCAAGTGTTTAGAACTCAAGGAATGTAAGTGACCTCACAGGAAGGATTTGGGGAGCTGGATTAGTGCTGGAGGATGAAGAGAGGGAGCTACCAGAGGCTTAAATCAGCAGCTAGTACAGAAGTATTTTGATATTTTAACTATTGGTAGAGCCAGAAGGTGCTTACTTGTTAATGTCACTTGGTGTGGTTTTCATCAGGGGATGTCATTTACTCCCCAATGTGGGTGTGACCTCAGGTATATGAGCAACTTTTCCATGAATTCCATTACTGGAGTCCATTTGTTATAAAAAAAAAAAAGAAAATAAAGAAAAATCAAGGCTCCATAATGACACTTCTCTAACCAGCATGACATCTGCTTCAACCAAAACCATGGCTGGTCCTAAATACAAGAGTATCACCCTGCTGATCTTGCAGCAAAAGTCAACCACCATCGAATGAAAATAGGGGTAAATATAATTAGTCCCTTAATAGACTCAGTTTTCCCTCTAAATCTTGTATTTCATAACTTACACTCTGCTAGACACTGAGGTCCTTATATTTATGAATAATAAGAAGGAGTCCCTATTCTACCAAATATTTGTATGAAATTCTCTGGGAGAAAAATGAATAAGTCACTCTTTGAGGGGAATAACACAGTATGAACTTTGGGTTTTGTGCATACTTTACAGAAGCTATACTAATTCAAATAAAAGAAAATGTTGGCATTTTTTTAATTTAAATACTTTGCTAGAGTAAACCTCAAGTGATTAAAAAATGTTGGCATGATTGTGTGTATATTTTGATGGTTTCATGTGGAAATATGTTAATAAAATATCAGAACAAATTATAATATGAAAGCATATTTAATTAAATTCTTCTAGTACATCCATATTCATTAAATCATCTTTAATAATTTGGTGTCAGTAATTCCCTCCTGACCCATCCTACTTCCTAATTTAGAAGGCTTATTAAAAAGAAAATAACTCTAGTTTCTCTTTCATGCTGGAATAAAGTGGTAGTAATTGTTCAATTTTGCATCAACCACTACCTAGGACTTAGGCATGTAAGTATTTTGCCTTCATGAATTTCTCATGAAAGCATTTTAAGATAATTGTTCCAAAGACGATGTTTACTCAAACCATGAACAAATACTGAAATAAAATATTTCTATTAGTTGTTCTTAATGAGACAAGTTGGACAAAAGGTGGTAATGAAGATGCTCATCTTACTGTTTGCACAACAGTAAAGAACTAGATATATTTGAATCACATGTTTTAAAAAAGCCTGTTGTTAAGTTATGGGAGTGTGTGTGTATGTCTAAGAAATAAGCAGGTTTCTCTGCTGGCCAGCTGTGCCTGCGGTCAGCTGTCTTTCCAGACTCAGTGATGGCTACATGCACATGTTTTATATAAGTATATATAAATATTAGTAGTCATTTGTCCCAATAACACAAGTGCTGATGAGGGTTATTGTTAGAGCCATTGGCACTCCTAGAACCCTATCATTCATCACACTGCTGTTGGAAATGTTACACAGGGAAGAGTGCAGAGTCTCATACCCAGACATGGACACTAGTTGAGAAGTAGATTTGGGCATTTATTAACATTCAGAGTGTTTAGTAAGTACCCTAGATGAAGCTGTGGATGACCAGCGTATTTCCAATTCAGGACAAAGACTTTCCTATATACTTGGAGCATAAATTTTAAAAGATGAGTTATCTAGCCATTCAAGAAAAGTCACAAAACTGTATTTGTATCAAGCAAAATAAGAAGGACTATGTATTTGCTGATAAAAGAGTTTTCTCTTAATCTAAATGGTCAGGGAAGGACTATGGAACTCGTGGGAATTTATCTGGATTGTAAAAGATATGTATCAATAAGATGAACCACTACAGAAATGAAATTTACTCAGGTCTCAGCCATTCACCTATCCATTCAAGTTAATTCAAATATTCGTTGAGTGCTGTTGTAGGGCTGCTGTAACAAAGTACCACAACTGGGAGGTTAGAATAATAGAAATGCATTATCTCACAATCCTGGAGGCTAGAAGCCTAAATCAAGATGTAGGTAAGGTTGCTTCTTTCTAAAAATTTTGAGAGGGGATCTGCTCCATGCCTCTCTCCTAGCTTCTCAGTTGTTCCTTGCCTTGATAATGGTACCCTCCCTGTGTCTTCATATCATCTTTCCTCTATATGTGTCTTTATCTGTGTCCAAAGTTCCTCCTTCTATGAGGACACCAGTTATATCAGATTAGGGCCCACCATAATGATCTTATTTTAACTTGATTACCTCTGTAAAGACCCTGATTTCCCAATAAGGTCACATTTTCAAGTACTGGGGGTTAGGACTTCAACATGTCTTTTGGTTTGAGACACAATTCAACTTATAACAAACACCTACTGGCTACCAGGTACTATGTGAGACATTTACAAATGGTTAAGACACATTTGTTGCCCTTATTGTGTTTAATAATCTAGCAGACATAATAATCATTGAGATAAAAATTTTAATAGAACAACAAAAATTGATTTGTTGCTACCTCTATGCCTGAGACTATTCTAAATGCTTTAAAGTATTTTCTCATGATCCTGCAACAACACAATGAGGTAAGCATGGTTTTCTCCTTCATTTAGGAACAGCTCCAAAGAGAGATTATATTTGACTTGAGCTTGAATAATTGATTAGGAATTCTTCAGTCAAAGGAGAAGGCATGTTAGGAAAACCGCATGAGTGAAGTCACAGGGGTGAGGGCAGAAAGGGTGTGTATAGGGAATAGAGAATAAACTAATATGGTTTTAGGAGACAGAGATGGTCAACCAGATAATTCTTCAGTGTGCCATACACCTCTCACTTCCTGCCTGGGTTTCCCTGATCTGCAGCATGGGATTCAGGAGGCATCTGCCCTATACTCATGCGCATACATCCCGGGAGTAGAAGGATGTCAATACCCACTGATATTTTAAACTGATGGGGATAGAACCTATTAAATTATGCTTCCCCTTTCATCCCCTGGGTGGACAGTTCTGAAACACCATTCACAGGGCTCTTAGAAGGTCCCAAAGAAGTCAAGCACCAGTTAACCATAGTGGTGACCAACTCAATAATACATCTTATTGTCTTTCCCTTCTTCCTTACTTTACCCTCTCGTCCTATCCTACTGCTTCCCAAAAATCACAATCCCAAGTAAACTATCTGTGTGCAAGCTTTGACCTCAGGCCCTACTTTCAAGGGAATCCAGTCTAAGACATTTGATATCAGATTTTATTTTCCCAGTTCCAGAGATGGAAACAACTGATTTATAAATCACTTTTCCAAAGTCATGCACTTTTAGGCAAACCCAGAATTAGCATATAAGTCTCTTGACTTCCTGAAGATCTTCCCTATAAAAGAGGTCATCCAATTTAAAAATTCTCATTTACTGCTTTTCAGGTATAAGTACCTTAAAGTACTTTGCATGCAGGAAAGCAGTTCTGATCCTTTCTATACCCTCACCTCTGGCACAGAGGAGGGGTAGCTGAACCCAGCTGCCAGCACCACAGAACAGTTTTCTCTAAGAGGAACATAAGAATAATTTTATCTGAAGTGAAACTATAAAAGCAAGTTATGGAAGAAAATGCAAACGTTCTGTCTCTTAGGGTCTTCTCATTATATAAAAAACAAGAATTTCAACTGAGGAGAAATTAACTAGAACCAAAAAGAAGGGGAAGAAGAGTAGAGACATCTGACTCAAAGGCAGGCCTGCTTGATTGCCTCTGCCACCACCCAATTAAAAGTTGAAGCACAGGAGCCTTTTGAGACCTCAACAGTTGTTCTGTGATTATTGCTGAAGATGTTTCTACTGTAGAAAATTAAGTATATTAATGAGGTGCTTCCTCCCACAAAGTCCAGAGCCCTGTATTTTATATGATTATGATTTATAGAAGATTTTTGTCTTGAAATTCTGCTTTTGCACTTTTCTGCTGAACAAATTATATTTCTGTGAAGGTCACCCTAAGGTCCATAATGCAGGGAGGCTGCATTCTCTTAATGGTACTAAAAGCTATACATATGAGTGAATTGCCATCTAGATTAATTATAGAAGATGTTCAAAAGAATTCCATTATCATTGTGTATTCCATTAGGATACTGTAATGTATAGATAATAATCCTGTTTTGCCACAATTGACATCCATAGACATCTTGGAAATATCTAGAATAAAACCTAAAATTACAGAATGTTAAAAAAAGTATCCTATCCTTTTATATGACTATTTCTCTTGATTCATTAATACTCAACAGTTTTGTGACTCTCATACACTTTATAATTCTCTTATGTTCTTCCTCTCTTTCCCATGGGCTAAATTCTATCTCTCTTATGGATAAAGTGTATAAGAATCACTCAGCCCCATGGAGAAAGGTGCTGTCCAGCTACCTTGGAGATTTCTGTAATTACACAGAAATTGCCATGGAAAGTGCTATGAGAAGGCTGACCCTGCAAAATGTACTCCTAATGTGATGTTAAGCCAATTAAGACTTGAGAATCCTTAGTCATTGGGAAACAATGCAGTAATACAGCCTTTCACACATTTGGGGAGCTTGTTTCATAAAGAGAGACAGATGGAAGTAACTTTGAAGAAAGTACTCTGTACCATAGCCTCAAGAAGATTTAGAAGGGGGAAAAAAGCTTTTTTCAAAGAGCCTATTTTCAAAGCACATGCTTCCCTTGGGGATAAAGTAAATTTCATTTTATTCTTTTCTCTTATACAGATAAGTTTTCAGAGGAGTCCCTATGATGAGGCATATCCTACCATGCTAATGGACAGCTGCCTTGGTGTATGAGAAAGAGTATTTAGAAGCAGGTGCTAGTGTCTGCTCTCAAGTCCTTGATGAACTGCTACTTTTGTTTTGCCAGTAAAATAAAATCTAAAACATGATGTTTTCAAAAGCTTTGCATGTCTCTCAACAAGATCTGATCTAATTTCTGGTTTCAAGAGATGAGAGTCAGACCTGTACGCAATGGTTTTTCAACCTCAGCACTATTGACATTTAGGGTCAGATTATCTCTTGAGGTAGCGAGGACTGTCCTTTGCATTGCAGGGTGTTGAGAAGCATCCCTATTCCCTACCCACTAGATTCCAGTAGCACCCACCCATTTGTGACAATCAAAAACATTTCCAGACTCTGCCAAATATCTCCTGGGGACAAAATCACCCCTGATTAAGAACCCCTGCTTTATGTTAACAACATCCTTCTTGGAAGGATTTTGTTTTAAGGCCTGTGTCTGGACATAAGCTATGTCATGAGAATACTGAGTTCTCTAAAGAATAATTTACCTAGAAGAAATTTAGAACTAACCAGACCAGTAATAAAGGAATATTGATGGAAAATGGAGAAGCATTCTCCTGGCTCACACATATAGGCAAATCTAATATTTTTTATTCATGACACTTCTGACACCAAATGTGCGGGTGTTTTTTCTTTTTCCCCCACATCAACCTAGTCCCTAAGTCTCCGGATACCACCTGAGTGTCCTACAATTCTATTCTGACACAAACTACCTGGAATGAATGCAGATCCCACACATTAAGGGCTCAGTCCCATTTTATTTTATTTTTTACTTTTGGCTGTGCCACTTGCAGGATCTTAGTTCCCCAACCAGGGATCAAACCTGCACACTTAGCAATGAAAGCACAGTTCCTAACCACTGGACCACAAGGGAATTCCCATTTTAGATGCTTAGTCCCATTTTGGATGCCCATCACAACTCTGGGCCTCCCATACTCCTAACCTAGTGGCTATAAATTGGGGGTCACCTCAACCCCCTCTCAGGTTCAGTAATTTGGGCATCAAATTTTGGATCATTTCTCTGGAAGTTAATTAGCTCTTTTAGGTGGTGTTCCCTTTGAATGACATTCAGGGGAAATAGGAGAGCCTGAGCTGACACAAAATTTTAGATGACTTGCAATAAAGAAATTACTTTTTTATGGATATGGAGATGCTTATGCTGTTAACTAATATTAATTAACTCTGCCTAGAGAGAGTCCCAGCAGCTGTATGAAGTTAGCACAGTGTTATCCTACAAAGTCCCTGCTCTCTTGCCACAATGGTCAGGGAAAGGAGGCAGTAAGCATTTCTGAACTTCAATCAAAAAACAGTGCCTTCTCTGGGCTATTAAACTAGAAAGCGGTACTTGATCCTAGAGCATGTTTTCACCATCCATGTTTCTTTCTTTATTCTGCCAAACCATAAAAAGATAGGAAGCCCTGGTGCCTTGTTGTCTCAGTTCCCAGACACCCAACATGGTCCTCTCAACCAATTCCCTGCATCATCTTCAGATCCCAGTTGAGCCCCCAGCCATTCCATATTTCCCTCCATCCTTTCTCCCTCCCAGTTATGCTCCTGAAACTATACACATCTCTTTAAGAGAGCAGAAAAATCTAAAAGTAATTGGTTTAAAAATAATAATAAAAAAAGAAACATTATTGGTGTCTTTCTTGGAAAATTAACCTGTTTATTCATTTAACCAACATTTTATTTGACATCTACCTCATTTTCAGGAAATACATAAATTCTTGAACATCCCATTTCACATTGGCAGCTTCCACAATGAGGGATCATTCCAACTGGAAATCTATCAATAGCCAGAAATTAAATTTAAATCAACTTGTGCATACCTTAGCCATACAACTATAAATTCTATTTACTCAATTGTATTAGCAACCGTCATTCAAAGATAATGATTTAATGTTATGGGATGCTCAGGCCCAGCCCAGCTCAGCCTTGCTCTGGTCTCCTTATCATACCTTATTTTATGGGCTTGGAATTCCAATCATGTAAAGGTCACACTTTACTGAAGCTGCAGTATATATTTGGTTCTTATTCCACCATCAGACTCAATTTACCCTCCTGGTTCTGACATTTCTAGGACAGGAGAAAAGGTAGGACAAGAGTACAAAGACAGGGCTTTAATACTAACCCCAAGCCCACCTTGCACCCACCATAAATAATTTGACCATCACTGAAGAGAGAGCCCCAATACTTTGAAGGATTTATGTTGAAGGCTAGTCAAACCCCTTAGCATATAGGAACCTGACATCAAGTTAGAGGAGGAAAGTCAGTTTATCTTCAGAAGTGAAAGTTCAAGCTAGGAGACTGGGGGAAATGGGAGAAGAATTTGGCCTTATATTTTCCTTTTAAATCAGAATCTTCGAACTTCAGAAGGTAATCTCAGCTATCTCTGTGACACATCACAAACTTACACACCAAGCACTACACCGAACATATTGACGGGGATTGATTCATCTTGAAATGAAATCAAATGACACAGAAAGAAAATTGGGACTGGTTGGTTCTGTGAGAAAAACATTACTGTGCAGTCTAAAGGTGAGTTTTTAGAGACTCCCAAAGTGAATGCAGGATGGCCCTGTCCTCCTGGTGCCACTGCAATCAAATTCTCACTGCACAGACAGACTCACGTGTCATCTTCCTGACTCTTAGATAATCAAAGAAATACAAATATGCTCCTCTGAAAAGTTATTCATCTCTTTTCCAATCATAGTTGTAGTTCTAGTGGAATACAGTAGCAATTATTACTTAAATAGCTGTAGTAATTGAAGAGTAGAATGGACAACTTGGAAGTGACCTGCTTACCTTCAAAAGTAATTCCCAGCAATTTGCCAAATGAGACAGTGGACCCATTGTTTCTTTTATGATAAATTAATAATTGAAAAATGAAAGAAAGGCTGTAATTTTAAAAATTAACTCTAGTACATGTCTGATTTTTCTTTTAAATTAGCCTTTCAGGAGATCTCAGGATATTATGCATAGTGGCACCTTGCAATGATGATGGTCTCTCAGAAAGTTGTGAAGATTGGCATTTAGATTAGTAATTTCCAAAGAAAAACTATCTGTTAACTGGAGAAATTATATACCCTTAACTAGGATAGAGCATTACATGGAGGAAGCTGTGAACAGATGAGAAAAGAAAAAAGTCTTCACATTTCAAAAATCTCCTGTGGAAAAATGTTGAACTGCAGTTTTACTTTATTTCATGTAATAGAAACTTTTCTAAAAGTCTAACTGTACTTATAAAGGCATAAGTGCAATCCAGCTTAAAAGACTTACTTGAAGTGGTCATGCAGTGAATCCTCTTCATTTTATATTTATATATATATATATATATATATATATGTCTTGTTTTGTTTTCTTTTTCATTTCAAGGTTGGTTTTCTTGTTTAAAGTTATACAATAATATTTGATACGTTTTCTCAACACATGTATTAAATCTTTAATAAGACTAAATGGCAGACCTGGTTTTAGTGCCCCAAAGAAATAAATGGTATTTCACTGTATTCAACTTCTCTTTCTGGAGCTCTGAACACTGGGACTATGTTCTTTCTAGCAAGCCGGTTGCAGTGGCTTGCTAGAAAGAATGTTGAAGATTCTTACACATCTAAGAATGTTGGTTCTGGTTTCGAGGTCCACAACAGAGCATGAGTTAAATGCGAATGGAATGGGTAAGAAGCTAGTGAAAAAGGCCAAATGGGTGATGAAGAGAGGGGTATGGCTCAAAGGGATAAACACCAGCCTGACAAAGTGCTTATGGGGAAATGGGGAGTTTCTGACAACTTAGACAAATCCTAGGGCTCACTGTGGAACTGATCATTGCCTAGCCCATAGTACGGTAGATTCCCCAAGGCATGACATTGCTTTGTACTCACCAAGCATCATACAAGAGCTATATAGGAAGGCTGCGTGTTGCTAAACTAAATCAGTCCATGAAATTGTGGAGTCTCCTCCATTGCAATTTCCAAACACAATCACTTCGAAACTGGAATGTTTCTCCATCTGAATTATTAGAATCGCTTTCAAGAGAAATTTGAATCTTAAGGTTGTATGAAGTGTGAGTCACTGACAGATGTAGTTTTCTGTCTGTGCTTATATCCACAACTTTGAATGCAGAGAATGATTCAATGTATAGCCACTAGGTTTTGAGAAGCCTCCATAAGATTGTACATAAACAAGACTTACTGGAATTACTCCCGATGACTTTCAAATTCAGTAACTGTTTTATTGTTGGAAGCTGTTAGAGAGAATTAAAATCTATGAAGCACCTCAGTACACCATGGTGCCACCCCATGGAGTGCTGATTGCTCTTAAAGACTAATTGGATTATGTGCCACCATTAATGGTGAAATGGGAAAGTTTCTAAACACTGTCAGACTCAAAATAATTTCCCTCTCTATCGTTAAACTCATTTGTATTTAAGTTATAGAAAACACCCAGTGTCTCTTATTTAACGGCCTGGCACTCTCTTGGCTTATACTTTAGGGGGCATGCCTGAGTCACAATTAAGCCACCCAGGGAATTACCACCTTTACTCACCTGCCACCTTGTCTCCATCAGTGAGAGTTATCCAGGGCATGTCATCTGACAACCAGGCCACAAATGTGAGCATGTTGGAGGTGAAAAGAAGATGTGCTGGAACAACATCAGGCCTTAACAACACTGCATGGACCTGGGACAGGCAGGAACCATGTTAAAGAGAACAAGGCAGTCTTTTTTTATATATATATAAATTTATTTATTTTTGGCTGCATTGGGTCTTTGTTGCTGCGTGTGGGCTTTCTCTAGTTGGGGGAGCGGGGGCCACTCTTCGTTGCCATGTGCCGGTTTCTCATTGCAGTGGCTTCTCTTGTGGTGGAGCCTGGGCTCTAGGTGCATGGCCTTCAGTAGTTACAGCGTGTGGTCTCTAGGGTGCACGGGCTTCAGTAGTTGTGGCTCATGGACTTAGTTGCTCCACAGCATGTGGGATCTTCCCAGACCAGGGCTCGAACCTGTGTCCCCTGCATTGGCAGGTGGATCCTTAACAACTGCACCACCAGGGAAGTCTTTAAGTCAGAAAATCCAGAATCAAAGACGAATCACTTAATGTCTAGGTTTCCTATTCCACACCCAAAAACAGGAAGGTAATAAATCCCTCTCATGCAGGGAGCTGTAAGAACTGGAATAGATACATAATAAAAATTATTATAGATACATAATGATTATTATAGACACCCAATATATGGGTAGTACCTCTATTACAATTTGAAAAAGTTTGCTTTTTCAAAACTTTCAAAACTGCTGAAAGTTTTGGTTTGGGGCTACACAGAATTTAAAAATTCTATAGAAAAAAAAGTGTGTTTATTAAGATTGTCCAGGACAAACCAATCTTAGCATCTGTCCCTGCCTGTCTTCCAAGGGGGAATATGAGTAAATGAAAGAGGGAAAGGGAGCTGACCTCACATAGTGATCACATAGTGAGCAAACCAGGTAAAGCTAATGACCTCTTTCTTTCTCAGGATTTAAGAATGCATCCTATTTATGATTAAGCCTGATATTCCATCTCTGCTAAACTCTCTACTAAAATTGAGTTGACTTCTCCATGTGCATTTCTATGCTTTCTTCCTTTGTTCTGGTTTCTGACTTCTAGCCTCTCTCTGTTTCTTCTTCTCTCTATTCTCCTTCTGATTATTCCTGCATGTCTGTCTGTTAGCCTGTAGGCAATATATCATCTACGGTTGCTGAAAAGCAAGAAGTAAATTTAAAAAATGAGTACTGGTGTGCCAGGCACTATATTCACTGGGTGTTTTATATACATTAATTCAACTTAGCTTAACAACAATCTTGAAAGCATAGCATTTTCCATTTTACAAATCAGAAAACTGGAGCTCTCTTTAAGTTAAGAAGATTCTTGAAGGTCGCATAGAGAGTTGTTTCTGAAGGCAGAATCTGAATCAGGCTCATCTATCACCTTCCCAGTGCTAGTGTGGAGAAGCCATCCTAGCAGACTCCCCTAATTTAGAGCCACGTGTTTACTATTTTGTTTTGTTTCCTGGTTGTCTGAGCTTCATGTGAATTCAGAGAAAGCAGATCAGAGGTACCACTTTTGATGTAACCCTCTTAGATCTGAGATGGCTTGAAAGACCCAAAGAGAATGTTGGATTAGAAAAGACTCTGGCATCCCACTAAATGCCCACTAATGACCTGAGCAGAGGCCCTGGCTTTGAGGTCATCCATTCATATTTTTACTCAGTGGTTGAGAGCCATATAAGCAAATACTGGTTTCCTTGATTGGAAATAAACCTTTCTGATGATGTTTTGTGAGTATCCCTTCCAAAGCCATCACATTAATGTCTGTCTTATTTAAATCTGTTGGCCTCATTTTATTATAATCTGTATGACAGAAACTTCCTATTACTCACTAACCTTTTCCCTTGTCTGCCTTGGCATGCAACAGTTTCCCAGGCTTTGTTGCATTTAGGTGGGTCCACGTGATTAAATTCTGGCCAGTGACCCCAGCAACTGCAAGGTGGAAGGCTTTCTAACAAGGAACATGTTCCCCCTTCCCAGCATAATGACCCTCACTGCACTCTACTTTGAGCAAAAAAATAATAATTTTTTTGTTGTCTCAAGTCACTAAGATCTGGGAAGTGTTTGTCACAGATAGCCTACAATCCATTTCATGTCAAATACCATCTATTTCATGGATTTAAAGCAGTGTTTCTCACTTGGGGGTGATTTTGCCCCCTTGGGATTATATGGCACCATCTGAAGATATTTTTGGTGGTCACAGCAGGGGGAGGGGTGATATTGATGTTAATGGGTAGAGGTCAGGAATGCTGCTAAGCATGCAAAATCCCAGGGCCACCCTCACAGCAAAGAATTATCCAGCCCAAAACTGTCACCAGAGCCAAGGTGGTAAAACCAGGGTTAAAGTTAGGTCCTCTGAAAGAATGATTATCTAGTAGATATTCGATATGTTTTCGTTGATTGACTGACTCTTTAAGCAAGAACTTAAGAAAAAATAAGGATGTTATCCTCATACCAACAATCTTTTAAAGAATAATCTACTAGGGAAAAAAATCAGTGTCGTAGAGTCAGTCACTGTTTATGTTTCAAATTTTCTATACTTAACAAATTGTGCTAGTTAATCAATTGGCAAATTAAAAAAAACAAACATCTTTTATTCACAGAAATAGGGCAATCTGGTTAATTTAAGTCTTAGTATACACTTAAATACTAAGTTTAGCCATCATAATATTAGACTTGTGTAAATAGATACCAATATAGACAGGTAGATAAATAGATAGATGACAGATAGATGATAGATGGATAGATAGATAGATAGATAGATAGATAGATAGATAGATGATAGATAGATAGATAGATAGGTAGATAGAAAGAAAATAGGTAGATGATAATAGATTTAGGATGGAAACTCTCAGGCAGAAACTGTCACTGCAGTCCATAAGCAGAATTTCTCCTTTCTCAGGAAAACCTCTTTTTCTTTTAAATCTTCTCTACTAGTTGGATCAGACACATTCAGATTACAGAAGATAATCCCCTTTACTTAAAACCAACTGATTGTAGATGCTAATGACGTCTACTGTCAAGAAGGAAGAAATTTTCCTCTACCCTTCTAGGTTCTTCTGGCTGGTCTAAGAATTAAATTGACATGAGACAGACTAATGAGAAAATCAAACTAAGATTTAATAACATGGGAGAAACCCCGGAAAACTGAGCAACTAAAAAAAAAAAAAGGCTGAAGGTCTCACCTTAAATACTATCCTCAGCTAAAGACAAAAGAGGAAGTTGAGCGTCAGTTATGGAGGGTTACCAGGAAAAGCACAGTAAGCAAGGGTAAGGTTGTTTATGCAGATTTAAGTTTGCCTTCTCCATCAATAAGAGTTCCTAGAGATTTGGTCATCCTCCTCTTCCTGGTACAGTCAGGGAGATACCCTTACAAATGGAGATGTTCCATATAAATGTAAATGTGTCTTACAAAATGGTAATTCCTAGCTGATTTTCAGAGTGTTTCCCGTGTTTCTTTAAAAAAATAACCAGCTTAAAATAATTAATATGTCAAAGAGACATATTTTGAGTTGGCAAATTCCGCTCCCCTACTTTATAAAACACCTTCGCAGCAACACGGGTTAGTGCTTGATGGAATAACTGAGTACTATAACCTAGCCAAGTCAACGTACAAAACGGACCATCACACTACCATGGGTTGGACAAGTGCTTTTCTGTTTATTCCTTGTAGAAATCTCACAGGGTAAGGATTTTCCCCATTTCACAGGTGAGAAAACTACACTCTGTAATCTGAGATAATGTGTAACTGAACTAAGTGGGAAGAACCAGGATTTGAACACTTGCCTGTTTGGCCCTGAAACCTACTTTACATATAATTTCTGTAGGACGTTCAGCTTTTCCTTCCACATTCTTGATCTACCTGCTCCTTGGGCTCTTTCAGCAGGTATGATGCATATGTATGATCATCTCTCTCTAGGTACATTCCAAAGCCACACATCAGTTATTTTGGACTTCTCCATTGTTTTGTACTGTCCACATCTGTTTAAATTCATTAGAGTGGAGTAATCCATGTGAACAATGTCCATTCATTCAAACTTAAATCTGTCTGAGTTTCCAGTTGATATTTTACTATGCAGGAAAGATGATTAATTGAGACTATGATACTAGGCAGACAAATTTATACATTGGAGATGTCTCCATATCAGAGTCCAGTTCTCAGCACCTAAGACTTATCTGCATAGGACAGTTGTGGTAATGAGTCAGTTTGCCCAGCAAAGTATACTTGATTTTGAAGGATTTTTCCTCCTTCAAAAATAAAAAAAAAAAAAAAAAAAAAAAGGATCCTAACATCTATTTCTGGTTCATCTAGATTTTTGTATATCCAGATCCAAGTGGATTTTATTCAGTGTACATATGATACTATATGCACCTAGGCATAAGTGCACAGATTATCCTATTACCCAATCATGCACACCATTACCCCTTCTGAGATACATGGAATATTCCCCCAGATCCTCAAACTGTTCACCTGAAAAATTCCATGCACCTGTACACAAAATCAAAAATTCTGTTTAGTAAAGCAAAGGAGTTATTTTTAAAGGTACTTGTTTAAAAAAGAGCCTGACAACTTGCTTTTATACTCTAGAACAGCATGAGTTATTTGGTTTTTATATCTTATTCCCACTTCATTTTTTGCCCTGAATCTATATGGGGCTTGGTGAAATACTCTGGTTTTCTCTGGTAGGGACAATTTATGGTTATTGACAGTAATAAGAAGCCCATCTACATCAGAGGACTTCGTTAAGCTGGCCCACTGTCTGTGGAGGGTCCAATGTTGATGCCTGTGTGGTCTTCATGTCATGCACATACCGTTTGCCTCTAAGACATTTCAGCGCATGGAGAATTAAGATGTTTTCTTGACAGGAAGCTGAGGAAACCAAGTATACAACTGATTTTTCTTGAAGGGACAAAAGATCTTCCCCTTAATTACCTTTTACCTTTTTGTGTAAGGCAGATGAAGGATTTGGGTTATTTTAGTTTTTTTTTTTTCAAAGTATATTTTATTATTAATGAAGAAAAGGGTATCTATTTCTCACACTGAACTAGATAATTTATATCATGAAATTGTTATTAGCTCATATACTGAGTCAATATTTTTTCCACTAAGAATGGATGAAAGAAGATAGTATGCAAATTCATAAACACACACAAACATACACACATACAAACATGCACTCACCAGAGAAAGAGGTCTTGCCTCTAGCATGTTGTCCTCTGACAAGAACATGGCATACTATGTTCTTTATTTCCAAGTTCAAATAGGAACTAGAGAAGCCTGTCATCTCAAATATGAACTTCTCTGGCCATCCTGTGCAGTCATCTGCTCCAATCATTTAAGTGACCATCTTCCCTATTATTACTCAACAACAGATGCATTATACACATGCACTTTTTCTTTGATTTTGCTTTGTAGAATATTTTTAAGTCCCCCTGCTTTTCTGGGTATTTGATCTCCTCCAAGAAAGGATAAGCTTCTCAAAGACAAGGAACAGATTTTCTCTTTTACAAATGTTCACATGTCCTTTGTGCTCACAGCCTACAGCCAAAGATTAAGTACAATTTCCTGATTATCCACCTCAATACAGTAAAGTTCTTTGTTCTTCTAAAGAGTTAAATTAGGGGAAAATTACTAAATGGGGAAAGCTATTGGAAAGGATAAGATTCCAAGGTTAAATGTTTAGATACATGCTAATGAAAGCAAAGTAACAGTCCACTGTAGCCCTGACCTCATCTCAGGGAAGTCACTAGATCACTATTTACTGAAAAGTTAAAAGTCCAAGGAGATCCCAAGGATAATAAAGCCAAATTTCCCTGAAAGAAAGTTCTAGTACAATGAGGTTATCCAATTTATTAAGAGAGAACTGAGCACGTGGGGGCCAGAATCCTTGGTAATTGAAATCCAATTGCAACGTAAATCCATAGGAAGAAAAGTTTAAAAATTCTTTCTAGAAATAAAGCCAGAAAAGTGTTTTAAAAAGCAACAAGAATCCATGTTTGAATACAAAGAAATATCATACTAATAGAAATTAATTTGGGTTGGGGTAAATGAAAGCCACAGAGCAAAATGCTGTGATGGAAAAGAATTGAAATATCCTTGAACTCTAAAGATACCTTGGAGGCATTATGGGTTCAGAAGAGCCCTAGCTGTGGTGGCTATTATCTATTGCCAGTACTATAAAAGCTTACAATTTTAATTCAGATTTTCTACAACTGAGACAACCTATGCCAGTCAGTTTGGAAGCAAATAAAATGATGACACCCATTACCATGTGCACGTGAGCTCACTAACTTTGTGAACGTGATACCCATAGGTAGGGAGGGCAGTGAAAAGCTGGGTTTTCCTCCAGTGAAAACCCCCTTAGGTGGCATTGAAATGTGAAGTAATAAGAATAGTCATATGACAAATGTTCATTAGAAGGTCATTAAATAAACTGGCTCAATTGTGTGTAACCTATGTAAAAATCAGGATGTAGCAGTACCCACCAAGTTACGTGCAAAGATTCCTTCCCACTGCAGTAAAAACCCTCTTGCACCTAACATTGACTGGGTGTGTTAAGTTGGCAGGCATTAGCAGAGCTGCTGTGTGCCTAGAAGGAACAAAGAAGGGCTTCTGGAGTGCACAGTTGAGTTTCTCTGGACCCTGGACCATCATATATGCTCATTCCCTACTCCAGGGGACAGAGATGAAGTCATGATGAACCTTTAGCCTCAAGGGGAAAGATGGCACCAAGAGGCAGCTTAAGGGAGAAGAGTTGGAGGAAAGGCCCAACCCCTGGATGAGAGAAGTGGCATAAGTACTGGTGACGTGCAAAAGGCTGAGGTTAGGGTCAGGTGGTGGGAGGAAGCTTTCTTGCCAGCTGGTCTTATTTGAAATCTGAGTCACCATCAAAAGGTTTTCCTTTTCCACTTTCCACCATCTCCAATTTTTGCTTCTCTCCTTCTACTCTCTCCCTGTTCTCTCACTACTGACTCCGGTCAGAATAGGAAGAGTTTGGACCATACCACCTGGGGTCCTACGCTTAGAAGAAAATTGGTCTCCATAAGCAGTTGCTCAGAACAGGCTTGGCTCCATATGTTATCTATACACCCCTGCTAGGTCCCCAAATGTCAGCTCTGGTTCTGAGCCTCAAGTCTTCAAAATTCCAGATAAAATGGCTACTTCCTTCATCCTTACCAGATGCTTCTTGCAGTCACTCTTGACACAGAGTTCTGGTCCAGGGTAGTGTTTTTACCCTGCAGTCATTTTACCTTTCCCTTAGAGTGCATCAGGGGTTGGAGTTGGTCAATTCAGACTGGGTGCGTGAGAAAGAAAGGGAGGAAAGAAGGAAGGAAGGAAAGAAGGAAGGAAAGAAGGAAGGAAGGAAGGAAGGAAGGAAGGAAGGAAGGAAGGAAGGAAGGAAGGAAGGAAAGAAGGAAGGAAGGAAGGAAAGAGAAGGAGGGAAGAAACAAAAAAAATGCTCCAGGTATCTAGTTTATACATTATACTAGAAACCGATATACATATTTTAAATATATCAGAAAAGCCCTATCTTTCCCCCAGTTAATTCTTTTAACCTGGTTCCTCACTGTGTATGACATGTCATCATTTAAAAATAATTTGGAACTGAATCACTTTGCTGTACAACAGAAACTGACACATACTGGAAATCAACTATACTTTACAAAAATTTTTTTAAAAATAAAATATAATTTTGTAGCTCTTATCACTACAACCATTCCTACTAATACTCCTCTATTACTACTACTACCAAAATTCATGAAATCTGTAAATAAATAGTAAAAAATAATAAAATTATAATTTGGATTATGTACTTTATGTAATAAATGTAAATTTACAATTTACATAAATGCTTCGCCTTTTTAACGTTATTGCAATGTTATGGACTAGGTTTTATTATATAGATAAAGAATTGAGACTCAGAAAACTTAAATGATTTAATTTAATTCACACAAATAATAAACCACACAGTTGAAATACACAAGTGGGTTTTCTGACTTTAAAATGTGCTTCCCTCTCCACATATATCAGGTTTCTTTTTCTCTTTCTTTCTTTCTTTCTTTCTTTCTTTCTTTCTTTCTTTCTTTCTTTCTTTCTTTCTTTCTTTCTTTCTCTCTTTCTTTCCTTCCCTCTTTTTCTTTCTATTGCTGCCTTTTTAACAAATACAAATCTTTCTTGTCCGGGTGCTACATACTAATTCACATCGAGATATCTGCTCCTTTCCTGCTGACAGAGACACCAAACATAGCAGAAATTGCACAAAAAGAGAAGAAAAGAAAACCAAGGAGAAAGCTCAGTACTCGGCAATCTTGCCAAGGTCAATGATGGCTATAAATTTGGGTGTAAAGAATCAATCAAATAGGAGCCTCATTAACAAGGACACTTCAAAGGTGCTGCAGAGAACACGGAGCTCCAGCTTCTAACTCCATTTTACAGATGGGGATACTGAGGCCAAGGCTGTTTGACATGTCCACTAGTCAATGACAAAACTGAGTGCCCTGACTTGCAGTTTAGAGAGTCTTCCATCACTGAATCCTATCTGTCTCTACATGGTCAGCTGCATAACTTCTGAGTAGAACAGCTGAACATATTGTCAATATCCTCCATGACATGCAGCTTACTAATTGGAGAGTTAAAGCTAACTTTTTCCCAGGTGTACAACAGGAAGGGCAGAAACAAATCATTTTTTAGTAATGATGAAATTCTCTCAGAAGTACCACTCACCTTAAAAGTGTGCTTAGAAATTATTGATACACTCTCAGCATTCTGATTTTCCTGTCTTTCTGAAAATAAGATGTTGCAGGAGTGCCTCCACAGCTTTGATCATGAGCAGTCAAAGGGGACTTTGTGTAGCTTCCAGGGAAATGCTGTTGCCGGAAAAGTCAGAGCTCTCTGTCATGCAGAAGAAACTGTTACAGAACTTTCCAGCATTCCTAACTCCAGATCAAATTAGGATCAGAAGGCTGTTGTCATTGGCCCCCAGGAGCCTGCGGTTTTCTTATTTTCTTATCTGCATTTTTCTTCCCTGCCTATTCCAGGTAGCTGTCACGACAAATATGAAAAGGGTATTCATTTGTTGATGATTCTTTGCTTCTTCTCACTTTCACATTCACAGCAAGGAAAAGAACAATTGCCTCCACAGGTTGCTTCAGCATTTTGAACTCTATGCATGCAAGTATCTTGATAGGCTCCAAACATGCAGTCTTAACCAATTTTTGAAATTTGGATTTTATATAAGGTGGATTCTTTTTGTATTGATTACAAGTGCTTATAAGTTTTGGTCATAAAAGTCACTAAATGTAAAACATTGTACACAGTTGCCCAACTTGTCGTGTATCTGGACAAATTTATGAAAGTAAAAGGAGTCATCCATTTGGGTTATTTCTTACATTTTGGAAACTTAGCATCTTATGTTTTCTTAAGCTTCTTGGGAAAGTTCCAAACTTGAAAACTAAAAGGATTTGTGCAGACTGACAAAGTTGGCCAAGAAAGGAGACTTCCCTGATAACAAGAGGCAGCAGAACCCTGTGGTGCTGACCCCACCTGGTGATTCTCCCTTCTCTGAGGTTTCACTAATGACATTGGCCTCCTCCTTAATGAACTCTTTGGGAGCTGGTCCTCCTTAAACTGACTTGGACAGGCTTGGACAAAACACTTCTCTTGAATCTGTGTAACACAACTGAAATACCATCAGGAAATTCAAATAACACTTTTCTCAGTGCTATAGAGAAAAAATAAGTAAATAAATCCAAGTTAAGTGAATAGTGTTAATAAACATATAACTTGCTTTCACAGTATTATCTGGGACTGGGGGTGGGGTGTTGTATAAATGGATGTTTTATGTTTATTTTATTGTTTAAAATGAGAGAGGATTAAATATGTTTAAGCTTTGACGGTGAAAAGAGTGATCCAAAGTGCAGAGTTAGAAACACTGGCAATAAGTCAAAAAATATTTCTTTGAGAGCTACTGAAATTGTTGTCTACAATCAATGTTCACACTTTTACATCTTTACCCAATTAACTGACAATGCATCTCTTCCTTCCCCTCTTCTCAGGGTCTGCTTCACTAACCTTGACCCACATAGGAAGTCAGACAGAAATTGGAAATTTCCTTACTGAACTTGAAAAGAAAACACAATAAGAAGTTGGGTGGTTAATCCAATGCATAAGAGCTGAATATATCCAATTGAAAAGGATGGCCTTGTTCACTAGCTAGGATAACGCTTATATAGCATGGCCCATATCGCTTCTGGGACTCTGTTCCTTTATTTTCCCATGGTTGCACAACCACCTGTTGAGCATATGTTCTTCTTTAGTGCATTAATACATTCAGGCAGCTCACAATCAAGTCTTGCAGCACTGGGAACTCTTGACTAAGGTAACTGCGATTCTCTACTTTTATTCATCATTTGTTTGATTCATAGTTTAACTCTCAGAGGGCAATTTTATTTCCGTTGTTTCTAAGATCTTGAGAGATACCTTATGGTATCCCACATAGGCTGACAAGAAGGAACACTGTAAAATAGTTTATTGAGATGCAGGATGCAAATTCACTATAAGTAAACCTATGAGGAATTAATTTTTGACCTGAATGGGAAGTAGAAAATGGCTAAATGCAAATGATAATTTTTCCTTTTGATTGTTTTGTATGGCAGCATCTTGACATAGGAAAATAAAAAAGAGAGATTTGTGAGTGTGTAAAAACCATTAGAAGTTACATTGAACTTCAAGAGAACAACACACTTTAAATTGTTTCTCCAGTTGTTCTCCCTGGTTGGCAATTCCCTGGTTTTTGTTGGTGTGTCACCTCCTCTAATGTCAAGTCTCTAAACTGTGTTGCTCAGTGATTCACTAAAAGCAATAATGCCCTACTTCAGATCAGCCAAGTAGTTTCACTTGAACTTTTTCTCAGAATCACTTTATAATTAAAATCATTGAGCAAAATTCTAACTCTCCTGAATGACTATTTATGGTTTTCTGAATAGGCATGTATGTGTATGTGTATATGTATGTGTGTGTAGACAGAGAGAGAGAAATAGACAGAAACACCAGTGGATGGTCACCCTACTAAATTATTGGTTTGTCCTTTATTCCCACAGTTCTTTGTTCAAACCTCAAATAAGTCACTTATCATGTCACACAATAGTGCCACTATTTGCATTTGGTCTTGCCCTTTACATTGTTCTATCCAATTTTGTATTCCGAGAGCTTGGCACAGAGGCAGAAATTCAGAAGGTATTTTAAAAATATTTGATAAAGGAATTAACAACAAATTAAGGCCCATGTGTGCTCCCTGATCCATATTCTATGGTAGAAAGATGTTAAAACTGATTTTGCTGTTGTTACAGTGAGCATGCAGAGTGCATAAACAAATTCCAAACCAGCATATTATGTTATGTGTACCTCTTCTCCTTACCCAGTTTTAAGAAACACAAAGTTGAAAACAGTTTGCTTTGACTGGCTGGTTCATCACACAAGATTTTGTTTTCTATAGACCCACTTTTCATTCCATAATTATTGAAGACACACAAAATACAAGGCTAAATGCTAGGAATGAAAATTGGAATATGTTTAAATGAAGAAGCAGTTGGGAAATAACCAAACAGCATGACAAAGATTCCTTAGAGAGTTAGAATTGACAGATTTTTTAACCCTGTACTCTATATTTCTACCTGTGGGACTTAAATCAAGGGTATTAGTTATCTATTGATAGTAATCTATAGTTATCTATCTTTACCCCAAAACTTAGCAGCTTAATAGAACACAAATTTATTACCTCATAGTTTCTGTGAGTCAGGAATCCCTCTCTGCCAGAGTCTTTCACACCCATGACTGTGGTCTCATCTGCAGTTTCAACTGTGGAGGGGGCAGCAGTTGTTGACAGGATTCAATTCCTTGAGGATTGTTGGACTGAGAACCTCAACTGCAGTTGGCTGGAGGCCACCCTCAACTCCTTGCCATGTGGGCCTTTTCAACAAGCTATCTTACTTCCTCAAAGTGTGCAAGCCAAGAAGGCAATAAAGAGAATCTATTATCAAGGTTAAACATCACAGTCGTTTATAATCAAGTCACAGAAGTGACATCCCATCATTTTTTCTATACTCCGATTTTTAGAAACAACTTACTATGTCCAGCCCATATTCAAAGGGAGGGGATTACACAAGACTGTGAATACCAGGAGGTGGGGATTATTGAGGGTGATCTTAAAGGCTGTCTGTTACAGCAAATAACTAAATTTCTCTAAGCCTACTTCCTTTTTCTCTAAAATAGAAAACAAAATGTCTCCTACCTCATGGTATTGATGTGAAAATCAAATAGTACATTTAAGCCCTGAGCATATAGTGAGAACTCAGTAAATGTTAGTTCTCATTAGGTAATCACAACACACCATGACATGTCCTGTGGTCAGGTTATTCAAAGAACTATGGGACCACATGAGAGGAACACTTAACACTATCTTGAAATTTATAGACAAACTTTTCAGAATGGTTGAAGTCTACACTGAGGCTTGGATATAGGACAGAAGTAGTCAGCTAAGGGATAAGAAGAAAGAGAATGGGATTCCAGGGAGAGAGAAAGCCCTAGAAACCAGAAAGAGTTACATTGCCAGCTAGACTGAGAACTGTGCAGGACTGATTACCCCTCTCCTCTTTGGCATTCCTGCCTGAAAGGTGGGTCACAGAGAGAAGGTAAAATTAATGTCAGAAGCATGCAAATGTATGTGCACATACACCATCAAGCTCCAACACAATGATACTTTGTGCACATGACCTTTAATTAATGCAGAAATGTCTAGAGAGAGAAGGAGGAGAATAGGAAGAGAAGTTAGAATTGTCATCTCTAGGTCAAAAGGACCTGAGTTTCTTGCAACGCCTCTTCTGTAAGTGAGATGCCATCCTGCTCCTGGTCCTTACAAAGCAGTGGTCTCCTGGACCTGGGTGAGCCAGACCACTAGGACAAGCTTCCTTGGCTGGCCCATTCTCAGGGACTTTGATACTGTTTAAATTTCCCAATGCTAAAGACTCATAAAGTTTGAAATCCATTTCACAACTCCAATATTTATAGGGCATTGTTTTAAATTAGACTTTATTGATGTTTTACTTTGAATTGCTAATATATTTATATTTTTCAAGATAAAACAAAATATTATCTCAAAATACCCACTGAGGATTCTTGTTCCCATCCCCATGTCTTTCTACCCTCCCCTCAAAGGTTAATGGGAAATAATTGATTTTCCCCAAAGTTGTTTCTTTGATTTTCTCCCAACATTTTATTTTGAAAGTTTTCAGACCACAAGGAAAGTTACAATAATCCTATTAAAAACACCCAAATGCCCTTCATCAATATTCACCAGGTGGTAACATTTTGCTGCATTAGCTTTATCTCTTTCTCTCTGTATGTGTACATATACATATGTTCATTTCAGAGTTGGTTACAGAAATTAAAATAGTTTACCCCTAAGTCTTTCTAAATAAACATGCAGAAACAGCTAGAAACACCTTGGAAAAGGAGAGCAGGGAGGAGATTGGGAAAAGTATAGCTTTACCCAGGATTAAACCATACAATAAACCCTCTATAAGTAATTCAGTATAGTACTAGAACATGACTAGGCAGACATACCAATGATACAGAATAGAATACCTAGAAATAAACTCAAGTAAATATGAAAATTTAGAAGCAAGAAGGGTGACATCACAAAACAGTAAGGAAAAGATGTACTACTTTTTAATAGTGTGGGGCAAACTAAATAGCTATTTGGAAAATGTAAACTTGGGTTCACTCCATACATAAGAAGATGCTCCAAATGCATCAGATCTCAGTATGGAAACAGTGAAAAAGTATAATACTTAAAAATAATAATAATAAGTGAATTTCTTTATAAGTTAAGTGTAAAAAAATAATCCAGGCACAATTTCAAAAACTGACAAATGTGCCTGCAACAAAAATATTAAAACATCACATGGCAAAAACTGAAATTTGTTTAAGAAACTCATCCATATACCCACTTGTGTTCCACACTTTTATTGAACCAAGCAGTGAGGTTTATTATTCAGTGGTGACTAAATTTCCATGTGCTCAGGCAGAGGTAAGCTCTTTCCTCTGAGATTTCCATTATACATCTGTTGGGTGACTCATTGACATGTAACATTGTCCTGGTCCCAGGGAACCGATGTTGTACTTGGAAAATCTGCTCATTGCATCTCCAATCCAAGTGTTTGACAACCTTCTAAGTATGTCTGTCAAGTTCTTGCTCTTCCTCTGTCTTCATACTTAATTTTTCATTTAATGCATTTCTAATAAAAACACAAGACTCTGTACTGAAGATATTTGGCATGAATTTGGAAACATGAGAAGATAGAAACCTCTTTTATTTCTAATTTCCTTTTTGTTTTGCTCTTGTTTTTGTTTTTGTGGTATGTGGGCCTCTCACTGTTGTGGCCTCTCCCTTTGCGGAGCACAGGATCCAGATGCACAGGCTCAGCGGCCCACGGGCCCAGCCGTTCCACGGCATGTGGGATCTTCCTGGACCGGGGCACGAACCCGTGTCCCCTGCATCGGCAGGTGGACCCTCAACCACTGCGCCACCAGGGAAGCCCTCTAATTTCTTTTTTAATAACAGAAATAAATTAAACTCAATCATGTTTGCATGAATGATTCTATTTTCATTTAAGTGACTCTTAAATGAAAATCCAAAGATTTTGCAGAATTAGGTAAACTCTGTCAGAGTTTTCCTAACTCATTTATTTTTATTTGAGGGCATATGGTAAGATTCTTTCCTTGACAGAATACCACAAAATTAATTTTGACATATCGCTGTAAATGATGCCATTGTACCACCTCCATGATTAAATATTCGTAAACATCGCCCAGAGCTTTCAAAAGGACTCTGTTTCCTTCCCATAGCAAAGGCCTGGAAAGTGATGAGCCCATTTCCTGGTGATGGGCAAAAGCAAGAAAATATATGAAGATTCAAGAATTTGTCAAATGATACAACAGCAATAAATTTTCTACCAGTCTACCTGTAGAAGAAACATGTAAAATCCCTAATGAGATTTTGCACTAAAAAAGTTAACTGTTGGATAAGTTAAAATATGACAGTTTAATAAAAATGATCATGTTCTAACAGATCATTCAACCAAGCAAGCTTTGAAAACTTCTGGTGTAAAATTAATATATCAAAATGGCTTCTGTATCCTCCAAGAAATGTGTCTTTTAGGAGAACCATAGCCTGCCAAAATTCTATTTTTTTTCATCAACATGACTTTAAAATGATTCCAAGGATAGAAATAGGAAAGGCTTTTTCCCCTCTAGCAATTTTTTAAAAATTTCTCTCTTGGGTGAAATGATACTTAGCAGCAGCTGCAGCCACAATCTTTCAGTTCTGCCCCCCACCATCACTCACTTTTACTCAGTCTGCACCATTTTAAAAGGTTACTTTGCTGTTTAACAGGAACAAAAAATGGATCAATACTCCAATAAAACATAAATTAACCTGTCAAGGACTGAACGTCGTTAAGAGATCTGATCAACATAATAAAAATCTGGTCTCTAGTCTCAAATCATGGCCAGAGACAGCCACTGAACACCACGGGGACTCATTTTCCTAAATTGTGAAAAGCACATTTTGAAAAGGTCAAGAAGTTTCTTATGGACAAGAAAGGCAACAAGAAGAATAGTTTAGAGAAGCATTGAGCATCCCTTCAAGAGGGCCTTGCCAAAGTGGCAAGGGGAGGGAACAGGACTGACTAGGAGAAGCTAGCTTCTAGAGCTTCAGCTTCCATAATAACGTTTCCTAAAACCGATCTGCCTGCGAATGCAGCACAGTCAAGGTGTCCCCTTGGTGAACTGAACTTCTCTGCCTTAAGAAAAGAAAGGTCAACCTCCGGCCTACCCACTGTCTAGTCTTTCTGCAGTGCTTGAGGCTGTAATAACTGCCGTCACTGGTAACTGTGGTCCTGCGAGTTGGCAACAAATCCCTTCCCAGGTGGGTACTTTCAAATATTTTGCTACTAAAAAATTAGAGGACCTACTTGAATTAACTAATAGATAGCACTCTTTAATAATGGCTCACCATTTAATCTTGGCATGTAATATTGAAGGTGTTCAAAGGATTGAATAATGTTGCTGTTAATGAAAGTCCCTCCATTTCCACTCCCTGTTTACCTGAATAAGATATCTGAGCTACCTTACAGGGTGGTTGTGAAGATCAAATTAATTAAGATAAAATGTGAAGGGCACCAGCAACAGTGGCAGGTACATAACAAGTACTGCATGAGGGACTGCTATTATTACTATTGTATTAACTAAATATATTACTTATGTATAATTATAAATATTCTAAATAAATTATGATTATATAAATTATAAAATATATTAGTTAAAATGAACTATATTTACTAAAATTAATACATTATAAATGTTATACTATATACATATGTGTATATGTGTACATGTTCATTTCAGAAAATACAGAAAGATTATGCATAAAACATTTCCAAATCATAAATATAAGTTACTTTAGAGTAAAATTCTGTGGAACAAGTTGAGGAGAAAGTTAAAGATGCTAATGTAAAACTGTTAAGGCTAACTTATTATGATTTTACATGAATGATGGTGGGAAGCAAATCACCTCCAAGTTTATATTCTATTGGATACTTTAAATGGAGTGAAATAATTATTTTTAAATGCCAATATTTTGAGTATGTTGACAATTATACTTTTACAAGTATTTAAATGCATTATAAACATATTTTTTTAATCACCTACCTCTATCTTGTCCCTCCCCCTTCCCGCTCCCCACTGGTAACCACTAGTTTGTTCTCTATATATGTGTCTGCTTCTTTTTTGTTTTATTCACTAGTTTGTTGTATTTTTTAGATTCCACATATGTGACAGCATGCAATATTTGTCTTTCTCTGTTTGAGTTATTTCTGTCTGACTTAGCATAATGCCCTCCAAGTCCATCCATGTTGTTGTGAATGGAAAATTTCATTCTTTTTTAAAGCTGAGTAGTATTCCATTGTATATGTATATTATTTATATATATATATTTTATATATATATATATATATATATATACACACACACACACCACATCTTCTTTATCCATTCATCTGTTGATGGACACTTAGGTTGCATCCATATCTTGGCAACTATAAATTATGTTGCTATAAAGATTGGGGTGCTTTTATCTTTTCTAATTAGTGATGTTGTTTTTTTCTGATATATACCCAGGAGTTGAATTGCTGGGTCATGTGGTAGTTCTATTTTTGTTTTTTTGAGAAACCTCCATACTGTTTTCCACAGTGGCTGCACCAGTTTACATTTCCACCAACAGTGTAGGAGGGTTCCCTTTACTTTACATCCTCACCAAAATTTGTTATTTGTGTTCTTTTTGATGATGGCCATTCTGACAGGTATGAGGTGGTGCCTCACTGTGGTTTTGATTTGCATTTCCCTGATGTTTAGCAATATTGAGCTACAGTAATCAAAACAGTATGGTACTGGCACAAAAACAGATATATAGATCAATGGAACAGAATAGAGACCCCAGAAATAAACCCACACACTTTGGTTAATTAATCTATGACAAAGGAAGCAAGAATATACAGTGGAGAAAACACAGTCTCTTCAATAAGTAGTGCTAGAAAAACTGGACAGCTACATGTAAAAGAATGAAATTAGAACATTCTCTACTATCATATAAAAAAATAAACTCAAAACTGATTAAAGACCTAAGTGTAAGGCCATAAAACTCCCAGAGGAAAACAGGAAGAATACTCTTTGACATAAATCACAAACATTTTTTGGATATGTCTCCTAAGCAAAGGAAACAAAAACAAAAATAAACAAATAGGACCTAATTAAACTTAAAAGCTTTTGCACATCAAAAGAAACCATCAACAAAACAAAAAGACAGCCTACTGAATGAGAGAAGATATTTGCAAATGATATGATTGATAAGGGGTTAATATCCAACATATATAAACAGTTCATACAACTCAACGTCAACAAAACAAACAACCCAGTTAAAAAATGGGCAGAAGAACTGAATAGACATTTTTCCAAAGAGGAAATGCAGATGGCCAACAGACATGTTATGAACATTTAAAAATATTTTTCAAAATTACTTTTTTGGGGAGGGAGGTTGTATTAGTCAGGATTCTCCAGAGAAATAAAACTAATAGAATATATAAAGAGAGGAAAAGATTTGTTATAAGGAATTGACTCACATAATTACAGAGGCTGAGAAGTCCCACAGTCTGTCATTTACAAGCTGGAGACCCAGGAAATCTTGTGGTGTAACTTAGTCCAAGTGCAAAGGCCTAAGAATCACATGAGCCCATGGTATATGTTCCAATTCAGGCCTGAAGAGCCTGAGAACCAGGAGCATCCAGGACAGGAGAAGACCTATGTCTGAGCTTAAGAAATCAGGCAAGAATTTTAAAAGGTGAATTTCTCCATCCTACCCCTCTTGTTCTATTCAGGGCCTCAATGGATTGGATGATGTGCACCCACATTAAGGACGGTGATCTACTTTTCTGATTCCACAGATTCAAATGTTAATCTCATCTGGACACACCCTCACATACTTGATCAGAAACAATGGTTAATCTGGGCACACCATGGCCCAGTCTTATTGACTCACAAAGTTAACCCTCCTGGAGTGAACAGATATATTCAGAGGCCTCTGGTTTATATTGTATAGAATGAATACATCATCTTCCTCCACGCTTCCCAGTCTCCATACCACTGCCAGAATAACCGGTGAAAACTCAGCTCTGACTTCTTCTTGTCTCTTCTAAAACTTCTTCAATTCCCTTCTACCTCAAGAAAAATCCAAATCTTTCAGCCCAGTCTACAGTCTCTTCAACTACAGCCCCCATCCCTTTCCTGCCTCCTCTTCTGCAATTTCTCAACGTTCCATCCACACAGAGCACTGGCCAAAGGAATTATTCTCAGCATACCCTCTTCTCTTACAGTGGTACCTTTGGCATCAGGATTCCTCTTCCTAGAATGCCATCCTTCTCATTCTCTTCCCATCAGGGGCCCCGTTTAAAATGGGACGTTGCCAGAGGGGTCTACCTGGACCATCCTATCTAAAAGAGCACCCTTGTCTCTGTCACCCTTGATCCCTCATCTTGCTTTATGTGTAAGCACAGCACTTTACATTGCCTGTCATTATATTAAATATTTTTAATGCCTTTTTTTCTCCTACTAGGCTATAGTTTCCATGAAAGCAGAAACTTGGTCTTACTTATTTTAACACATGTGTATCATTACCTCCAAACAGTGCTGACACACTCTAGACAACCAATAAAAGCTGTAAATGGATGCATACATGAGCCAGAAAGTGTCATATTTGATTCTGTATCCCTGGCACAGCTTAGTTTTGCAATGCATATGTATTGACTTGAATATAGTACAAAAGTCTGTGTTATTCTTTACAAAAACAATGTCTAGTCTCTTTATCTGAAGATATTTTAACAATATCTAAATAGCTTTGTTTCTAAAAGAACTAAAGTTACAAGCATGAATTTTACTAGATGACCAAGTTCCCTTTAAATCCTTGGACTTTATGATAATTTAAGACAGAGACATACATTAAAAATAATCACCTTGGGCTTCCCTGGTGGCGCAGTGGTTGAGAGACCGCCTGCTGATACAGGGGACAAGGGTTCGTGCCCCGGTCCGGGAAGATCCCACATGCCGCGGAGCGGCTGGGCCCGTGAGCCATGGCCACTGAGCCTGTGCGTCCGGAGCCTGTGCTCCACAATGGGAGAGGCCACAGCAATGAGAGGTCCACGTACCGCAAAAAAAAATAATAATAATAATAATCACCTTGTACAATCTATATATTCCTATTCTCTCAAATATAACTTTTCTGCAGAAACCACTTGGAGACCTAAAATCTAAAAGTAAAAGAAAAAGCCATTGTGTTTTTTTTCAAATTTAGCATTAATTATTTCCAATTTTAGAAATTTCTTCAGCACAAAGTATCATTTTTTGCTTTTTAGCAATTCCAGTTTCATTTCTGTTGGTCCTTTAGTAATGGAAGAGACTTGAAAAAGAAATTAACTGTCTCCAGGTGGTTGTAGGAAGATTTGACTGCTGTCCTCTTAGGTATGATGGAGTATCCATGTTTATTTATTCTGAATGTAAATTTGCAATCTCCTCAAAGGTGGAAAGGTGGTACCTGTTTTAATTAATAAAGGTTTTATAAAAACAAACATGCCTACACACACACACAATGGGGTGAGGGATTAGGAAACAAGACATCACTGGCAAAATTACCAATGCAAGAACCTCTCAGAAATCAATCCGTCCAGGCCTCTGTTTCTGCCCAACACAGCCAACATCTGCTTAGCTCTGTCCTCTTTTCTGATTTGCTCTATGCAACTGGCTTCCTGGGCTGTCTCTGTGACTGCTCTCAGCCATTTCTAAATAAGCCACGCAAGCAGTTTGGGTGGGATTGGCTTCCAATGATCAAATAAACAGTGTTTTTTCAAGAAGCAGAAGAGTTTACAGCAAAATCAATGTAGTATGAATAAAGTTATCCTAGTAGGAGATAAACAAGTAGATATGCTCACCTTCAGAGTCATTTATGGAACTTAAAATACTTCTCAGAACTGTGTTTCAGAGGATTACTTCTGACAGAAATATTTTTTCAGAACACCTATGTTATTCATTGCATGAAAGCTGAAGTCATTTTATTTCCAGTGTTGGGGTTGGAAAACTTTCCTGTGATCTCCATCTGTGGCACCTGCCATTAAATCGTGAACACCAATTTGTATTAAAAGCTTGGATTGACCAGAAGGGCTCCTGAAGTTTTCTTTAATGTAATAGCCTAGGATTTTAAGTTAGAATATGAGAGGAAAAGCTAAAAAAATGACTAAAGAATTTGTTATTTCCAAGATTCGGGTATGGCTCTGGGACAAGGAGAAGCTAGCCAGTGAGCTAAAAACAGTTTTCTCTTTCACTTCTCCTTCTGGAATGTGCCCCTTTTATTTTGTCATTCTTGGCTTGGCTCACCACTTCCCAAGCCTCCTCTGTCGTTTCATTCTGCTGGAGGATTTCCTTTGCAATATTTTGGCTGAATGTTCAGCTTTGTTAGCAGAAATGCAAAGTGAGCGCTTTGAAGCATTACCCACTAAAATCCAATTTTAAACAGTTAGAGCTACAACTTCCCCCATCCTCTGGGAAACGAGCCTTCAGTTTCTTTGCGCTTCAAGGCAGAACATTCGGAGCTGGATTTATCACCCAGGCCATAGTCTTGCTGAGACCATCAGATAAGCCACCAGAGTGAGGTTTGGCAGGCCACACTTAAAAGGGGACTTCTTGGAAAGGTGAACTGCTTTTTTTTAAAAAAACATTTCATATTGGAGTATAGTGGATTAACAATGTTGTGTTAGTTTCAGGTGTAGAGCAAACTGATTCATTTATACATATGCATGCATCTATTCTTTTTCAAGTTCTCTTCTCATTTAGGTTATTACAAAATATTGAGCAGAGTTCCCTGTGCTATACAGTAGGTCCTTGTTGGTTATCCATTTTAAATATAACAGTGTGTATATGTAAATCCCAAACTCCCAAGATGAACTGCTTTTTGAAAGTGGTAAATATTGATGACTTTTATACAGTTTTGGGTAAAACATAAAGAGTACATCTGAAGGTATGAACACCGTATTCTTTGAAAGAACTCACATTTCTTTAAGTGAAAGATAATAAATATTTTGTGAGCAATGCAAGCATCATTAAAATTTTAAGAAAATATAACCTTTCATAAAAATGTCCATTTAATAAACTCTGAAAGTAATTTATGATACATATCCTTAAGCCTAATAATAACAGTTTTCATGTATTATCTGATTTTTATAACTTTTTTCTCAGGAAATAAATTTACTATGCCCACTTCACAGATAAAGAAACCAAGATCTTGAAGGAAATATCCACAGTCAGCAATTTAAACTTTGGATAAAACTATCCCTTGATATTGTAGCCATGTTGCTATTATGAAACTATTATGAAATGAATCAGAATGGGGTAGCTTTTCTCTTGCTCTCTTTTTATCCTTCTATGTGATTTTCTGGCCATAGATAAAGTAAGACCATGTTAAAAAAAAAATGAGACAACAGTAAAATTCTGAATAGGCTGTTTACATATATTCTATGAGTGCAATCATCACAATGAGTTTTGATTGCTTCCTAGAAACTTAGACTTAATTTCATTTCTGGGCCATAGTAAGAAAAAATATTTGTCTTGATTCCTTGCATATTTAACATAACCTTCCTAAAATATCGTAAACAATTATGACCTTTCCTTAACTCCTTTCCCTTGTCATCTTTTCTTAGGAACTAGCATTGTATCAATCTCTTCATAGATGTTTCCAATTTTTAATTATCCACAGACAATGAAAGTGTCTTTCAATAAAAGTGTGATATTCTGGTTGCTTTGTCATATTCATATATCCTCTTTTCTCCCAGAGAGGTGGTTAGCAAATGCAAGTTGTCCTAAGTCATTAGAAGACATGGGGTACAGTGAGGAAAGAAAACATTTTAGTTATGAAATAATTTTTTTAATGTACTGAAGATAGGAGAGTATAATTTGTCAATGGGATGAAATCAGGGTCCCTACCAGCCCATATCACACCTTTGTGAGAACTAGAAACAGACTCCTCTCTGAGGGGACATAGCCTTACATAACTTGTGGAACTTGGCCCCTTTCTGCCCCCTCAACCCACTGAACAGCTTATCCTGAGAGAAATGGTAGTGGATTTCACCCAAAATAAACAAATTTCAATGTAAACAACAATGAGGATTCACATATGCTTTCAACAAGTACTTATCAGTGTTTATCATGTGAAAGTTTTCTAGGCTCCAGGATGCAACAGTGAATAAAGCAAGTCCCTTCTTTCATGAAAGACATGTTTTCTTGGGGAGATAGAAAATAAATGAATGAATATGTAATATAGTAGGTTCTAATATATGCTGTGAAAAACAATGAGACATAGGTAACAGAGGAGAAAACAGACATTCTAGGGACTGGGGAAATGCTTGCTACTGTCAGTTGATTGTAACATTGGGTTAGAGACAAGGCAATTTAGGGAGTGTGCAGGGTGGAGGTCTCTACATGTCAAGCTAAGAAAGCAAGGTGTGAGAGTACTAAGTTCGGAGCTCTGTGTATGTGGGAGCAACTGCAAGGAAGCTGGTGAGGTGGCAGCCAATGGTAGAGTCACTAGAAAACATGACAAAAAGTCCTCAATGGGGCTAAGTCAAAGAGGCAGTGGTGGCTAGAATGTTGGGTTAAATTCTGATTGAGAGGGGAAGCTATTGGAGAACTTTGAAAAGAGGAACTCTATATTTCCCACGGCCATTGAAAGGATCACTCTGGTTGCAGTGTGAGAAATGGACTCGTAGGCAGGAGGGCAGAGGAAAAGGCAAAGTGAAGGCACGCAGTACTTCTGGGAGGAACATCAGCAGCTTGGAGGGAGTGGCTGTGGTGGCAGAGCTTAGAGGTGGAGTTAGTTGCTTTCTTTCATCAGTGAAGCCTCTTCAGATTAGGCCAATGATATGCTGAAGCTGGTTTGTACTGACTCACAAGAGCCAATTGTTCAATATTCAGGAATGTTATAAGCCTATTGTTAAACACAACTACTAAGAAAAAATTAAATTATATAAATTTATAGTTAAATATATTTAAACAAAGGTAATAAATATTAAAATACACCACATCCTAATTATCTTATTGCTTTACTATTTATTACCTAGTCTTTAGGATTTTTAAAATATCTATTGTATTCATACGGTAAAAATACTGTAAAATGGTGCACATCTCTTCCCAACAGTTTGTTGAGTGGCATCATATCGGTAGATTAAAATTAGCCATGGTCATAAAAAAATGTGGTATTTACCTACAATGGAATATTATTACCTTGAAAAAGAAGGAAGTCCTGTCATTTGTGACAACATGAGTGAACTTAAAAATGAAAAAAGTGAAATAAACTAGTCACAGAAGGACAAATACTATCTGATATCATTTATAGGAGGAATCTGAAATAGTCAAACTCATAGAAGCAGGGCTGGGGGGAGAAAGAAATGGGGAGGTATTAGTCAAAGTGTACAGAATTTCAGTTATACAAGATGAATAAATCGTAGAGACCTGCACAACATAGAGCTATATAGTTAGCAATAATGTATTGTATACTTAAACATTTACAATGAGGGTAGATCTTATGTTAATTGTTGTTATTAAAAAATACAAAAATTGTTACAAAATTGCAAAATAATAATAATAAATAAAGAGTACGGAAAATAACTTTTGAAGGTGATGGATGGTTTATGGCATAGATTGTGGTGATGATTTCATGTGTGTACACTTATCTTCAAGCTCATCAGTTTGTGTATATTAAATATGTACAGCTTTTTGAATGTCAATCATACCTTAACAAAATGCTTCTAAAAATTGGTCATGGAATTCCCTGGAGGTGCAGTGGTTAGGACTCCATGCTTCCACTGCAAGGGGCCTGGGTTCGATCTCTGATCAGGGAACTAAGATCCCGCAAGCCATGGTGCAGCCTAAAATTTTAAAAAATGGCCATGATGGAAGAAGTATTTACCCCATGTAAATCTGTATCTATAAACACTAACATCATAGGTTGATGTATTGTGTTTTTGATTGTCTAAACTTAAAAAAATAGTGATGGAGAAATGTTAATAATGTAGACTTAAAATGTGCCAGGGCAAAGTCTGAAGCTGCAAGAAACTTCCATTTAATGAATTTAATTTGTGCAAGTGTGAGAAATAGTTTAACAGTAAATCACATATTTAATTACAGTATTTTGGGGGGAGGAAAGAGTGATTTGGGATGCAACACTTTCGTAAAATCATGGTTAAATTTCAATTCTTGGTTGGCTACAAATATGAGTTTAGCAAAATCAGCAAAAAATGTTGTACAAAAATCCATTGGCCATATGACATTTACAATAAATATTATTGTGTATTTCATTATTAATTGTAAACTTTTGTGAAAGTTTATATAAGTAAGATTTATAAGAAACTTGTGTACATATATACACATATTTTTTTTGAGAACTGGTTGTACCAACAGACCTCTGGATAAGCCTCCTTTATATTGGCATTTAGAGTTTGAAAATCAGGCACATAGATTATACATAATAAATCAAAATTCAGAGAAACCTCAGAATATGGGGCAAATGTTTACTTAGTAATAAATAGCAAGCACCCAAGGAGCGACACTGAGGAATGGTCCTCCTCAGCCAAATGTAACCTGCTGTAGGAGTAGAATATGAGCTTCACTCATCTCTTCCACATAAATTAAATTCAACACCACATGCTTCTTAAATGGAAACACTTCTCAACCTAAACCATGGAACATATTCATAGAGTGCCAACTCCCATGACCACTTTTTATGCATGCCTTGTTTACTAAGAAAATGAGCCACAGATACTGCCTATCAAATTATTATTATTTTGAGCTTCTGTGACCTGCAGTCACACAGAACTAGAATGTGTTTAAAGGAATATATTAACCCCATGGGAAAAGAGACCACATTTTGTTTTGATCCAATACTGAGTGAGGCAAATATACTAGCTCATCTTTCCACTTGCCCTATTCTGTATTTGCATATCCTCAAAGAATTTTCTTTTTTTAAAAGATTATTTATTTATTTATGGCTGTGTTATGTCTAAACTGCTGTGTGAGGGCTTTCTCTAGTTGCGGTGAGCAGGGGCTACTCTTCATTGTGGTGCGTAGGTTTCTCTTGTAGTGGCTCTTCTCTTGTTGCGAAGCATGGGCTCTAGGTGCGTGGGCTTCAGTAGTTGTGGCACGTGGGCTCAGTAGTTGTGGCACACAGGCTCTAGAGCACAGGCTCAGTAGTTGTGGCACACGGGCTTAGTTGTTCCACGGCATGTGGGATCTTTCTGGACCAGGGCTCAAACCTGTGTCCCGTGCACTGGCAGGCAGATTCTTAACCACTGAGCCACCAGGAAAGTCCCAAAGAATTTTCCAATGGATAGAGGTAATTATCTCCCAATTCTCTGAGAACGCTTTCTTATTTAAATATATTCTTGGTATTCATGGGATAACGTCACTTATATATCCTTCTAATTATGATGTTTTACATATTTGACCTTTAACAAATTAAAGCTTCTGTTTCTTAATACAAAACACAATAGTTATTCCACAGGCAAAGTCAAATATGGATTATTAATACTCTTAATTGAAATACACTTAAATTGCCCTCTTAAGACATATCACTTGAAGAGAAGCAACAATTAATGATCCATTACTGTGAACTGCAAATCATGGTCGCCAACTTCAGTGGTCAGAGAAAAAGTAGTGACAGTAATGGAAGGTAGATAATCTTTGCTGTATCCATGTGACACTGAAAAGAGTGTTGCTTTCAGCCCCTAATTTTGGGTCTCCCAGTCTTCTCCAACTCCCACAACCTGACTCTTCACATCTTGGGGAGGAACTTTCCTAGGATGCCAGATTATTAGTGTTTGAACTAGAAGAGTCCCTGGCAAACTGGTATGGGTTGTTACCTTACTCTTGGTAGAGATCCAAAATGAAGTTAAAGTACAGATCACATAGGAGAAAGGGGGAGGTTAGGATATAGTTAATGGCTGTAAAGTCATGAGGGTAAAAGAGATCATCCAAGATTTGTGAACAGGAAAAAGAGAATGGTAAAACAAACAAACAAACATGACACACACCACACAAGACAACCAACGTTACAGAGCAGGCTGAGAAGGAGAAGCTAATAAAATAAACTAAAAGTTAGAGAGATGAAAAGAGAGCCAGGGAACAGTTACGCAAAATTATAGCTAAGTTCTCTTACAAATGGCAACTCAAAGTTTTATCCATGAGCAGATGAAATTCCTCTTTGATTGGTGTAATCAACTATTTGAAATCTTAGATACAGTTTATAAGAAATGTTTACTTTGAAGAGCTCATTTATATTGAAAAATATTCTTTAGAATTTTATTAATACAAATACTTTTCTTCAAAAAAATTATATATTCTTCCTGAGATATTTTTGGATGGTGCTTAGATTTATGTTCCCTCTGCTTACCCTGTTCTACATGTTATCTTAAAACACCTACTTCTCTGTAAGAAACTCTGCATTACACAGTAAAATTTTCTTCAGAACGGTGGTGGAAAAATACAATAATTATCATAAGTGGTTCATTTGGTCTGTAGAAAGTAGAAAAATAAATTTAAACACCTATTATGTTATTTGTAATATTGAACATCTCCTTCATATATAGACTGGCTAACTAGGGTTTGAGGCAATGTTTGCAAATTACTGGGTGTACTACCATATTCTTATAAATTCTACTTTCTTGGAAAAGAAGACCATACTTCAAGTGATGCAATAAAGCCATCAAGGAAACATAATGATTACCATACATGCTTGGTATAATAACTTCAAAGCCATGAATCATAGTATTTACCATTTTCTCTCATTTCAAGGGGTGAGTAAAGACTGAAGATGAGTTGTTGAAACATCTTAATTTTTCTTTCTATAGACATCCACAAGCATTTAAAAGCAACCAAAACTACTCCCCAGAATTCTTAGACACTCAAAGTCATTTTTAAGCTTGTAGTGAAAACTCAATCTTAAATTTACAGAATCACCCTTTATACATAGGTAACACTTCCAGAAACCTTGTCTCTCTTGACTGCAGTTATAGACATGAAAAATACCTCCAAGTGGTGAAAACTGAAAAAGCCCAGATACTTCACTTCATAGATAAGATTCTCAGGCCTTTGCTGTCTTACTATTACTTAACCCACTGGTCTCACATAGCCTACATATCTTACGTATTTATTGCATTGATTTTCTATTGTATTTACAATTTCTCTTCTATTGCCCTATTAATCTATTGCCTTAAAATGTAAGCTCAATCTTGTGTGTTGTTCATTGATTATCCCAAGATGTACCTGTAGGTGTTCCATGATTATTGTTGCATAAATTATTCTGGATATAACAAATAAACAAATAGTACAACATGACTGGTGGTCTGGCTTGTTTCCCTCCTACATGAAAGTCTTTGTTTTGGCCATGCTGGGCGGCTTGTGGGATCTTCGTTACCCAACCAGGGATTGAACCCCAGGCCCTTGGCAGTGATAGTGCAGAGTCTTAACCACTGGATCTCCAGGGAATTCCCTACATGAAAGTCTTGAGTGGTGGGTTTTGGGAGGGTAGGCAAGGGTGGGCATCCCACACTCCGAACACCAGGCTTCAAAAGGGAGCCACTGCTGCCAAGGTCCTCTCAGGTGTCTTCCCTGTGCCCCGAAGCTCTTTGCAAGATGTCATTAGGAAGTTGTTTTCAGAGCCTATGAGCTTCCCTCTAGCCTTGATTCACACCCAGGCAGTAACTCAACCAGGGCTTCAAGCACAGGAGTCCCCTTCCACCTTCCCTCTTCTCACTTCTCTGTTTCCTCCAAATGTAATGAAATGAGAAATTCCTAGCCCTCTTCATTCACCGGATGCCCTTCTTTCCTCAGCACTCAAGAAACCATCTAGACTTGGGGGACAGAGAATCTTGAAAGGGCTTAAAGCTCAGGGCTACAAAAGATGGTATTTCCAACACATGATGAGTCAAAGAAAGTTTGGGGAAAAGGGAGGGGTCAGGATTGCCTGGGTCCCCAGTTACAATCACCTCAATTCTTTGGAAAAAAGAACTCTGAGTTTCAACTAATTAAAATGCTGAGGACAATTTGGAAAGTGACATATTCAACCCATTTATAAGTTGTGTTCCACTTATCTGGCCTTGTCTCTTCTTTCACATTCTTCTAATTACTTCTTCCCTGTCCATGTTACTTAAAATTGCAAACTGCCTCTTATGTCAATAATCCCCATTCTCCTCTTCTGCTTCCTTAACAGCATCTGAGATATTTTATGTCACGTGCATAATTTATGCATTTATTCTGTTTATTATTTCCCCTATTCCATTAGAATATCAGCTCCATGAAGCTAAGGATTTTGTTTTGTTACCCCAGGACCTAGAATTGTGCCAGACACATGGTGAATGCTCAGTAATTACTCGTTGACTGAAGGAGTGAATAATCTAATTGACACACTGCACTTTCCATTTATGAGCTATTATAATACACATCTTCATCCACAGTGTGATGTAATGATTTACAGCATTGAAATATGATTGACAGGGCTAACTCTCACAGCACTTGCTCATGGACCTTGTCTAGCAGTCCACATCTTTTGGGGCTTCCCTCATCTCCAAGCTTATAAGTCATTATACTCTTACTTTCTTCCTTATTCAACCTAGACCCCACTCTCTTTTGTGTCAAATTTCTACTCCCCAGTTCACTAAACCCTACTAATTTGGGCCTTCTATCACACTTGTCCTGCAGTTTCACTTACATCCTTGAATCTATCTTATATCCTTGAGCAGCCAATCACCATGGGAGAAAATATGACTGTGTGGATGCTCTTACAATGTTACAGCTTTGAACTTCAGCTGGGACCTCAATGCTGCTTGGCTGGGTTTGTCACTGATATGTTCTCTGTCCTGTCCTCTATTCCTCTACATGGGCAATTACAGACATTTACATTTCAAGCATCCCAACTATCCCTGACCCCCTTCACTTTTCATTAAGGAAAGACCTCATTTCATATTTTGAAGAGAAAGTAGAAACTATCAGGTGTGAATTTCCTTAACTTTCACCTACCTTCACTTAACAACTTATCTCTCCCCACAACCCCTCCTCATAGGTCTTCTTTGCATTCCCACATTGGGTGGTCTGATCCTCAGATATTGACCAAATGACCCATATTGGGTCTAGAGCAAAGATAGTAGTGTCTACTCCAGATGGCATAGATTAGAGAGGATTCTAAATTCACTGTCAACATGTAGTACCAGTACATCATGTTTTACAATTAAAGAAAATTATAATATTTTCTATGACTGAAACTTCATTTTCACAAAAACAATGTGATAAACAATAACCTCAAAAATTTTCATTATAATTTAGTAAATTATACTAAGACCTAAAAATATGCTCTTATCTTTTGCTGCACTTCTAAAAATTGATTTCAAAATAATAATTAGAGCAGTAGATAGATTCAGGTAATATGTACACATATATAAATAATGTCAGAAAACTGTAAATAAACTAAATACTCATCCATAAGGATTAGATATACTATAATAAATTTATATTATAAAGTTTTTACACAACCATTAAATGGTATATTAGATTTCTAATTCAATGATCACAATGTAATGCTTTTTGAAAAATAAATTATATAAAACTATATATAGAATTTAACAATATTTTGAAAATATACATCCAAAAGATATACTCCAAATTATTAAAGTTTATCTCTCGGTGATGAAATTATAGGGGATTTTAATTTTATTCTTTATGTGTAATATTATTTCAAAAAAATAATAAATGGTATAGTTTAAAAGCACATTTTGAAGCATACATATTTTGACTTTTAATTTTAGAAAAAATATACATATGCATATATATATATATGTGATTATATATAAAGAGTACTTTGGCTTGTTAATGTCATGTGAATTGTATTATCATCTATATAGCTAAGAAAAATCAGAGTGCTTTAAAGAAATCCTAAAAATGAATCAAGAAAGCTGACAAAAAGTTAAATATTATGGCATTGAGACCTTGTTTATTTTCATAAAATACGATTCTTATATGTTCCCTTTCCTCTGTTCACATAAAGACTAATAAATCTCATTCAGCCCCACTGCATTGGTTTCATGATCCAAACAGGCATTTCCCCTTCCTCATGACAGGAGGGAGCTTTTTAAGCTGACCAAGCATAAAAGATTTTTCCTCCTAATTTCCCCATCTTGACATGAGTGAATAATAACCATCCTTCCACCTGGAATTAGGTCTCATTCTAAAGGGTATTAAAACCTCTTTTGAAAATGTATTATGCTCCAGTTTGAAGATATCTTCAAACTGGTATAAAAAAGTGTTATGGTATAAAGTCTGAAAAATCAGAAATCCACCCTTGTTTTGCATGTGGAAATCAGACGAGACAATCATTTACTGTGGAGAAAAAAAGTATGCTCTACTGGGCTGTTACAAAAGCTGTAATTTTATTTTGAAGTTCTCAAGTTTTGTTCTGGTTTACAGTTTTTATGTTAAACTTATGGCTTTGTAATGGGTTGTGAGGCATACTTTATGCACTATCATAATTATAAGCTATTACAGTTCATTCTTTGTATCAGGATGGTTTTATGGACATTTAAATGAAGTTTCTGACAATGAAACTAAAGCTCTAATAGTACTACATTATGGCTACACCTGGTGGTATGCATTCTCTCCATTTTTCGATTATAAACCATTGGTGGGGGAGGAAGGTGGGGCTTAAAACCCCAGCTGCTTGCCTCACAATGTGCTCCAGCAGGACATGTAGATTTATCAATCCATTTGTATTTAAATAACTTATGCACTTTTTGCTTCACTGAGCCACAAAACCACCAAAGAGAAAATATCACCCTGGTGATTTCAAGTTCTTTTTGCCAAAGAAGACAACTTGAAAGTTTGAAAACATAAACCACAGTGAATCATTCATCCTTTTCCCTTGACGTGGAAAAGCAGATTTGACCTGTTATTTCTTACTCTCCAATGTTTACTTATTAGAAATGATCTGTTAGCATATGCTAACATGCAAAAAGGGCCCTTTTTCACAGTATTTATGATATTTACTATGCTTTTGGTTTCTTATTTCTGTGTGGAAGGCTTTTGAAAATAGTCACCTTATTCTCAATCTTCTGCAGCTGAAGCATTTGATGAGAACACATTTTCCAGCTAGGGTGTTGACTGAGTAGACTCTTAAATAAGGTGTAATTAATATTTTTTTCTATTGAAGTATAGTTGATTTACAATGTTGTGTTAGTTTCAGGTGTACAACAAAGAGATTCAGTAATAAATATATATATATATATATATATATATATATTCTTTTTTCAGATTCTTTTCCATTATAGGTTATTAAAAGATATTGTGCTACACTGTAGGTCCTTGTTGTTTATCTATTTTATATAGAATAGTGAGTATATGTTAAACATCCTATGTGGCAGTAGAATTTTATCATAAGCGACAAAGTGGCCAAGGTTTCAGTAGCTGTGTAAAGGAATTCCACTGACATCAATGAAGAATTATGTAATGATATGAAAACAGAATTAAATACTGAATGCCATATTTCCAATTTAAATGACCTTCAAGAAAACAAGAAAGAAAATCCAATTGAGAAAAAAAATGCACGGAGAAGACATTATGTGTTCCCACAAAGCAAGAATGTGAGAAGAAGCACTTACTTAGGACTCCAGTAGCCCCTTAATTCAGGCCTTATTATGCACAGGAATTAGAGCCCATACAGTCTTCTATCAAATTGTTCCACATCACTGGGAAAGTATTAATTTCATCAATGTGAGCGAAGTATTTTTAAATCATTCCTGAGAAAATGCAGCCTTCTAAAAAAAATGCAACGTATTCTTTGAAAAGAAGTCTACGGCATCATAAAAATATCTCACCCATGTTTGGTTGCAGAATCCATTTGGCTTCCATCTAAAGTACTCTCAGTTCTTGCATATTTTAACACTTCCATAAAAGCTGTAAATGGGGGGGGTGCAGTCTGTTTTTACTCGATGCTATAGAATTCACTAATGAAGACAAGAATGAGGAATTCCAAATATATAAACAGTCCCCAGACGATGAAGAAATGAATCCTGCCATATTGATAATTGCCCAGCAAGACTCAAATCTCAGACACCTGACCTAACTCTTTCCTACAACACAGGAAGTACCAGTAGGCTTTTTTTTAAATAGGGTATTATTGCATTATAATTATCCACATCATAAAAATGATTCAGTTAACAAAATTTTTGACATTTAAGCAACCATTTTGAATGATTTTGTGTTAGAGGAATTATCTGGTTAATTGCTTAGCCATAAGTATTGATTTGGTAGTTGAAGTTATATTCACCTTAAAGCTATCTTCTGCTGTATATATAGCTCAAGTGAATCTTAAGAACATTACCTATGTATATCTCTGAAAAAGGGCACAGCCCTTCAAACCAATTAGGCATAATATTTCTGGGCAGTTATTCTCATTGATTACATTGGTTTGTGTGTGGAAAGTGAAGGATAAGACCTGTGGATCAAACTGTTATTCTAAAGTCTAATTTACACACTAGTGAAACTACATGGCTAAAGCTAGGAAAGAAAGGGCAGTTTCTTTGCTTACGTAAGCTTAGAAAGTAGATGGTGTAAAACCAATATTGTAGTTAGAACAAAAGAAAAGAGTAAAAATATCAGGAATACAATTATTCCACTATCTAGCCCCAGAAATATTTATAAAGGCTGGTCCATTGTTCCATATGCATTCACTGTGAATACGCTTACAGAATTATCTAATGTTAGGAAACTTGCACTCTAAAATAGTGTTTCCCAACTTATTTGATAAGAATCAACTGGGGAACTTATTAAAACAAATAAACAAAAAAAAAAAGCACATTTCTAGGTGGCTCACTCAGAGATTCTTAGAATGTATGTTTTGTGTTTTAATAAGCTCTTTTTTCCCCAGGCCTCATGATTCTTTTGACCTGAGAAATTTGAGAAAAAATATTCCAAAACTACTGATAAGAAAAATGAAGGCAAATATTTTACCAGATCTGTAAAACAAAATGAAAAATCAAGTGACAATATTTTTCTTAAAAAATAAATAGTTGTAATAAATTTAAGGGTTAAGACTCTATACAGGACACCTGTATAATGAGGACAAATTTTCATTAGCTAATGTTTCAACTTATTTGCTGAAGATTACTTTAGCATTCTCAGATTTCAAAATTAGTTGAATGAATGAATAAGTTATATTTTTTCACTTAAAGGAAAATATATCCAACTTATGCATTTACAAGTAAAGATTTTAAAAAATATTTTATTAACAAGTAATTGATGTTACTTGAAGAAGAGTCAAGATTAGGATATAAAGGATAAATTAAACCTCATCTACAATCTAATTTCCTAAAATTAACTGTTATTAACACTTCATTGAATATATTTCTAGACAATTGCTAGTCATAGAATCTTAATATAGTTAAGTGGTTTCTCAACATATCTTAATTCAACCTTTCTTTTTTTCTCTCATGTGGTTGGAGGGTAGAAAAGGGCATGTTGGCAACTAGCAGAATAAGTTGGTGGGAAATAGAGAACTAATACATTTTTGTTGTCTAACTCTCCTTCATATCATTTTCATACAATATATGTAAGAACATGTAGTTTTCATTCTTTAAATCTTTGTTTCAAATACTAGCTAATCTTAGTTTATCTTCATGATGGTTAAAATGGAATATGAGAGGATGAGTCTTGCTTTTTTAGTTTAGCTTTCTGATAATACCCTCCAACCAGGCTATTGTTTGGAATGAAGCAGCTACAAAGTTGCCACTGGTCATCTATGCCTTGCTCCATGTCTTACTTCTAATTAGAGCAGTCATTTTCAATGAGGACCACAGAGAGAGCATCACATCCCAGAATATGTCTTTGTGTAAGGGATAAGCACTCCCAAGTCCTTCTAAGGTCAGAGATTTATTTTAATTAAACCTAACTATTGACAAGCCTTTTGAGAAACCCAAATTGCTTAGAAAATAAGTATTTTTCACCTTTTCTATGAAAAAAAAGAACTATCTTTACCAATTTTATCACAGAAAGCCTCTTTTTAAAAAACTTTATTGAGGAATAATCGACAAATATAATTGTATATATTTAAAGTGTGCAGCATGTTGATTTCATATACATATATATTGAGAATGATTACCAAGATCAAGCGAATTAAAACATCCATTATCTCACATAGTTAACTTTGTGTGTGCATGTATGTGGTGAGAATGCTTAAGGTCTCCTCTCAGCAACTTTCAAGCATGCAATACTGTATTATTACATTAGTCGCCAAGCTGTACATTAAATCTTCAGAACTTATACTTCTTATAGTGGAAAATGTATATTCTTTGAACTACATCAACCCATTTTTAATTCCCCCAGTCCCTGACAATCACCATTCTATCTTTCAATCATTCTGTGATTTCTATGAAATCAGCTTTTCTCTTTTTTATTTTTGGATTCCACATATAAGTGATACCATACAGTATTTGTCTTCCTCTGTCTGGCTTATTTCACTTAACATAATGACCTCCGCATTCATCCATGTTGTCACAAATGGCAGGATTTCCTTTCTTTAATGCTGAATAATATTTTATTGTATAAATATATACTACTGTTTCTTTACCTATTCATCTGTCAAAGAACATGTAGGTTGTTTCTATGTCTTGGCTATAGTGAATTATGCTGCAATGAACACAGGTGTGCAAATATCTCTTTGAGATGCTGATTTCAGTTCCTTCTGACATATACCCAGAATTGGGATTGCTGGATTACGTGGCAGCTTCTTCCACCCTTCCCACTCATACCATGCAGCCCTGAGTTTATCTGCTGTATTCCTTGCAGCCAAGCAGGGGAGTCAGGCAGAATGCATGGGCATTTGGAAGGACAATTCAAGGGTAGATGGAAGACATGCCAAATGGCTGCTTGAACACCTTGACAATTTCGCTAGTCCTGAGTGAGGAGGGTTTCTTTCTTAGCCCAGTCAGAAGTAGTACAAGTTGTTGAGCCTGGAACACCCTGCTTCTAATGCAGTTTTTGTTTGCTTATTTGCTTGTTTTTATATTTTTCATTCAGGAAACATAATATGTGACTTTTTTCTAGCTCTTCTTCATCTTTCTTTTTTTACATGTATTTTCTGCCGTTCTCTTTGATTTGTTTTCTACCATGAATGAATTTCTTTTCAGCCACTTTCATCTCTTGCCCATTTTCAACTCAGCTTTCTAAAGCCCTCTGAGTGGAATAAATACTTAGAGGTCCATCCCACAGCTTGGAACACTGTGTGTGCCACCTGCTGTGAACATTTTAAGAGAAGATGGCAGGTCTCTCTGCCCTTTTCATCAAAAATGTTCCCAAAGACTTAAATTTTATCAAGTGTTCTATCTGGTAGATGGTTATAAATTTATATAAACATCTACTAAGTTAACATGCAATTAGTGAAAATGATGAAATCCTTGTAATATCATTGGGATGTGAATTCTAACAGTCCTGGGATGCTCGTGTTTAATTTGGGAAGCAGTGATTTCTCATGGAGGTGGCTCTGAGGCAAATAGGAATGTTCCAGCAGGGGGATAGATAGTATAACTGTCTGAAGATTCATCTTGCATGTAGGTACCAAATTCTTGTCCTTCAGAGGCACCCCTGACATTCCATGAGCTCACTAGCTGTTCCAGGGGCTGCTTGGGAGTTTCAGTCCATTCTAGTAGAATGAGTTCCATACACCACTGCTGTTTACATGCCCACAGTTGTTCTATCAACCTAAAATGAACAAGCTAAATTCAACTTCTTATAGGAAGGATCTGTAGCCCAGAAACATGTAAGTTAGCAGAGGCATTAAGAGATAGGAGGATTTTTCGGAATCAAAGTTAGGCTGATGTGACATAATTGACACCAATTTATAAACAAGGAAATATGTCCACAGAATACAAATGGCTGAAAGTAAAGAAACTGTATTTCATACAGAGAAGTAAAATAATTATCTGAGAAATATATATACACTTTTTTAAAAGACACAAACCATATTTGAAATTAATGACATAACAATTATGACCAACGTAGCTGGGGGACTGGGTAACCATAATAAGGGCAGTATCTGGATAAATAATTTTCTTTTCTTCTTCTTTTAAAATGTAGAAACATGATCAGCAGAAATCTAATTAGAAATCACACTGTCCAAATTTCAGTGAATTCTTGAGTAGCTCAGATTTCTTTTCTACTTAAAAGTATTTCTAAATGAAAGAGAAGAAAAATCAGGGATGAATTTCTGATATAATTAGCTTTTAACCTGTATCTCTGAAATAGGCTACAGTTTATGTAATACATTATGTAAGTAAATCAAGATAAATAACGTTTTTTCTTTAAGAAGGGGAAGAGGAACAGATTGCTTAGAAGTCTTGAAATGTGAATTATGCCAAATTGTCCTATGGGAATTATCTGTCTTAGTTCAAAATGATTCCCTTGGGAAACAGTGAATTTCATTCCTTAATAAGCATAATGAGATTTTTATATAGTACAGAAGCTGTTGTCAAAGGGTGTAGGGACATACTGCAGAGCTTTTTAAGCTAAGATTTATTTTCTTTTTTTTTTCAAACATCTTTATTGGGGTATAATTGCTTTACAATGTTGTGTGAGTTTCTGCTGTATCACGAAGTGAATCAGCTATACATATACATATATCCCCATAACCCCTCCCTCTTACATCTACCCCCAACCCTTGCAATCCCACCCCTCTAGGTGGTCACAAAGTATGGAGCTGATCTCCCTGTGCTATGCGGCTGCTTCCCACTAGCTATCTATTTTACATTTGGCAGTATATATAAGTCCATGCCACTCTCTCACTTCGTCCCAGCTTACCGTTCCCCCTCCCCGTGTCCTCAAGTTCATTCTCTACGTCTGCATCTTTATTCCTGTCCTGTCCTTAGGTTCTTCAAAACCTTTCTTTTTCTATTTTTTAGATTCCTTATATATGTGTAGCATACGGCACTTATTTTTCCCTTTCTGACTTACTTCACTCTATATGACAGTCTCTAGGTCCCTCCACCTCCTACAAAAAATTCAGTTTCGTTTCTTTTTATGGCTGAGTAATATTCCATTGTATATATGTACCACATCTTCTTTCTCCATTCATCTGTTGATGGACACTTAGGTTGCTTCCATGTCCTGGCTATTGTAAATAGTGCTGCAATGAATATTGTGATACATGATTCTTTTTGAATTATGGTTTTCTCAGGGTAAATACCCAGTAGTGGGATTGCTGGGTCATATGGTAGTTCTATTTTTAGTTTTTTAAGGAACCTCCATACTGTTCTCCATAGTGGCTGTATCATTTTATCTTCCCACCAACAGTGTAAGAGGGTTGATTCCTTGATCATTATGTAGTGTCCTTCTTTGTCTTTTGTAATAGTCTTTATTTTAAAGTATATTTTGTTTGGCATGAGAATTGTTACTCCAACTTTCTTTTGAGTTCAATTTGCATGGAATATCTTTTTCCATCCCCTCATTTTCAGTCTCTATGTGTCCCTAGTTCTGAAGTTGTTCTCTTGTAGACAACATATATACAGGTCTTGTTTTTGTATCCATTCAGCCAGTCTCTGTCTTTTGATTGGACCATTTCATCTATTTACATTCAAGGTAATTATCAATATGTATGTTCCTATTACCATTTTCTTAATTGTTTGGGGTTTGTTATTGTAGGTCTTTTCCTTTTCCTGTGTTTCCTGCCTAGAGAAGTTCCTTTAGCATTTGTTGTAAATGTGGTTTGGTGGTGCTGAATTCACTTAGCTTTTGCTTGTCTGTAAATGTTTTAATTTCTTTGTTGAACCTGAATGAGATCCTTGCTGTGTAGAATAATCTTGGTTGTACGTAGTTCCCTTTAACCACTTTCATTATGTCCTGCCGCTCCCTTCTGGCTTGCAGAGTTTCTCTGAAAGATCAGCTGTTAACCTTTTGGGGATTCCCTTGTTTGTTATTTGTTTCTTTCCCTTGCTGCTTTTAATTTTTTTCTTTGTATTTAATTTTTGATAGTTTGATTAATATGTGTCTTTGTGTGTTTCTTCTTGGACTTATCTTGTATGGGACTCTCTCCACTTCTTGGACTTGATTGACTATTTTCTTTCCCATATTAGGGAAGTTTTCAAGTATAATCTCTTCAAATATTTTCTCACTCCCTTTCTTTTTCTCTTCTTCTTCTGGGACCCCTATAATTTGAATGTTGGTGTATTTAATGTTGTCCCAGAAGTCTCTTAGGCTGTTCTCAATTCTTTTCATTCTTTCTTGCTTTATCCTACTCTGTGGTAGTTATTTCCACTATTTTATCTTCCAGGTCACTTATCTGTTCTTCTGCCTCTGCTACTGCTATTGATTCCTTCTAGAGAATTTTGAATTTCATTTATTGTGCTGTTCATCATTGTTTCTTTGCTCTTTAGTTCTTCTAGGTTCTTGTTAAATGTTTCTTGTATTTTCCTCATTCTTTTTCCAAGATTTTGGATCATCTTTACTATCATTATTCTGAATTCTTTTTCAGGTAAACTGCCTATTTCCTCTTCATTTGTTTGGTCTAGTCATTTTTTACTTTGCTCCTTCATCTGCTGCATATTTCTGTCTTCTCATTTTGATTAACTTGATGTGTTTGGGGTCTCCTTTTCACAGGCTGCAGGGTCGCAGTTCCCATTGTATTTGGTGACTTCCCCCAGTGGGTAAGGTTGGTTAAGTGAGGTGTGTTAGCTTCCTGGTCGAGGGGACTGGTTCCTGTGTTCTGATGGATGAGGCTGTATCTTGTCTTTCTGGTGGGCAAGACCTCATCTGGTGATGTGTTTTGGGGTGTCTATGACCTTATTATGATTTTAGGCAGCCTTTTTGCTAATGGCTGGGGTTGTGTTCCTCTCTTCATAGTTGTTTGGCATGGGGTGTCCAGCACTGTACCTTGCTCATCATTGAGTGGAGGTGGGTCCTAGCTTTGAGATGGACATCTTTGGGAGAGCTCTTAGCCCATTGATATTAAATGGGGCCAGGAGATCCTTGGTGGTTCATTGTCCTGAACTCAACTCTTCCACCTCAGAGGCTCAGGTCTGACATCCAGCTGGAGGACCAAGACCCTGTCAGCTACATGGCTTATATGTAAATGTGTTAAATTCTCCAATCCAAAGGCACAGTGTGGCTGGCCTTCTGCACTCCACTCAGTCCTCCATACAGGCGTTGTCTTCCAGGCCTGGTCGACATGGAGAGCCTGTTTTGGAACCATGTTCAGCTGCATTCCCTAGCATCAGAAGAAGCAGCCTTTGCCCCCATCCTCCCCTAGCCCTGATGCAACTCATCACAATCCTGGAGCGCCTGAGCAAAGATAAGATTTCTGACAGGGAATGCAGACAATGCTAGCTGAAGGAAAAGAATCTCTTGAACTCAGTTTCCTATCTTTCTTCTTTGAGACTTAGTTAAATATTTATTGTGTTGGCCAAAAAGTTTTCTTGGTTTTTTCCATAAGATGTTATGGCCTCCTTAATAAAATTTATATATTTTAAGTTTTCCTGAAAGAATGAAGTTCTAATTTTACAAAAATTATACTCTGACAAAGAAACATAAAAACTGATAGAGAGGAAGGTGTAAACTCTGCTCTGTTAAGCTGAAAACTGTGCCTTTATTGATGAGAAGTCCCAGAAGTTTCAGGATCTTGCCTTGTCAATTGACTCTTAAAATAGACTTAGGGAACAATTCCTCCAGTCTTGAGTGAATGAAGCTTAAAGACTGTAAAATACACTATCATTAAGAAAAAAATTCCATTTGTAAACGCTTTTATATACCTTCCTGCTATAAATACTGGCCCAAAGGTGTGAATTTTGTATCCACTTTTTCCAAAGTAAAATCTATTTTGACTTCAACAGAAGTTGGAGCAAAGTGCAAAGGAAAACTAAATGTTGCTGTGAGCTTTGTACATTATAATCTTTTACAGAAACGGGTTTCACAATTTCTCTCTCCTAGCTGCTCCATGCAGAAATTTAAAAAGGGGTCTTTGAGTGACAAGAACTGAGATAAGGAATACTATAGAATCAGAGCACCAGTATGCCCAGTAACAGAAACATTTCAACATGCACTTGGACTATAAACTTACTCTCAAAACAGACAACTCACTCACTTCAGGTCTATGTGGTCAATAAACAGCATATGTGATCATGTTTTGCCATTGTCAAGTGCTACTGATATCTGCCACTTTCAAAGCTCTGTCCAAGCCATAATAAAGGTAAAATTTTTGCAAGATACGTGGTCCATGACATTCCTTTGAGACACTGTTGAGTCAGAAAACTGTCAATAAAGCTGAGACCCTGAGTTATCCAATCTCTCACCATCACTTTATTAACAATCCTGCCTCTTGCTGTCGCTTTCTGAATAATGACTTACACTAACAGAAGTTCTGGTTCTTGCCTTTCAATAAATTCTCAGGATACATTTCCTGGGGAGCTATGCTTTTGTGTCTGTTTCTTTTCTTATTCAGGAATTCATATTTTAGACACACATGGGCACTTGCTTGTAGGCTTTTAGCTACTTCATTTAATTCTGTGCTTTTTGGAGTAAGTAGATGAGTAATAAATGAAAACAAAGGCTTTGTAACCATACTGGCCCAATTCCAAGCAAACTCTAATATTTACCAGCTATGTGGCAGTGAGATAGCTGTTTATCACCTCTAAGCTTTAGTTTGCTCTTCTAAAAAAATAAGAATGGTAGCATCTATCTCATAAGATAATTAACTGGAGGGATTATGATAACCTAATAATATATATAAAGTACTTACCACAGTAGTTGGCACTTACAGAGTGCTCAGCTTATATATATGTAAAATTTTTTTAGCACCTAAGCGATTCTCCACTAGAATAGAGGTACATTGGGAAGTGGTGCTAACTTTACTACTTCAGCACTAAAGTAGACACACTACACTCCAGGTGGCTGAATCTACAACCATCATCAACACATTGGTGAGAAGACTACTCTGTAATGTGACTGTGGCCCACAGCTCTCTCAGTATAGTGGTGAGCAGAGTCAAGGTTAGGAGCAGGCCAGTGAACTAAGGCTTCAGGTACAGCGTAGGATTCTGATTTTTATTGGAAATTCAGATATTTTGTTCATCATAGATATTTTTTGCATTCACTTTAGATTTTTAAGATATTGAATTACAATATTATTTATCTTGATTCCTATCTTTTTTTGTGTCCCCTCAAATTGTATAGCCTAAATGAATACCTCACTTGTCTCACCCTAGTTCCAAGCTTGGCTCCTGAGTCTTATGGTCCCCTCTCTCCTCACCCTAGCACATTTAGAATGGTGTGAGTTCCTTTTCCCCTCGAGCTAGCTTTCATCAGTTGAATATGATGACCCCCGGCTCATTGCTGACTCATCAGACCCACCATCAGCAGTCATTAGTGATCCTCCTGTGCTCTGAAATTGTGTGCAAGTTTAGCTCAATTTATGGTGCCCAGTATGAGCCAGTGTCTACACCCAGGCATGTATTCCTGAATTCTATCAAGTTATATGACAATGAGAAGGGGCTTCTACTCAACTCCATAGAACATTTGTGAGAAATAAGGTTATCAGTGATCTTCAGTCCCCTAGAACAGCTGTCTCCAGCCCTTTTGGCACAAGGGACCAGTTTCGTGGAAGACAATTTTTCCACGTACAGGGTGTGGTAATGCAAGCAAGGGGGAGCAGTGGGGAGCGATGGGGAGTGGCAGATGAAGCTTCACTTGCTCACCTGCTGCTCACCTCCTGCTGTGCAGCCTGGATCCTAACAGGCTTCAGACTGCTATCGGTCTGTGGCCCAGGGGTTGAGGACCCCTGCCATAGAACATTTAAGAGTTCATCTAATCTCAGGTTACAATCACTGTCCCTTGTCCTATGAAAATCTGGGCTCTGAATTCTAATGAAAATAATAAAATGTCTAACTAAATTCCATCCTCAGAGAAGATTAAGCATTGGAAGAAAACTGGCACAATGCTTAGAGAGTGCTTTCAATCATTCAGCATTATCATAGCTCTGATTATTGTCACTTCGAGTTATCAGTCCCATTTGATAAGTTAAAAAGTTGAAGGACAGAGAGATTTATTTACAAAGAATCCCAGTGGAAATTAGAATCAAAGATATCAAAAGCATTTATAGCTAGAGCTAACTTTTACATCTGAGATTTTTTAGTCCTTTTCCTAGACCTTGCAATTACATTGCTTGAGGTGCTCTCCAATTTCCAGTGTAGGAAGAATAAAAAGTTATCACAATGCTTTCATGTGGCATGAATTATGCTCCCCAGTCCCACCCACAGGTATCCACCTAATTTCGGCAAAGTCAAAGCTGCTCATATTTGTCAGGTTACAGAGTGACCTACTGTCCTGGTCTTAGCTCTGAAAATCCTGCAACCCAGGAAGGCCGGGATGGTTAGTCACCATAGTTGCTAACTAGAAATGTCCTCCACATTGCAAATGCACATTGACTTTTCTTTCCTCACTATTCTTCTTAGTTAATTCATATTTTTAATGATTCACCCAAAAAACACTTGTTTAATTTCAGCATTACGCATTCAGAAATGAATCAATCGTTACTCTTAGCTGATATTTTGAATTTATGATAAGAGGTCAGCTTTTGAAATAACAAAGAAAACCATGGGAAAAAGTGTGGAAATAGCAAATTGTACCTGTCTTGTCTGAAAACAACCACAAAAAATAACACAGCAAAATTTAAAGATGTTCTAAATATATATTATGAAATTATAACTATATAACCACCAGCTTAAAATTCAAGTTATATCATGTTAACATTCCAGGTGAATCTCTGGGCTATCTCCCCAATGCTGCTCTTGTCAGTTAAAACTCATATTCCATTATTCATCCATTTCTCAAACATTCACTGACCATCTTTTTTCTGTGCAGTGCACTGTACAGTTATGGAGACTATAAAGGCAAGTAAGAGAGTTCAAGCTTGTAGCTCAAAAAGGGGGATTAAAATTAATGCAATACAGAGTGAGAGGTGCCATAGCTGAAGTCTGTACAGCTGGAGACAAAAAAGCAGGGGAAACGTTTAACTTATTTCCAGGAACGTTTGTCCCAATTTGGCCAATATTTTCCAAATTTTAAAGTCTTTTCTAATGCCCTGCCTGTGTTTTCTATACATCTCAAAATTCTATACATCCTTCATAGTCAAACCAAAAGTTGTAGGAAACATGTCTTAAACCCCAATCAAGATTAAATATTCGGGCTTCCCTGGTGGCGCAGTGGTTGAGAGTCTGCCTGCTGATGCAGGGGACGCGGGTTTGTGCCCCGGCCCGGGAAGATCCCACATGCCACGGAGCGGCTGGGCCCGTGAGCCATGGCCGCTGAGCCTGTGCGTCCGGAGCCTGTGCGTCCGGAGCCTGTGCTCCGCAATGGGAGAGGCCACAACAGTGAGGGACCCATGTACCGCAAAAAAAAAAAAAAAAAAAAGATTAAATATTCATTTGTCTAAAATTCCACAATTAGAATTTATTTTAGTATAGCATATGCATTAATGTATTCATGACTAGTTATATATTACAAAAAATGATGATTACCTCACACCACACACAAAATATATTCTAAATACATTAGAGCAGTAAATATTTAAAAATCAACAGAAAAAAAATAGTAGGCAATATTTCTCTGGCCTTACAATAGAGAGAATATTTTTAAGCATTACAGCAATAAAACAAAAATCATAAAGATAAAATATCAGTTAGAACTCTGGTTGAATTTAGCAAAAACCCATATAAAATTAGGTTAAGTTGAAAAGGGGAATTTATTATATGTATATTGAGTTGCAGAAGTAAGGATGTGGCTGGACCCCAGAAATAACTAGAAGCAGAGACCTGACCCCATTAAGATATTTTTAATCTCTGCTCTCCTCTGCATATCTCCTTCATTCTAATCACTGCACATTGTCCCTCCGTTTCTCTGTCAATATGGTGAAAGGCAGTCAGTGTGCCGTCACCTGCTGAGTTTCCAGTTTTGTGGGTTGGGTACCAGAAGAGAGATGGACTTACTTTCTCTTGGTCCTCATATAAAAGTCCAGCAAGAGAGATGAGCATATGTTGAAACACTCAGCTGTCACTAGAGCAAAATATGGTCACCCCTGTCTCACCACAAGAATGGTATGGAAGCATGAGTGGGAAACAGTTTCCAAAAAGAAAAGGAGTAAATATCTTCATTATAAAAAGATAGATAAAATTACATTAAAATATAAAATTTCATGATCAGAAAAAAAAGTTAAATAAAATTAAAAGGCATAGCAAAATAGAAAACGTATCTGAAACAATCATGGGAAGATAATTTCTTTCCTTAATGCATATATGTATAAGATAAATATAGATACTCCACTCAAAATGGATAAGAACCAGGAATTAATGGGAGAAAGAACACTTACAATGAAATACAACAGGACATTGTCAGGAGATGTTCAGGTTCATTAATAGTTAATGAAATGTGAATTTAAATAACCATCACTTATAAAGTTTTCGCCTAGGAAATCGATTTTTTTAAAATTTACAATGCTGAGAAATTCAGAGAAATGTGCACTTTTTATACACTCACAGTAGGCACGTGAATTGATTCAATCTTTCTTGAGGGCAATTAGGTAATATGCATTAAGATCTTTTAAAATGAACATAATTGAGGAAATAGATGGGCAAATTTTTTTCACAAGGATGTATTTATTGAAACATTTTTGATAGCAAGAATTGGAAATAAAGATATGTCTAACAACAGTTATCTAAATAAACTTTTGTTTCTTGAGATGGGATAGTACACACCATTAAAATTATATTTTACTAAATATTAAATAACATAAAAATGGCATTAAGAGAAAAACACAAAAATCATACGTGCAATATGATTCTAGTATTGATTATACATTGAGAAAAAAAGTTTGGAAGAAAATACACATGAATCTTGATATTGTTAACTCTGTGAGTTGTAACATTTGAAATTATTACTTTTTCTCCTTTTTTCTAGATTTTCCAAACTTCCAATAATGTACTTGATCTGCTTTCTTTTAAATTAGGAAAACTGAACATTTGAAGACACTTCAAACTTTGAAATTTAAAAATAACTCTGACTAAATTTTGACTCAATGAGGATATAATGTACGTATTTTAAAACAATCTTTAAAATAACAAAAATGCAAAAAACACATGTTAAAATGTTATGGAATACTGCCAAAGTTATATGGAGAAGTAAATATGCAAACTCAAATGTTTTAATAAATTTAAAAAAGGTGTAGACATATTTATAATTTTTTTTTAACAGCCAAAATGACAGTAAGTACAGTTTGGGTATAAAGAGAGATCCACAAAAGTCACACTGAGGCTATTTTTTAATTACTCAGAAAGGCAAACACATTCCTTGGCATTTATTGTGACAGTGGGAGTTACTGCTTCCTACATTAGATATTTATCGTGTTTTTGCCTGAGAAAATAGTATGAAAATTAATATATTTCATATACATCCTCATGTTTTAAGAACATTTTAGCTCAAAGAACACTCACATATTATGTAATAGCTTAAGCCTTTAATTCAAGTATAGTCAGTGTAATAAGCAAAACAGAAACAATGGATATTTGAAGATGATTACTTTATGAGAAAACTCAACATAATAAACAGAAAATTAAATAATTTGGTAATAGAACAGAAAGGCAAGTTAGATGTAGATACAAGAAAATAAAATCAATTACATCATATTTTGTTAATTATTCCTTGATAAAGTTGGGAGATAAAATAAAAACAAAAAAAGAAAATATTACAAAAGATCAAACTCAACTGTCAAAAAATCTTAACCCCTGAATATATTTAAGAAAAAATATTAATGTGTGACTTGCTTTAGAAAACTATAAAATGAAACTAATAAATATAAATGCCTATGTTCTTAGAAAGATAGGATTTTTTAATATTTCTGAAAAATAATTTATACAATTCATTATATTCTCAAAAGAATAAATAGGCAAAAATTTTCAAGAAAAATATTCTATAAGAAGAGTAATTTGGGAAGAAGGGTCATTTCCCTAGCAAGTGTTAAAACTAGTGTTAAGACAGTATCATGTTATCATAGATAAAATCAGAAAGGTCAACCAAACAGAATAGCCTGGAACTTAAATTATATAATAATTCAATATATGATGAATTCAAGGTGATGTAACACATCAGTAAATATATATATATATATATATATATATATATATATAATTTATACTTATATGCTTTTCCCCTAATATCATACACCAGAATAAATTGTAAATGGATTAAATAACTAAATTATAAGAAAAAAATTTAATCCCAGCAGTAATTATATATGTGAATATTTATCAATTTGGTGGATAATTGTAAATAATCCAACAGTCTCACAAGGCTTTTCAGTTACTGTTAACAAATGTCTTACCCCCAAAAGAAGGGCTTTAACTAACCAATGATATTTTCCTGTTGAAATGCCAAAGTGAGTCTGTTGCAGGTTCTGCTCCACATATCCTTCGTCTGGATCCCAGGCTGACGGAGTAGCTGTATTGTCCCAGTCACCAGGACAGAGAAACAAAAGAGAGCTCTGGGGTTGCCTCACTGGCCATTAGGCCCTCTGTCCAGGAAGAAGCACACATAACTTCTGCTCACAAGTCATTGGACACAGCCCAATCCAATCCCAATTAGGTGTAATCCATTCATACATTCGGAAAGGAAAGAGCCAGAAAATTTAATAACTATTACAAATGTTTCATGTTTGAAGGAAAAAAATCAATATATTTGACATTATAAAAACTAAAAATTCCTTCCTAAAATCTACTCAGCATTAAGAGCTCAATAATAAACTGGGAAATATTTGCAATAAAAATGTCAAATGCTTTGAATCCTTATGAGTAAGAGAGCAACTTACCTCAGTAACAAAAACAATGATATTTCAAAATATAAAAAGACAAAGGACAGGAACAAGTCATTTAAAATTACAGGCATACAAATAGGTAGTAAATAAGTTTTAACAATTAAACTCATCCATATTAAAAAGGATGAAAATTAAAGCAATAATAAATACTTTCTGTCACAGTTAGTGTGTGAAAGAAACCATACAGATTTTCAGTGAGGTTGTCATTCCATTAGGCATTTCTACACAGTGGATGCCAAGTACAAATTGGTCAGCCTTCACATCTGCCTTCTGCATGGCAATGTAGCATTATGTAACAAAAGCTTGAACTGTTTATAACATATGACCTAATAACTACATTTCAAAGCATTTTCCTTTCTCCCAGCAAAATCATGGAAAGCACAAGTTGTCAACCATAGTAGTGAGGTTAATTAAGTGAGGTTAATTAAGTAAACCATGTTATAGCCAAACAATAAAATATTAGACAACCGTTAAAAATGAAGGCTGTTTTGGGGGAAAGATGTCTATGGTACAGTGTTATGTGAAAATGTTGGGAGATAATAGGATAGTATCATCTTAATTATTTTAAAAGAATTCAGATATGTATAGGAATAAAATGGAAGGAAATTCACCAAAATGTTAATAATAATTGTTTCACAGTGGTGTGATTATACTTTGTTGTTTTTCGCTTTCTTTATACATTTTACCCAATTTATATATCTCTGTTTTTAAAACAAAATTTTTAGAAAAAATAATGATGCTTGCACACATACCAGACAGTGGTGTCCACTGTGGGAATGCACAGAATGCAGTTTATTTTAAAATAAATGTAAATGAGCAGCAAAGAGAATTTCCAGGTTTTAGTACTTCTAAAATAAGTAATGCATGTTTTTCCAAAAGTTTCTCTAAGTAACATTCGAAACAGATCCCTCTGTGACATGACATTTAACTGTGCTTTATTTTTGATCAACTTGTAGCTCTCCTGGATATGCGTATTAGTCAAGTTTATCTCTCTTTATCTGGGACCTAAATGTTTCACAAAGAGATTTTCTCAGAGAAATAACTTCTATAGACCTTATTCATTATTCATGTCAGCACAAACTGTGCATTTTGTAGTGTTGGACCTTAGAATGTGACTGAGCCAATCTAGGAGGGTATGCTCAACTGAAAAACTTCTAGACTCTGCGAGACTTGAAAACAAATACAGAATTTCAGTTTGAGACTCTTTAATGGAAGCAGGTTGTAGTAAAATATGTGTGTTTAAACTTGAGATTCTGTAACCTTTTCAGGTGTTCTACATGACTATTGTTTCCTAGTATACCATTTTGCACAGCTTTTTAAATCAGTGAATGAAAAGTTTCATTAAAATGATTTTTTTAACATCTTTATTGGAGTATAATTGCTTTACAACGGTGTGTTAGTTTCTGCCTTTATAACAAAGTGAATCAGCTATACATATATATATATCCCCATATCTCCTCCCTCTTGAGTCTCCCTCCCACCCTCCCTACCCCACCCCTCTAGGTGGTCACAAAGCATCGAGTTGATCACCCTGTGCTATGCAGCTGCTTCCCACTAGCTATTTTACGTTTGGTAGTATATATATCTCCATGCTACTCTCTCACTTTGTCCCAGCTTAGCCTTTTTTAATGTTTCAAGTAAATATGCAGAAATGTTAAAACCTAATGGAAAAGAATAGAAAGAAAAATAAAATGTAGTAAAGGACTTTGCATTTTAAAATATTTGCATTAAATATCAAGAACTTGCATCCTGTCTACAACATATCTGAGATGATTGATTAAAAGATGCTTTTTTCATAGAAATACAGACCATCTTCATGGTCAGATTATTTTTGTAAATGGAAAAAGAAGGTAAAAATTGATGGTATAAATCAAATATTACTTTTTCAAAAAGTTGTGTCATAAATAAGGGGGTTGTTTAACTTTTCATTAATATGAGCACAATATTCAAGACTGCAAAAAATTATTTCAGTCAGTCCCAAGGAAAGCAGGTCACTGGATCAAATTTTTCAAAATGTGTTTCTCAGGATAGCAATTCCACTTCATGTCCCAGTTACAAAGAGAACTGTCCTATAATCAAATGAACTTGAGGGACATTGGATTAAACAGAGTCAAATTGCTTTCTTTACTATAGGACTTCTAAGAGACTTTTATATGTTATCATGCAGTGTAAATTTCCAAAAATGTGTGGTACTCAGCAGTGCTTCCCAAACATATTTGACCACTGAACTCTCTTTGTGTGCAGCATCTCATGGGTGACTTCTGTGCATACAGATTGGTAAATACTGCTCTGTCGGAGCTGTGAGCTTACATTTGTTCTGGCTTCAGACTTCAGTTCTCATCTTTAACAGCAATATTTCCTTCTCAGCAAGAAGAAATTTCAGCTTGAAAAACAGCAAAAATAGAAGGGGGAGAAAACTAGAAAATTGTGGTGAAATGTATAACACAGCTTCTCTGGAACCACATGTTGTGAACAGGGAGTATTCCATTCACTTAATTAATAAGTAGATAAATGATATTTGAGCCCTTCTGTCATTTAAATGAGATGTTAAAAGAGAAAAATGTAACTGCTCTCAAGAGGCATTAGAATGATCACAGACTTTCATAAGAATAAAAGTTTGGTATGAATCCTTTGGCAGTATTCTTGGTTCTCGCCTGAAATCAGTAGTTGACTAGGAGATGAGCCATTCCTCTATGATGTGAAGATGCTGGCAGCCTGATGAAAGTGATCGTCTAGAGAGGATCAGAGCTCTGAAAGTGCTTGGGGACAATGGGCCATAATGGTTGAGAGGGAGTGAGCAATCACTGCTCCAAAGCAGTAATGGGGAAAGTTGGAGTCTCTAAGTGTCTCAGAAGCACCCTTCTGCCCTGCCTCTTTCATAGGCCTCTTGGTCTTGGAAGAACTTACCACTTTATCAGGTAAGATGTTAAAGCACAAAGAGACTCAATTCAATTGAATGGTCATTTGTTGGGGACAACGTACTATGCCCAAATCATTGCATTGAACCCTGGCCGAGAGAGCTAGTATCAACAGTCCTTACTCCTAAGAAACAGACTCCCAGCTTACAATTTTATACCAAAATGAATTCCTCAAATATGTGCTAGATTATATGTTATCAAAAGAGAGGGAAGAGTTCACCTCTGGTAGAAGAATCAGGAAAGAGTCCACACTGGAGAGGACAAAGAGTGGGCTTCTTGTTTTGTTGATAGAATAATCAACTGCTGTACATAGTGGGTCTTTTTATTGTTGTTTTGTTTTTTTCTGTAATCTACCACCAATAGTTCACCCTGCCCCAATAGACTGGAAGCTCTGCTGAGGGCAAGAACCAAGTGTTTTCATCTCTGTATCCCCCACTGTGCTAGCATGGTCTTAGACATGAATTAGTGGCCAATAAAATTTGATGCACTGAAGTAAATTTAATATTGACTGTCACTGGAATAAGAGTACCTTTGGCTTTGGATAATTTTTTTTTATTTTATGTGCAACTGAAATTAAGAAAAATTACTGGCAGCATCTGCTAAACTGTTTATAACCCATAACGTTTCGCTTACCTGGCCTTTCCCATAACTGGCTACCTTTTCAAGAAATTCCTCACCCCATAGCCATATTTTCTTCTTCCTCAAAGGCCATTCCTACTGAACTCATGCAGCTTTCTCTGAGACATCAAGGAGACAGCTTGGGCATGGTTATTGTCTCAGGGGAGGAACATCAAACCCCATTCTCCCTTTACAAAGGACACTGATATCTAAAGAAACTTGTAGCAGATTTGGGCAACAGCCAGATCATTGAGTCTGTGTCCATCCTTATCCACAGCTCTGTCCTCACCCAGGACATCATGGAAGGTAAAGATCCAGGTATCCCTTGTACTCTAATGCTCCATTAGGTCAAGAAACACCTGCTTCCCCTCCAAATTCAACTACCATGAAAACTTCATCAAGACTGTTTTGGTCTCCAAAAGTAAACAAGAGGTAAGCTGAGTGGGAAGAGAATATTTATCTAAGGGAATTTTAGAATCTAAATGTGTAGCCTTGAAACTAAAGGAGCAGTAAATATAGGGTGTAGTAAATTGCTTATGATGTGATAAACTAGAATTATAGATGTGGCAATAAAGGGAGGCAATAAAATATTTTATATTTAAGGAGTAGCTATCAGCAAAGGAATAGATCAAAATGCCATCTTTTGTTTGTTTTTGTTTTCTTTTTTTTAACATCTTTATTGGAGTATAAGTGCTTTACAATAGTGTGTTAGTTTCTGCTTTATAACAAAGTGAATCAGCTATACATATACATATATCCCCATATCTCCTCCCTCTTGCATCTCCCTGCCACCCTCTTTATCCCACCCCTCTAGGTGGTCACAAAGCACCGAGGTGATCTTCCTGTGCTGTGTGGCTGCTTCCCACTAGATATTTTACATTTGGTAGTGTGTATATGACCATGCCACTCTCACTTCATCCCAGCTTACACTTCCCACTCCCTGTGTCCTCAAGTCCATTCTCTAGGCCTGAGTCTTTATTCCTGTCCTACCCCTAGGTTCTTCAGAACCATTTTTTTTTAGATTCCATATATATGTATTAGCATACGGTATTTGTTTTTCTCTTTCTCAGTAACTTCACCCTGTATGACCGACACTAGGTCCATCCACATCACTACAAATAACTCAATTTCATTTCTTTTTATGGTTGAGTAATATTCCATTGTATATATGTGCCACATCTTCTTTATCCATTCATCTGTCAATGGACACTTAGGTTGCTTCCATGTCCTGGCTATTGCAAATAGAGCTGTAATGAACGTTGTGGTACATAACTCTTTTTGAATTATGGTTTTCTCAGGGTAAATGCCCAGTAGTGGGATTGCTGGGTCATATGATAGTTCTATTTTTAGATTTTTAAAGAACCTCCATACTGTTCTCCATAGTGGCTGTATCAATTTACATTCCCACCAACAATACACAAGGGTTCCCTTTTGTCCACACCCTCTGCAGCATTTATTATTTGTAAATTTTTTGATGGTGGCCATTCTGAGTGGTGTGAGGTGATACCTAATTGTAGTTTTGATTTGCATTTCTCTAATGATTAGTGATATTGAGAATCCTATCATGTCTTGGCAATCTGTATATCTTCTTTGGAGAAATGTCTATTTATGTCTGCTGCCCAATTTCGGACTGGGTTTTTTGCTTTTCTGATATCGAGCTGCATAAACTGCTTATAAATTCTGGAGATAAATCCTGTGTCAGTTGTTTCATTTGCAAATATTTTCTCCCATTCTAAGGGTTGGCTTTTTGTCTTATTTACAGTTTCCTTTGCTGTGCAAAAGCTTTTAAGTTTAATTAAATCTCATTTGTTTATTTTTGTTTTTATTTCCATTTCTCTAGGAGATAGGTCAAAAAGTATCTTGCTGTGATTTATGTCATAGAGTGTTCTACTTATGTTTTCCTCTAAGAGTTTTATACTATCTGGACTTACATTTAGGTCTTTAATCCATTTTGGGTGTATTTTTGTGTATGGTGATAGGGAGTGCTCTAACTTCATTCTTTTACAGGTAGCTGTCCACTTTTTCCAGCACCAATTATTGAAAAGGCTGTCTTTTTTCCATTGTATATTCTTGCCTCCTTTATCAAAAATAAGTTGACCATATGTGCATGGATTTATTTCTGGGGTTTCTATCCTGTTCCATTGATCCATATTTCTGTTTTTGTAACAGTACCATACTGTCTTGATTACTGTAGATTTTTAGTATAGTCTGAAATCCTGGAGGCTGATTCCTCCAGCTCCGTTTTGCTTTCACAAGATTGCTTTCACTATTCCGGGTCTTTGTTGTTTCCATACAAATTGTGAAATTCTTTGTTCTAGTTCTGTGAAAAATGCCAGTGGTAATTTGATAGGGATTGCATTGAATCTGTAGTTTGCTTTGGGTAGTAGAGTCATTTTCACAATGTTGATACTTCCAATCCAAGAACATGGTATTTCTCTCCATTTGTTTGTATCATCTTTAATTTCTTTCATCAGTGTCTTATAGTTTTCTGCATACAGGTCTTTTGTCTCCTGAGGTAGGTTTACTCCAAGGTATATTATTCATTTTGTTGCAATGGTAAATGGGAGTGTTTACTTAATTTCTCTGTCAGATATTTCGTCATTAGTGTATAGGAATACAAGAGATCTCTGTGCATTAATTTTGTCTCCTGCTACTTTACCAGATTCATTGATTAGTTCTAGTAGTTTCCTGGTAGCATCTATAGGATTCTCTATATATAGTATCATGTCATCTGCAAACAGTGACAGTTTTACATCTTTTCCGATTTGGATTCCTTTTCCTTCTCTCCTATTTCTGTGGCTAAAACTTCCAAAACTATGTTGAATAATAGTGGACAGAGTGGAAAACCTGTCTCATTCCTGATCTTAGAAGAAATGGTTTCAGTTTTTCACCATTGAGAACGATGTTGACTGTGGGTTTGTAATATATGGCCTTTATTATTTGAGGAAAGTTCTCTCTATGCCTACTTTCCTGAGGGTTTTTATCATAAATTTAGAACTGCTTTTGCTGCATCCCATAGGTTTTGGATTGCTGTATTTTCTTTTTCCTTTGTTTCTAGGTAATTTTTTAAATTTTTTCTTTGATTTCTTCAGTGATTTCTTGGTTATTTATTAGTATATTGTGTAGCCTCCATATGTTTGTATTTTTTACAGATTTTTTCCTGTAATTGATATCTAGTCTCATAGCACTGTGGTCAGCAAGGATGCTTGATACAATTTCAATTTTCTTAAATTTAACAAGGCTTAATTTGTCCTCCATGATATGATCTATCCTGGAGAATGTTCCATGAGCACTTGAGAAGAATGTATATTCTGTTTTTTGGGGTTAGAATGTCCTATAAATATCAATTAAGTCCATCTTGTTTAATGTATCATTTAAAGCTTGTATGTCCTTATTTATTTTCATTTTGGATGATCTGTCCATTGGTGAAAGTGGGGTGTTTAAGTCCTCTGCTATGATTGTGTTACTGTCAAGTTCACATTTTATGGTTGCTATCATTTGCCTTATGTATTGAGGTGCTCCTATGTTGGATGCATAAATATTTACAATTGTTATATCTTCTTCTTGGATTGATCCCTTGATCATTATGTACTGTCCTTCTTTGTCTCTTGTAATAGTCTTTATTTTAAAATCCTTTTTATGTGATATGAGAACTGCTACTCCAGCTTTCTTTTGATTTCCATTTACATGGAATACCTTTTTCCATCCCCTCACTTTCAGTCTGTATGCATCCCTAGTTTTGAAGTGGTTCTCTTGGAGACAGCATATATATGGGTCTTATTTTTGTATCTATTCAGCCAGTCTATGTCTTTTGGTTGGAGCATTTAATCCATTTACATTTAAGGTAATTATCAATATGTATATTCCTATTACCATTTTCTTAATTGTTTTGGGTTTGTTATTGTAGGGTTTCCTTCTCTTTTGTTTCCTGCCTAGAGAAGTTCCTTTAGCATTTGTTGTAAAGGTGGTTTGGTGGTGCCGAACTCTCTTAGCTTTTGATTTTCTTTAAAGGTTTTAGTTTCTCCATTGAATCTGAATGAGATCCTTGCTGGGTAGAGTAACCTTGTTTGTAGGTTTTTCCCTTTCATCACTTTCATTATGTCCTGTTACTCACTTCTGGCTTGCAGAGTTTCTGCTGAAAGTTCAGCTATTAACCTTATGGGGATTGCCTTGTATGTGATTTGTTGTTTTTTCCTCATTGCTTTTAATATTTTTTCTTTGTATTTAATTTTTGATAGTTTGATTAATATGTGTATTGGTGTATTTCTCCTTGGATTTATCCTGTATAAGACTCTTTGTGCCTCCTGGACCTGATTGACTATTTCTTTTCCTGTATTAGGGAAGTTTTCAGCTATAATCTCTTCAAATATTTTCTCAGTCTTTCTTTTTCTTTTCTTCTGGGATCCATATAATTTGAATGTTGGTGCACTTAATATTGTCCCAGATGTCTCTAAGCCTGTCCTCAATTCTTTTCATTCTTTTCTCTTTTCTGTTCTGTGGTAGTTATTTTCACTATTTTATATTCCTCGTCACTTATCTGTTTTTCTGCCTCAGTTATTCTGCTCTTGATTCCTTGTGGCGAATTTTAAATTTCATTTATTCTGTTCTTCATCATTGTTTGTTTGCTCTTTAGTTCTTCTAGGTCCTTATAAATGTTTCTTATGTTTTCTCCATTCTATGTCCAAGATTTTTGATCATCTTTACTATCATTACTCAATTCTTTTTCAGGTAGACTGCCTATTTCCTCTTCATTTTTTTGGTCTGATCAGCTTTTACCTTGCTCTTTCATCTGCTGTATGTTTGTCTTCTCATTTTTCTTAATTTACTGTGTTTGGGGTCTCCTTTTCACAGGCTGCAAATTCTTAATTCCTGTTGTTTTTGGTGTCTGCCCCCAGTGGCTAAGGTTGGTTCAATGGTTTGTGTAAGTTTCCTGGTGGATGGGACTGGTGCTTGTGTTCTGGTGGATGAGGCTGGACCTTGTCTTTCTGGTGGGCAGGACCGTGTCTGGTGGTGTGTTTTGGGGTGCCTGTGATCTTATTATGATTTTAGGCAGCCTCTCTGCTAATGGGTGGGGTTGTACTCCTGTCTTGCTAGTTGTTTGGCATAGGGTGTCCAGCACTGTAGCTTGCTGGTCATTGAGTTGAGCTGGAGATCTCTGCAAGAGCTTTTGCCTTTTGATATTACATCTTGTAGAGAGGTGTCTGGTGGACAAGTGTCCTGAATTTGGCTCTCCCATCTCAGAGGCACAGGCCTGACATCTGGCTTGAGAACCAAAACTGTCAGCCACAAGGCTCAGAAGAAAAGGGAGAAAAAAAGGAAAGAAAAATTAAATTAAAATAAAATAATTAAAATTTATATTAAAAATTGATGTTGGGAGCAAAGCTATACAGACAAAATCTCACACAGAAGCATACACATACACATTCACAAAAAGGAAAAAAAAGGAAAAAATATATATATATATATATATAAATAAAAAAGGAAGAGAGCTACCAAATCAATAATCAAAACTACCAATGATAATAAACTCTAAATACTAAAGTAAGGTAACATAAAACCAGAAACAAATTAGATGCAGAAAGCAAACCCCAAAGTCCACTGCCTCAATTTTGGGATAATTTTTTTTTTCTATTCAGGTATTGCACAGATGCAGGGTACATCAAGTTGATTGCGGAGATTTAACCCACTTCTCCTGAGGCTGTTGGGAATGATTTCTCTTTCTCTTCTTTGTTCGCACAGATCCTGGGGTTCAGCTTTGGATTTGGCCCCGCCTCTGCACATAGGTCGCTTGAAGGCATCTGTTCCTGCTTAGACAGGAAGAGGTTAAAATAACAGCTGATTCAGGGGCTCTGGCTCACTCAGGCCCTGGGGAGGGAGGGGTACAGAATGCGGGGCGAGCCTGCAGCGGCAGAGACTGGCATGATGTTGCACCAGCCTCAGACGCGCTGTCTGTTCTCCCAAGGAAGTTGTCCCTGGTTAATGGGACCCTGGCAGTGGCAGGCTGCACAGGCTCCCAGGAGGGGAGGTATGGATAGTGACCTGCACTTGTGCATGGGATTCTTGGTGGCTGCAGCAGCAGCCTTAGCATTTCATGTCAGTCTCTGGTGTCCACGCTGATAGCTGTGGTGAGCACCCATCCCTGGAGCTCATTTAGGCGTTGGTCTGAATCTCCTCTCCCTGCACACCCTGAAACAATGGTCTCTTGCCTCTTAGGCGGTCCAGTCTTTTTCCCGGACTCCCTTATGGCTAGCTGTGGTGCAATAGCTCCCTTCAGGCTGTGTTCATGCAAACAACCCCAGTCCTCTCCCTGGGATCTGACCTCCTAAGCGAGAACCTCAGCTCCCAGCGCCCAGCCATTCCAGCAGGTGAGCAGACAAGCCTCTCAGGCTGGTGAGTGCTGTTTGGCACCGATCCTCTGTGTGGGAATCTCTCCACTTTGCCCTCTGCACCCCTGTTGCTGTGCTCTCCTCTGTGGCTCTGAAGCTGTCTCCCTGTCCACCCCCTGTCTCCGCCAGTGAAGGGACTTCCTAGTGTGTTGAAACTTTTCCTCCTTCACAGCTCCCTTCCAGAGGTACAGGTCCCATCCCTATTCTTTTGTCTCTTTTTTTTCTTTTTTCATTTGCCCTACCTAGGTACGTGTGGAGTTTCTTGCCTTTTGTGAAGTCTGAGGTCTTCTGCCAGCATTCAATATGTGTTCTGTAAGAGTTATTCCACATGTAGATATATTTTTGATATATTTGTGGGGCGGAAGGCGATCTCCATGTCTTACTCCTCTGCCATCTTGAAGGTCTCCCCCCACCATCTTGTTTTCTGTTGATGGCTCTGGAATGGCTATTATTCCACGGGAATGCAAAACAGGAGTCAACAATACTGAAGCTTTCCATTTCTCGATTGTCAGCTAATAGTTTTACCCTTCCTTCCTGGATGACCTCACAATCTGTCACCACAGGCTCACAGGAGCTATTTAAGGCACTAAGCAGAGCTCATGGAAACCCACTTTCCATGTTTATTGCATGTCCAAAGAAAATGTAATAAACAAAGAAACCCAATGTGCTGTGTGGTACAGTTACTTAACTTTATTTGCAAAATCAAGTTAGAAATGTAGAGATTGTTATTTGAAGTACTGGATAAAGTAACGTTTTACAAGGAGGAAAAGAATACAGTAATTAAAAGCAGCCACTATTGAAACTTTCTTAAGACAATTTGGATACTGTATTCATTTCTTGTGGCTACTGTAACAAATTACCACAAACTGGTTGGCTTAAAACAACAGAAATTTGTTCTCTCACAGTTCTGGAGGACATAAGTCCAAAATCAAGGTGTCAACAGGGTCTCACTTCCTCCAAAGGCTCTAAGGAAGGCTCAATTTCTTGACTCCTCCAGCTTCTGGTGGCTGCAGACATTCCTAGACTTCTGACTGTACCACTCCAATCTCTGTCTCTCTCTGTCTACATTTGCTCCTGAATGATGTAAGCCAGTCTTGTGACTTTGAATACCACCTGAACATCACCTTTGGTGATAACTCCTGATTTTCTCTCTTCAGTCCAGACCTCTCCCATAAAATCCAGATCCATATGTATGACTTCCTGGTTGACACCTCTGCTTATAATAGGCATCACAAAATCATCATGCTCCAAATCAAGCACCTGTGCTTTTTTTCATCTTGGTGAATGGAAATTTCAAGCCAAAAACCTGTTGACACTCATGAGCCTTTTCTTCTCAGTGTTAATCAGCAAATCCTGCCAGCTCTTTCTTCAATTTTTATTTAGAACTTAACCACTTTTTGCCACACCTCAATACCTGTATCAAACCATCATCATCTCTCACCTGGATTATCGTGGTGCCGCTTATTACAATAGCCTATAATTGCACCTGCTCCAGGAGCAGATCTCTCTGCTTTTGTTCTTGCCCTTCTCCTTCCTTCAGTCCATTCTTAATACAGAAACCAAGGTGAGTTGGACAAATCCCATCCCCTGTGTTTCTCCTTTAATCTCACACTACTGCCACAGTCACAACACTTCTGATACTTCTGGTCACCCAATGTGTGGAGGTTTTCCCACTCCAAGCAATTCTCTGTGACAGCATCTGGGTGTCCCCCAATTTAACTCAATTATGAAACAACTGGGAGATAGTGTCAGATCTCATGGGGTAAGGGCTCAGTCCCATGAGACTGCCCTGCCACTTCAGATGCTAATCGCAAATGGTAGGTTCCCAGGCTACCCACAACTTCTGTCCTACTTGGCTACAAATCAGAGGTTCCCATGACCTCTTCCTCCATGGATTTGATTATTTGTTAGAGCAGCTCACAAACTCAGGGAAATACTTATGTTTACCAGTTTATTAAAGGATACGATAAAGGATACAGATGAACAGCCAGATGAAGCGATATCTTGGGTGAGGTTGGGGAGGGCCCCTAGCACAGCAGTTTCTGTCCCTATGGAGTTGGTGTGTGTCACTATCCTGTTATATGAATGTGTTCACCAACCTGGAAGCTCTCTGAACCCCATCCTTTAGGCTTCACTACATAAGCATGATTGATGAACTCATTGGCCTCATTGAACTCATTAATTTAACATCTAACCCCTCTCCCCTTCATGGAGGTCAGGGGTAGGACTGAAAATTCCAACTCTCTGATCACTTGGTTGGTTCTCCTGGCAACTAGCCCCCATCCTTAGATATGGTCCAAAAGTCACCATATTAACATAACAGAAGACACATTTATTGCTCTCATCACTTAGGAAATTCCAAAGGCTTTAGGAGCACAGTGCCAGAAAAGGCGATGAAGACCAAAGAATACATATTTCTTTTATCATAAATCACAGTATCACACAGGGTGATTTTCTTGAAATATGTCCTGTCATTTCACTTTTCTGCTCAAAACCCTCCAGTGATTTTCCATATCACTCAGTGTAAAACCCAGAGTCTTATTATGGCCTATAAGGCTCTCTGTGATCTGCTCTAATCCATCACCATCATTGTCCTCAGCTCATCTTCTGCTGGTCCAAACCTGGCTCACCCCCGTTCATCCTCACTACTTCTCAAAATTAATGCCAGCCAGCTCCTACCATAGAACATTCTGTTGCCTCCATCAGGAATGCTCTCCCATTATCTCCAATGCAGTTTCCTTACTTCCTTCAGGTTTTTACTCAGAGGTTGCCCTCTCCATGAGATCTTTCTCAGGCCTCTCACCCTGACATGCCAATGGCCTTCTTCTTGTTCATGATCAGTTCTCCTTCTAGAATGTAAAGTCCTAAAGTCAATTTTTGTCTATTTTGTTCACTGCTGTATCCCCGGTGTCTAGTACAATGTCTGGCTCACAGTTGGGTAGGCATTTTATAAATGAATGAATAAATGAGTGAATGAATCATTGAATGAATGAATGAGTTCTTCAATAGATTTATAGACATAACATAAGCAATGACCAGTTGAAGTAAAAAACAAAAAAACAAATAAATATATGTGGGGTGTAATTTTACTGTATTTCTGAAATGGTTGTTATTGGAATATATTCACCATTACAAAGTAAGTAGAATCAAAACAATATATTCCTTTTACAGGAACAAGATTGAGTGTTATTATTTTTGTGTGTGTGTGTTTTTTTTTTCTCTCTCATCATCAAATGAGATGGATTCCCTGGAACAATGGAGTATTGTTTTTCTTAAATTCCTTTTGGGAAGAATGGTGTACATTTTCTACTTCCACTCATCATCCAGCATAGGCTGCATCTAGAGGGAGCTGGAGTGGAAACAATAGGTAACAGTAGAAATGCTTCTTTATAAAATATGTGCGTGTAACAAGGTCTTAATTCCCACTGCTTTATACTTACACTGACTCGAGTGGGATACCTCCCTGCTCCACAGAAAACTAGGAAATGCCCGGTTCTCTTTCATCAAAGCTAAACACAGCTTTCTTCAGGAAAAGCACATATGTATTTAATAAATGTGTGTTGAACTGAATTAAACTACTGTAAGCCATGAATTTAGAGGAAAGGTCTTTACAGGAAAGCAGTGATTTGAAAGCAGGTTAGGAAGCAGTTTATTAAATATCCTTGGAAACTAAGAAAAAAAATTTTTTAATTTAAAAACATTCAATAAATTGGACCTAGAGCAAGGCTGGGTCCTTTTAAGATTTCTGGACCCTATTCCTTGACATTATGATTCTATTTGATTATGTGTGGAATGGGGTCTAGAAAATGTTTGGAAACCATTGCTTTGGGTTTACCTCAGGTATCCTTGTAAAAGCGCAGCATTTGGTCTTAGCCTTCTCTAAGTGCTACCTTTTGCCTACAGAGATTATGCTGTTGACCCAACAGTAGTAGGGTTTATGATTATGAACAATTCTCTTGGAAGTCTAGATCGAACTATGTGATGCAAACCACTAGCTTTGACTAGGCCCACATCTCCCCACTACTATACCCCACTGAAAGCAAACTGCTACCTGTGCAGGGTGTAGCCATCTGTGGTTACCAGCTGTGTCCCTGTAGTCACAAAATACTACAGTCTATGACTTAGCTTGAACTCATTGGTGCAGGAGTCTACCCAATAGAGAGAGAAACACTCTCATGGTAATGGAACTCTGCTACCTACGTTTTATTGCAATTTCAAGTGAGTTTTTCTCTGCTTACTGTAAATCACTGTGCCATGAATTCAGAATCCTGTTGCAAGAGAATGGTACATGCATAGATGTGATTTCTGTTAAATTGTCCATTTTCAATTTCAAAGCTCTTGGGGTAAAAAATGAAGATGCTGTATATCTTAGTAAGCAAGGGTTGCTATGACAAACACCATAGACTGGGTGGCTTAAACAGCAAACATTTGTTTCTCACAGTTCTGGTGGCTGGGAAGTCCAAGTCAAGATGATGGCAGATCTGGTGTCTGGTGAGGACAGGCTTCCTGGCTGGTAGACAACTATCTTCTCTCCTATCTTCACATGATAAAGCTCTCTCTCTCTCCCTCTTCCTCTTCTTATAAAGACACTGATTCCATCATGAGAGCTCCACTCTAACAATCTAGTTACTTCCCAAAGTCCCCACCTCCAAATATTGTCACATTAGGGCTTCAACATATGAATTTGGGGGGGACACAAATATTCAGTCCATAGCATTCTGGCCTTGGTCCTTCCGAAATTCATCTCCTTCTCACATAAAAATACATGCATTTCATCCCAACAGCCCCAAAGTTCTTAACATGTTCCAGCATTAGCTCTAAAATCTAGAGCCAAAGTCTCATCTAAATTTCATCTAAATCAGATATGGGTGAGGCTCCAGGTAAAATTCTCTCCCAGCTACAAACTTGTGAAACCAAACAAGTTATGTGCAAAATACAACATTGGGACAGGCATAAGATAGTTATGCCCATTCCAAAAGGGAGAAATCAGAAAGAAGAAGGAGGTGATGGGTCCCAAACAAGTCTGAAGGCTAGCAAGGCAAACTCCAAAAGAGCTTAAGGTTTAAGAATAATCCCCTTTGGCTCAATGCTTTGCCATTTGGACCCACTGGGGTAGCAAAATCACCCCGCAGCTCTCTGGAGTGCTCAGTGGCTCACTGTGGAGCTTGGGCCACTTCACAGCTTTTCCCAAGGAGATCACACTCTGGAGTTTCACTGAACAGCCCTGCTCCCAGATCTCCAAGTTGTCCCGTATCAAAAGATGTTGGTTTTGAGTTTCAAAACTACTCCAGAAGGTAAGCCTACACCTTATTTTTTCACACCCCTTTTTGAGTGAACATGTGTGGTGCCTTTTCTCAGGTAAGGGATATAGAGTGGAAGGGGACAGAGCCTTTCACATTAGCCTTATTTGTGCCAACATCTATTCTTCCCAGCAGAGTATAATGATAAAAACAAAGACAGGGACCCATAGGCCCTTGTAAACCAAGCCTAAATACATACATTCATTAAGAAAAAGTGTCTTTCAGAATGCAACCTAGTTTGCTTTGTATAGGTTATATGATGCTACCCTTATCATTTTAAGTGGCACGAACATTCACACAGGAAGTCAGAGCCTGACTCAAAACAAAAACAACAACAACAACAACGAAATCCCTCTTCCACTTTCTGACCTTATCCTTTTGGTTGGACAATGTGTTCTAAATTATCATTTGCCATAACCTCAGCCTGAAAATTGTGGGTAAGATGGGGAAGAGGCTGGGGGTATACATTGATGATGACCTTTGACCCTCATTCAAGCTTCCTATTGGTGATAAGACAGAGGCTGGTCCCTAACCATATTAAGAGGGTTCTGATTTTAATTCCAACATGTATATTGGGGGAGGAGGGATTTCTCCAACCACCAAGCAAATCTCTGTTACCAACTGGGTGTCCTACAATTCGACTGAATTTTGACACCATCTAGCTAAAGATAGTGTCAGATTCCAGAGGTTAAGGGTTCAGTCATACAAGACTGCCCTTCACTTCAGATATACCCAGATTATCATTTGTGCTTCTGACTGACCAGCTGTAGGTTGGAGTTCCAACAACCCTCTCCTTGGCTTTGATTTATTTGCCACAGCAGCTCACAGAACTCAGAGAAGCACTTTACATACTAGATTACTGGTTTGTTAAAAAGAATATATTTCAGGGACAGCCAGATGGAAGTGATGCATAGGGCAAGGTACAGGGAAAGAGTGTGGAGCTTCCATGCCCTCTCCAGGCACCCCACTCTCCCCAAATCTCCATGTGTTCACCAACCCAGAAGCTCTCCAGACTCTGTTCTTTTGAGATTTTATAGAGGCTTCATTACAAAGGCAAGATTTATTACATCATTAGCCATTGGAAATTGAACTCAATCTCCAGCCCCTCTCCCCTTCCCAGAAGTTGGGGGAAGGGGGACTGAAAGTTCCAACCTTCTAATCATAATCGTTGGTTCTCCTAGCAACCAGCCTCCAGCCTTAGATATTTTCCAAAAGCCACCTCATTAATATAATAAAAGACACCTTAATTGCTCTCAACACTTAAGAAATTTCAAGGGTTTTAGGAGTTTAGTGCCAGAAATGAGGTCAAAAACCAAATATATACTTCTTTAAAAAAATAAATTGTATTTATTTATTTGTTTGTTTATTTATTTGTTTGTTTGTTTATTTGTTTGTTTATTTTGACTGCATTGGGTCTTCATTGCTGCGTGCGGGCTTTCTCTAGTTGCTGCAAGCTGGGGCTACTATTCATTGCACTGCGTGGGTTTCTCATTGCGGTGGCTTCTCCTGTTGTGGAGCACAGGCACTAGGTGAGGACTTCAGTAGTTATGGCACACAGGCTCAGTAGATGTGGCTCATGGGCTCTAGAGAGCAAGCTCAGTAGTTGTGGCGCATGGGCTTAGTTGCTCTGCGGCATGTGGGATCTTCCCAGACCAGGGTTTGAACATGTGTCCCCTGCATTGGCAGACGGATTCTTTTTTTTGGCAGGCAGATCCTAACCACTGCATCACCAGGGAAGCCCTGTACTTCTTATTATTAATCACAATATCACATATATCAGTCAATCTATAAGGTCTGATTTATAATTTGTACTTAGTCTGATTCACTTAACAGAAAACAGAAAATGTTTTTATATAATTCACATAATTAAAAATAGAAAAATAGTTTATGTAAAAAAATACGAACAATACTTCTTAACTTTGGGTACATATGACGTGTGACTGTGGGTGGTGAAAGTGAACATGGAAAAGCCAGGCACATGGATTTTGAGGTTTATCACCCTCCTGCACTCCATCTGCCATGCTCTACTTCTCAGGAGTTCACTTAAAAAGAAAAGAAAAAAGAAAAGAAAAAGAAAGTTGGGTCTTCATCTTCATTTGGTTCCTTTCCTTCATTTGAGGAACTCTCAAATTCCTATTCTCTTCCCTCACGCACTGACTTGGCTGGGACAATTTAGAAAAAAATAAGATGGTCAGGGGTGGGAGGGACCACTTAACTTCTCTCCCTTGAGTCTAAATTAGTTTCTTAGTTTTGCTTTTTCTAACCCTTCCATGGCCCATTGAATTTTTAAGAGAAGTCATGCTCAGCTTAGCTTAACTAATAGAAAGAGAGAGAAGCATTGACCTTAGGAAAAAACGGGAAGTGGGGAGTGGTGAAGGGAGAGAAAGAGCAGAGAAGGAAGAGGAACAGAGGAAGGAAAAAAGTAGGGATTCCTCCTCTGGAAACCATGGAACCCAGGCCTCCAGAAGTTGTCTATATGGAGAATCCCAAAGATTTAATATGTCTCATTGACAAGCTCACACCTACAAAACTAAAATAATAATAATAGTAGTAATAATAATAATACATGTGTCATTATGTATGTGTTGTTCTACTCACCTGTCAGAGACACTGAAACTCAATTTTGTAAAACTGCAGCTATGGGGAGAAGAGAGGAAGTGGCTAATGCTGAAAGAATCTGCTTCTGTGTGAGGTCTGACACTTGTTAATAGCTTTCTCCTGTTTCTATCATATTTCACTTTCTTGGCACTTCCCCAGTCTTATATATATCTCACTTCACTCACTATAGGTATTTGGTATTTGTCAGCAACCTTCTCTAAAGAAAAAGAGGAGATAGTGGTAGGGTATTGAGCTAAGGACACCATTTATAATGCTTGCTTGGTGAAGGAATGGAAGAAAGTAACCCCCAAAATGAAAAAACACAGTCTACTTACACACCATCTAAGCACGTAACAAAAGCACTTAATATTCTCTTAAACCCAGGTATATGCAGCTTTACGTAAAAGACAACCCTATACCAAAGAAACAATTCTGAGGTGAGCAGGCAGTTATACAAGTGCCAAATCCCTTTTTATCCTCATTATGCATGTGTAATAATACTTATTTCTGAGGCATGATTGAGTGTTCAGTGAACTTTCACTGCATTATATCATTTCCTTTATAGAGCAGTCCTCCAAGGTAATCAAGGCAGCATTTTTAACTAATATTTAGAGATGAAGTACATCAGAAATAACCTGGTGAAGTAAATATATTTATAATGAATCAAATACCTGAGTTTGTTAAAGACAAGGCTTTGTGATTTTGAATAATCTGGTCAAAATATGTGACCTCTCTAGTTATTTTTTCATTTATAAAAACAAGAACACTACCTCCTACCTGGATTATTATAAGGCTTAAGTGAAATATTAATAGTGAAAGAGCTATTTCATAGTAACTTTCTTCCTGGTACTTAAAAATCTTCCTCAAAGAGGAAGTAGGTGGACCAAGATTCAGAACTTCATTTCCAATTCAGGTATTTGTTCTAGCCTGCCGTATACAGATTAATGGTGCTCACATCTGAGCCAGTGGTTAACTTTTGCCCTAAACAGCTACAGGCTGAACATCTTAAGATACTTTGGTCTTCATAAGGATGGTGATTCTGAATACGACACAGTCCATCTTCATGAGGGTTCTCACCACGTTCTTGCAAAGATAGACAAATAAACAAATAATTGCTATTAATTACGGTGGAAGCCGTAACATCAAAGAGTTTCTGGTCTTAAGTAGGGGCTATTCCAATTGTGGGTCAGCTAGTTTGCGGCAGTAAACTCACCATATGTCGATCTTCTTCTGGTGAAAAAGTGTCTACTGTGTGAGCTTACCACTTCACTGTTGCACATCTACTAACACTTCTGAGAGAAACTGAAAGTCCCCCTACCCCAGGACCTATGGACCACTGCCAGAAAAAAGAAAAAGACAAAATCAAAGAGAAGAATTCTTCCTAAGGTTAATTTCAGAATAAATATCCAACATGATTCCATAGGAAATATTAACATGGTCACATAATATTCACCTCTGGCTTCTAAAAGAACAGAGAAATAATCTTCACATGCATCTCATCTCATCAGTCTATAAAAGCCAGAGACATTTCCAAAAGGAGCTGAAATAGTTTAATACAAACATCTTAGCTTTCGAAAACTGACACTAGTTAGTTATTTAAGTCAGTTTAGAAAGAAATTGCGGGAGCTTCAAGATGGTGGAAGAGTAAGACGTGGAGATCACCTTCCTCCTCAAATATACATCAGAAATACAACTGCATGTGGAACAACTCCTACAGAACACTTACTGAACGCTGGCAGAAGACCTCAGACCTCCCAAAAGGCAAGAGACTCTCCACAAATCCTGGGTAGGGCAAAAGAAAAAGCAGAAACAAAGAATACGGACGGGACGTGAACCAGTGGGGGGAGCTGTGAAGGAAGAAAGGTTTCCACACACTAGGAAGCCCTTTCGCAGGCGGAGACTGTGGGTGGTGGAGGTGGGGAGCTTCGGAGCTGCAGAGGAGAGCACAGCAATAGGGGTGCGGTGGGCAAAGCGGAGAGATTCTCGCACAGAGGATCGGTGCCGACCGGCACTCACCAGCCCAAGAGGTTTGTCTGCTCACTCACCGGGTCGGGCGGGGGCTGGGAGCTGAGGCTCGGGCTTCGGAGGTTGGATCCCAGGGAGAGGACTGGTGGCATGAACACAGCCTGAAGGGGTTAGTGCGCCACGGCTACACGGGAGGGAGTCTGGAAAACGTCTGGAACTGCTGAAGAGGCAAGGGACTTTTTCTTGCCTCTTTGTTTCCTGGTGTGCGAGGAGAGGGGATTAGCAGCACTGCTTAAAGGAGCTCCAGAGACGGGCGTGAGTCACGGCTATCAGCGCAGACACCAGAGACGGGCAGGAAACGCTAAGGCTGCTGCTGCCGCCACCAAGACGCCTGTGTGCGATCACAGGTTACTCTCCACACCTCCCATCCCAGGAGCTTGTGCAGCCCACCACTGCCAGGGTCCTGTGATCCAGGGACAACTTCCCCAGGAGATCGCACAGCGCACCTCAGGCTGGTACAACATCATGCTGTCCTCTGCCACCGCAGGCTTGCCCCGCATCCATGCCCCTCCTTCCCCCTGCCCTGAGTGAGCCAGAGCCCCCCGAATCAGCTGCTCCTTTAACCCCATCCTGTCTGGGCAGGAACAGACACCCTCAGGCTACCTACACACAGAGGCGGGTCCAAATCCAAAGCTGAATCCCAGGAGCTGTGCAAACAAAGAAGAGAAAGGGAAATCTCTCCCAGCAGCATCAACAGCAGCAGACTAAATCTTCACAATCAACTTGATGTACCTTGTATCTGTGGAATACCTGATTAGACAAAGAATCATCCCAAATCAAGGAGGTGGACTTTGGGAGCTGCGATATATATATATTTTTTTTCACTTTTTCTCTTTTTGTGAGTGTGTATGTGTATACTTCTCCATGTGATTTTATCTGTATAACTTTGCTTTTACCATTTGTCCTAAAGTTCTGTCTGTCCTTTTTTTTTTTCTTTCTTTTCTTTTTTTCTTTAAGTATAGTTTTTAGGACTTGCTATCATTGGTGAAATTGTTTTTTGGTTGGTTGTTCTCTTCTTTCTTTCTATCTTCCTTTCTTTTTTTATTTTTTTTCATTACATAAAAAAATTTTAATAATTATTTTTTTATTTTAATAACTATTGTATTTTACTTTATTTTACTATATTTTCTTCTTTCTTTCTTTCTTCCCCCCCCCCCTTTTATTCTGAGCCGCGTGGATGACAGGCTCTTGGTTCTCAAGCCAGGAATCAGGGCTGTGCCTCTGAGGTGGGAGAGCCAAGTTCAGGACACTGGTCCACAAGAGACCGCCAAGATCCACTCATTGGGAAAATCTCCCAGAGATCTCCATCTCAAAGCCAAGACCCAGCTCCACTCATCGACCATCAGGCTACAGTGCAGGACACCCTATGCCCAACAATTAGCAAGACAGGAACACAACCGCATCCATTAGCACAGAGGCTGCCTAAAATCATAATATGGCCACAGACAACCCAAAACAAAGCACTAGACGTGGACCTGTACACCAGAAAGACAGGATCCAGCCTAATTCACAAGAACACAGGCACTAGTCCCCTCCACCAGGAACCCTACACAATGCACTGAACTAGCCTTAGGCCCAGAGGACAGACACAAAAAACAACGGGAACTACAAACCTGCAGCCTGCAAAAAGGAGTAAGTTAAGCAAAATGAGAACACAGAGAAACATACAGCAGATGAAGGAGCAAGGCAAAAACCCACCAGATGTAACAAATGAGGAGGAAATAGACAGTTTACCTGAAAAAGAATTCAGAATAATGATATTAAAGATGATACAAAGTCTTGCAAATAATAGAATGGAGAAAATAAAAGAAACGTTTAACAAGTAGCTAGAAGAACTAAAGAGCAAACAAACAGTGATGAACAACACAGTATATGAAATTAAAATTCTCTAGAAGACATCAATAGCAGAATAACTGAGGCAGAAGAACGGATAACTGACCTGGAAAATAATATAGTGGAAATAACTACTGCAGAGCAGAATAAAGAAAAAAGAATGAATAGAATTGAGTGAAGTCTCAGAGACCTCTAGGACAACATTAAACACACCAACATTCGAATTACAGGGGTCCCAGAGGAAGAAGAGAAAAAGAAGGGGACTAAGAAAATATTTGAAGAGATTATAGTTGAAAACTTCCCTAATATGGGAAAGGAAATAGTTAATCAAGTCCAGGAAGCACAGAGAGGCACATACAGGATAAATCCAAGGAGAAACATGCCAAGACACATATTAATCAAACTATCAAAAATTAAATACAAAGAAAAAATATTAAATGCAGCAAGAGAAAAATAACACACTAGGGAATCCCCATAAGGTTAGCAGCTGAACTTTCAGCAGAAATGCTGCAATCCAGAAGGGAGTAGCAGGACATATTTAAAGTGATGAGGGAAAAAACCTACAACCAAGATTACTCTACACAGCAAGGATCTCATTCAGATTTCATAGATATTGAAACCTTTACAGACAAGCAAAACCTAAGAGAATTCAGAACCACCAAACCAGCTTTACAACAAATGCTAAAGGAACTTCTCTATGTAGGAAACACAAGAGAAGGAAAAGACCTACAATAATAAACCCAAAACAACTAAGAAGATTGTAATAGGAACTTACATATCGATAAGTACCTTAAATGTGAATGGATTAAATGTTCCAAACAAAAGACATAGACTGGCTGAACGGATACAAAAACAAAACCTGTACATATGCTGTCTACAAGAGACCGACTTCAGACCTAGAGACACATACAGACTGAAAGTGAGCAGATGGATAAAGTTATTCCATGCAAATGGAAATCAAAAGAAAGAGGGGGTAGCATTCTCATATCAGACAAAATAGACTTTAAAACAAAGACTATTACAAGAGAAAAAATAAAGGATACCACCTAATGATCAAGGGATCAATCCAGGAAGAAGATATAACAATTGTAAATACTTATGCACCCAAAATAGGAGCACCTCAATACATAAGCCAAATGCTAACAGCCATAAAAGGAGAAATCGAAAGTAACACAATCATAGTAGAGACTTAAACACCCCACTTTCACCAATGGACAGATCATCCAAAATGAAAATAAATAAGGACACACAAGCTTTAAATGATACATGAAACAAGATGGACTTAATTAATATTTATAGGACATTCCATCCAAAACAACAGAATACACATTCTTCTCAAGTGCTCATGGAACATTTTCCAGGATAGGTCATATCTTGAGTCAGAAATCAACCCTTGGTAAATTTAAGAAAATAGAAATCATATCAAGTATCTTTTCTGACAACAATGCTGAGACTAGATATCAATTATAGGAAAAAATCTGTAAACAATAAAAACACATGAAGGCTAAACAATACACTACTTAATAACCAAGAGACCAATGAAGAAATCAAAGAGGAAATGAAAAAAAAAAAATACCTAGAAACAAATGACAATGAAAACACAACAACCCCAAACCTATGGGATGCAGCAAAAGCAGTTCTAAGAGGGAAGTTTATAGCAATACAATCCTGCCTTAAGAAATAAGAAACATCTCAAATAAACAACCTAAGCTAACACCTAAAGCAATTAGAGAAAGAAGAAGAAGAACAACAACAACAACAAAAACCCAAAGTTAGCAGAAGAAAAGAAATCATAAGGATCAGATCAGAAATAAATGAAGGAAATGATAGCAAAGATCAAGAAAATGAAAAGCTGGTTCATTGAGAAGATAAAAAAATTGATAAACCATTAGTCACACTCATCAAGAAAAAATGGGAGAAGACCCAAAAAAATAGAATTACAAATGAAAAAGGAGAAGTAACAACTGACACTGCAGAAATACAAAGGATCATGAGAGATTACTACAAGCAACTGTATGCCAATAAAATGGACAACCTGGAAGAAATGGACAAATTCTTAGAAATGCACAACCTTCCGAGAATGAACCATGAAGAAATAAAAAATATAAACAGACTGATGATAAGCACTGAAATTGAAACTGTGATTAAAAATCTTCCAACAAACAAAAGCCCAGGACCAGACAGCTTCAAAGGTGAATACTATCAAACATTTAGAGAAGAGCTAACACCTATCCTCTCAAATTCTTCCAAAATATAGCAGAGGGAGGAACACTCCCAAACTCATTCTATGAGGCTACCATCACCCTGATACCAAAGCAAGACAAAGATGTCACAAAGATAGAAAACTACAGACCAGTATCACTGATGAACATTGATGCAAAAATCCTCAACAGAATATTAGCAAACAGAATTCAATAGCGCATTAAAAGAATCATACACCACAATCAAGTGGGGTTTATACCAGGAATGCAAGGATTCTTTAATATACACAAGTCAATCAATGTGACGCACCGTATTAACAAATTGAAGGAGAAAAACCATATGATCATCCCAATAGATGCAGAGAAAACTTTCGACAAAGTCAACACCCAATTATGATAAAAACCCTCAGGAAAGTAGGCATAGAGGGAACTTTCCTAAAAATATTAAATGCCATATATGACAAAATCACAGCCAATATCGTCCTCAATGGTGAAAAGATGAAACCATTTACACTAAGGTCAGGAACAAGACAAGGTTGCCCACTCGCATCACTATTATTCAACAGAGCTTTGAAAGCCACAGCAATCAGAGAAGAGAAAGAAATAAAAGGAATCCAAATCAGGAAAGAAGTAAAGCTGTCACTATTTGCAGATGACATGATACTATACATAGAGAATTCTAAAGATGCTACCAGAAAACTACTAGAGCTAATCAATGAATTTGGTAAACTAGCAGGATACAAAATTAATGCACAGAAATCTCTTGCATTCTTATACATTAATGATGAAAAATCTGAAAGTGAAATTAAGAAAACACTCCAACTTACCATTGCAACAAAAAGAATAAAATATCTGGGAATAAACCTACCTAAGGAGACAAAAAACCTGTATGCAGAAAATTATAAGACACTGATGAAAGAAATTAAAGATGATACAAACAGATGGAGAGATATACCATGTTCTTGGAATGGAAGAATCAACATTGTCAAAATGACTCTACTACCCAAAGCAATCTACAGATTCAATGCAATCGTTATCAAACTACCACTGGCATTTTTCACAGAACTAAACCAAAAATTTTCACAATTTGTATGGCAACACAAGAGACTCCGAATATCCAAAACAATCTTGAGAAAGAACAACAGAGCTGGAGGCATCAGGCTCCTTGACTTCAAACTATACTAGAAAGCTACAGTAATGAAGACAGTATGGTACTGGAACAAAAACAGAAATATACATCAGTGGAACAGGATAGAAAGCCCAGAGATAAACCCATGCACACATGGACACCTTAATGTTGATAAAGGAGGCAAGAATATACAGTGGAGAAAATACAGCCTCTTCTGTAAGTGGTGCTCAGATAACTGGACAGGTGCATGTAAAAGAATGAAATTAGAACACTCCCTAACACCATACACAAAAATAAACTCAAAATCGATTAAAGATCTAAATGAAAGTTCAGACGCTAGAAAACGCTTAGGGGAACACATAGGCAGAACACTCTATGACATAAATGACAGCAAGATCCTTTATTACCCACCTCCTAGAGAAATGGAAATACAAACAAAAGTAAACAAATGAGACCTAACAAAACTTAAAACCTCTAGCACAGCAAAGGAAACAAAAAACAAGACAAAAAGGCAACTCTCAATTTTGTTTTTTTCATTTCACAATGTCGATTCTTCCAATCCAAGAACATGGTATATCTCTCCATTTATTTGTATCATCTTTAATTTTTTTCATCAGTGTCTTATAATTTTCTGCATACAGGTCTTTTGTCTCCTTAGGTAGGTTTATTCCTAGATATCTTATTTGTTTTATTGCAATGGTAAATGGGAGTGTTTTCTTAATTTCACTTTCAGATTTTTCACCATCAGTGTATAGGAATGCCAGAGATTTCTGTGCATTAATTTTGTATCCTGCTACTTTACCAAATTCATTGTTTAGCTCTAGTAGTTTTCTGGTAGCATCTTTAGGATTCTCTATGTATAGTATCATGTCATCTGCAAACAGTGAAATCTTTACTTCTTCTTTTCTGATTTGGATTCCTTTTATTTCTTTTTCTTCTCTGATTGCTGTGGCTAAAACTTGCAAAGCTCTGTTGAATAATAGTGATGCGAGTGGGCAACCTTGTCTTGTTCCTGACCTTAGTGTAAATGGTTTCATCTTTTCACCATTGAGGTCAATGTTGGCTGCGGGTTTGTCATATATTGCCTTTATTATGTTGAGGTAAGTTCCCTCTATGCCTACTTTCTAGAGGGTTTTAATCATAAATGAGTGTTGAATTTTATCAAAAGCTTTCTCTGCATCTATTGAGCTGATCATATGGGTTTTCTCCTTCAATTTGTTAATATGGTGTATCACATTGATTTGCCTATATTGAAGAATGCTTGCTTTCCTGGGATAAACCTCACTTGATCATGGTGTATGATCCTTTTAATGTGCTGTTGGACTTTGTTTGCTCGTGTTTTGTTGAGGATTTTTGCATCTATGTTCATCAGTGATATTGGCCTGTAGTTTTCTTTCCTTGTGACATCTTTGTCTGGTTTTGGTATCAGGGTGATGGTGGCCTCGTAGATTGAGTTTGGGAGTGTTCCTCCCACTGCTATATTTTGGAAGAGTTTGAGAAGGATAGGTGTTAGCTCTTCTCTAAATCTTTGATAGAATTCACCTGTGAAGGTGTCTGGTCCTGGGCTTTTTTTTGTTGGAAGATTTTTAATCACAGTTTCAATTTCAGTGCTTGTGATTGGTGTATTTATATTTTCTATTTCTTCCTCATTCAGTCTCGGAAGGTTGTGCATTTCTGAGAATTTGTCCATCTCTTCCAGGTTGTCCATTATATTGGCATACAGTTGCTTGTAGTAATCTCTCATGATCCTTTGTATTTCTGCAGTGTCAGTTGTTACTTCTCCTTTTTCATTTGTAATTCTATTGATTTGAGTCCTCTCTCTTTTTTTCTTGATGAGTCTGGCTAATGGTTTATCAATTTTTTTATCTTCTCAAAGAACCAGCTTTTAGTTTTATTGATCTTTGCTATGGTTTCCTTCATTTCTTTTTCATTTATTTCTGATCTGATCTTTATGTTTTCTTTCCTTCTGTTAACTTTGAGGTTATTTTGTTGTTCTTTTTCTAATTGCTTTAGGTGTAAGGTTAGGTTGTTTATTTGAGATGTTTCTTGTTTCTTAAGGTAGGATTGTATTGCTATAAACTTCCTTCTAGAACTGCTTTGGCTGCATCCCATAGGTTATGGGTCATCATGTTTCCATTGTCATTTGTTTCTAGGTATTTTTTTTTTCATTTCCTCTTTGATTTCTTCAGAGATGTCTTGGTTATTAAGTATTGTATTGTTTAGCCTCCATGTGTTTTTACTTTTTACGGATTTTTTCCTGTAATTGATATCTGGTCTCATAGCATTGTGGTCAGAAAAGACAGTTGATATAATTTCAATTTTCTAAAATTTAGCAAGGCTTTGTTTGTGACCCAAGATATGATCTATCCTGGAGAATGTTCCATGAGCACTTGAGAAGAATGTGTATTCTCTTGTTTTTGGATAGAATGTCCTATAAATATCAATTAAGTCCATCTTGTTTAATGTATCATTTAAAGCTTGTATGTCCTTATTTATTTTCGTTTTGGATGATCTGTCCATTGGTGAAAGTGGGGTGTTTATCCCCTACTATGATTGTGCTACTGCCGATGTCCCCTTTTATGGCTGTTTGTATTTGCATTACGTGTTGAGGTGCTCCTATATTGGGCACACAAATATTTAAAATTTTGTATATTCTCTTGGATTGATCCCTTGATCATTATGTAGTGTCCTTCTTTGTCTGTTGTAATAGTCTTTGTTTTAAAGTCTATTTTGTCTGATATGAGAATTGCTACTCCCGCTTTGTTTGATTTCCATTTGCATGGAATATATTTCTCCATCCCCTCACTTTCAGTCTGTATGTGTTCCTAGATCTGACGTGTCTCTTGTAGACAGCATATATACAGGTCCTGTTTTTCTATCCATTCAGCGAGTCTATGGCTTTTGCTTGGAGCATTTAAGCCATTTACATTTAAGGTAATTATCGATATGTATGTTCCTATTACCATTTTATTAATTGTTTTAAGCTTGTTATTGTAGGTCTTTTCCTTCTCTTGTGTTTCCAGCCTAGAGAAGTTCCTTTAGCATTTGTTGTAAAGCTCGTTTGGTGGTGCTGAATTCTCTTAGCTTTTGCTTGTCTGTAAAGGTTTTAATTTCTCCATCAAATCTGAATGAGATCCTTGCTGGGTAGAATAATCTTGGTTGTTAGTTATTCCCCTTCATCACTTTAAATATGTCCTGCCACTCCCTTCTGGATTGCAGAATTTCTGCTGAAAGATCAGCTGGTAACCTTATGGGGATTCCCTTGTACGTTATTTGTTGTTTTTCCCTTGCTGCTTTTAATAGATTTTCTTTGTGTTTAGTTTTTGATATTTTGATTAATATGTGTCTTGGTGGGTTTCTCCTTCGATTTATCCTGTATGGGACTCTCTGTCCTTCCTGGACTTGATTAACTATTTCCTTTCCCATATTAGGGAAGTTTTCAACTATAATCTCTTCAAATATTTTCTCAGCCCCTTTCTTTTTCTCTTCTTCTTCTGAGACCCCTATAGTTAGATTGTTAGTGAGTTCAATGTTGGCCCAGAGATCTCTAAGACTGTCCACAATTCTTTTCATTCTTTTTTCTTTATTCTGCTGTGCAGTAATTATTTCTCCTTTTTTCTTCCAGGTCACTTATCTCTTCTGCCTCAGTTATTCTGCTACTGATGTCTTCTAGAGAATTTTTAATTTCATTTATTGTGTTGTTCATACTGTTTGTTTGTTCTTTAGTTCTTCTAGGTCCTTGTTAAATGTTTCTTGTATTTTCTCCATTCTATTTCCAAGATTTTAGATCATCTTTACTATCATTATTCTGAATTCTTTTGCAGATGTCTGGTCCCAGTGGCTTAGGTTGGTTCAGTGGATTGTGTAGGCTTCCTGGTGGTGGGGACTAGTTCCTGTGTTCTGGTGGATGAGGCTGGATCTTGTCTTTCTGTTGGGAAGGTCCACGTCTGGTGGTGTCTTTTGGGGTGTCTGTGGCCTTATTATGATTTTAGGCATCCTCTCTGCTAATGGGTGGCATTGTTCTTCTTTCTTGTTAGTTGTTTGGCATACAGTGTCCACCACTGGAGCTTGCTGGTCTTTGAGTGGAGCTGAGTCTTGGCATTGAGATGGAGATCTCTGGGAAATTTTTGGCATTTGATATTACATGGAGATGGGAGGTCTCTTGTGGACCAGTGTCATGAATTTTATTCTCCCACCTCAGAGGCAAAGCCCTGACACTTGGCTGGAGCACCAAGAGCCTCTCATCCACATGGCTTAGATAAAAGGGAGATAACAGTGAAAGAAAGAAAGAAGATAAAATTTTTTTTAAAAGTTCTTAAAGTAAAAATAATTCTTAAAAAAACTTAAAGTAATAAAAAAAAAAAGAAAGAAATAAAGAAGAGAGCAACTGAACCAAAAAACAAACCCACCAATGGTAACAATCGCTAAAATCTATACAGAAAAAAAAAAAAGAAAACGGACAGACAGAACCCTAGGACAAATGGTAAAAGCAAAGCTATACAGACAAAATTACAAATAGCAGCATACACATACATACTCACAGGAAGAGAAAAAGGGAAATATATATATATATATATATATATCATTGCTTCCAAAGTCCACCTCCTCAGTTTGGGATGATTCGTTGTCTATTCTGGTATTCCACAGATGCAGGGTACATCAAGTTGATTGTGGAGCTTTAATCCGCTGCTCCAGATTCTGCTGGGAGAGATTTCCCTTTCTCTTCTTTGTTTGCACATCTCCTGGGGCTCAGCTTTGGATTTGGCCCCGCCTCTGCTTGTAGGTCACTGGCGTGCATCTGTTCTTCACTCAGACAGGACGGGGTTAAAGGAGCAGCTGATTCGGGGGCTCTGGGTCACTCAGGCCTGGAGGAGGGAGGGGTATGGAGTGCAGGGCGAGCCTGCAGCAGCAGAGGCCGGCATGACGTTGCACCAGCCTGAGGCGCACCGTGCGTTCTCCCGGGGAAGTTGTCCCTGGATCCTGGGACCCTGGCAGTGGTGGGCTGCACAGGCTCCCAGGAAGGGAGATGTGGGTAGTGACCTGTGCTCGCACCCAGGCTTCTTGGTGGCTGCAGCAGCAGCGTTAGCATCTCATGCCCATCTCTAGGGTCTGTGCTGATAGCCGTGTCTCGCACCCATCTCTGGAGCTCCTTTAAGCAGCACTCTTAATCCCCTCTCCTCGCGCACCAGGAAACAAAGAGTCAAGAAAAGGTTTCTTGCCTCTTTGGCAGGTCCAGACTTTTTCCCAGACTCCCTCCTGGCTAGCCGTGGCGCACTAGGCCCCTTTAGGTTGTGTTTACGCTGCCAACCCCAGTCCTCTTCCTGGGGTCTGACCTCCGAAGCCTGAGTCTCAGCTCCCAGCCCCCGCCCGCCCTGGCGGGTGAGCAGACAAGCCTCTCGGGCTGGTGAGTGCTGTTCTGCAGTGATCCTCTGTGCGTGAATCTGTCTGCTTTGCCCTCCGCACCCCTGTTACTGTGCTCTCCTCTGCAGCTCCGAAGCTTCCCCCCTCTGCCACCCACAGTCTCCACCCGCCAAGGGCCTTCCTAGTGTGTGGAAACCTTTCCTCCTTCACAGCTCCCTCCCCAAGGCGCAGGTCCTGTCCCTATTCTTTTGTCCCTGTTTTTTCTTTTGCCCTACCCAGGTACGTGGGGGAGTTTCTTGCCTTTTAGGAGGTCTGAGGTCTTCTACCAGTGTTCAGTAAGTGTTCTGTAGGAGTTGTTCCACATGTAGATGTATTTCTGATGTATTTGTGGGGAGGAAGGTGATCTCCACGTCTTACTCTTCCCCCATCTTGAAGCTCCCTTATCTTTTTTTTTTTTTTTTGAGTGGAGGGAAAACCTGAAGCACTCACAAACCAATGTAACATATACAAGTTTGCTAAAATCCTACAACTGGCCTTAGGTAAGGAATCACTCAGTGGTGATAGTAGATGAAAGTAATCTACTAGTTATAAGTATTCAGCATTCTATGGGCACCAATTCATATGTTTTTTCAAAGAAAATGAGGTTTATTGGTCAATCAAGGAGTAAGTTAAGCAGAGGCCAGCTAAGAGCCTCTACTGTATGTTCTGTTTCTGTTGATAATCCCAGGACAGCTCTTAAAGTATATTAAGAATAGGCAGTTAATAATACTTAAGTTGCCTGTCAACAATAAAGCCAGAGCTGAATTCTCTGATGAGGCTTTAAGTGCTGATACTTTGTATTGTTGCTTGTGATGAGGTCCTCATTTTTAAGATATCAGAGGCTTAATGCATGTGTTTGTTGAGTGGGGGAATTTATTTCTCCAGAGACAGGGTACAGGTTTGCTTTGGGGCAGGACCAGTTTCTCAAAACAAAACAAAACAAATATAGAACATAGTTTTTTGAATCTGCCCATGCACTTTGGAAAGTTCTAGCATATGACCCCAGAATTCTGAGCCACAAAGAAGAAGAGATATTTTCATTTTGAAAAAATTGCCTATATGACTCATTTTGACTCTACTCAACTCTGCATGATGCTTCTGGAGTCTAGAATGTCTGCTTCTGAATAGCAGGAGTTTCATTCTAAGGAAGGATGATCCTACCAGGATACAACTGAAATTGTGCTTAGGTCAACCACAGAGTGATTCATGTCCAAACTGTAGAAAATCATCCTCCACCATATTATCAGTCATCCTTTACATGGTAGTAAATATTTAGAGTTCATTCACCGTCTGATAGGTATTACACAGTCCAGTATTGGATTTGAAATCTTAAGCACATGTATGAAATTTTATCTGCATCTGACACATGCTGATACACTTAACTTTTAACACTGGTTTTGGGATCTGTTCTGACCATTCCTGCTTTTATTCTTCTGGTCTTTTGTTTTTTTCATTTATATTCTTCTTTTTAAAAAATGCACATGAATAATGTAACTAATGCTTCTCATGCATCTCTTTTGCTTCTGCAGGAGGAATTTTTGAAACTGTGGAAAATGAACCTGTTAATGTTGAAGAATTAGCGTTCAAGTTTGCAGTCACCAGCATTAACAGAAATCGAACCCTGATGCCTAACACCACATTAACCTATGACATTCAGAGAATTAACCTTTTTGATAGTTTTGAAGCCTCACGGAGAGGTAACTATTTTCACACTTTTAAAAGCTTCTTTGGGTGATATGTCTGCTCTACAAGTCAACTTCTTTTTGCTACCTGCTCTTTTTCAAAGTGGACATCTCTGTGCAAATGGGTTTGCAGGAACTATTGGTGCAAGATGTCACTGTCCAGCACAATCTGACCCATCCTAATGGATGTTGCCTAGCTCTGTTTTCTGGACCTTTCTGATTAGCTTAGCCTTCAGTGCCCTCCAGTCTATGATTAACTGGTTCAGCTGTGAATGGAAAATGTCAAGCTTGATCTGTTTTTCCTTCCTGAGGCTGAGATATCACCATGAAATTGTACAGTACAGTCAAATAAACTTTGTGGAAGGTCATACGCACTTAGCATGTGGAAATGCCCACAACACACAGAATTCACAACCTGAATCTTAACAGGTTGTGAGCTACTGGGTTTACCTACCATCCTCTCAAATAATTTTCTAACCCCTTTCTACAAGATCATAGAAATGTGAAGATTATAAACATTGAATCATTATGTTTTACACCTGAAATTTTATAATGTTATATGTTGATTATAAGTCAATTTTAAAAAAGGAAAAAATTAAGAAAAAAATTAATGGAATGGTACAAGCAATCAAGCAAGCAAGGGACTTGGGGTCAAAGAAAATTAAACCTAGGAGAACAATCTCCGCATTTGATTCCCTTTTGCATCTGAACAGAAGACAAGTTCCTAAAAAGTAATCTAATTTGTACACAGGCTGCAAGGTTTGTCTCGTGGAAAGAGTCATTGGAAGGGTGGGGCTTGTTTACACATCCTTCAGACACTTCCAAGATGACTCTTTGAAGCCACATTTGACATGCTTGAAGGCTGGCCTCTAACTAGGGAGTTGTTGGACCTCCATACAGGAGTTTGTGTGGGTACATCACCCCAGAATAGGAGGGGCTCTTTCTCTCCTAGAGGAAAGCTTTGCCCATCAAACACACACAAGTAAATGGAATAAAATGAATGCCATGTTCATGCTGATTTCTAACTAAATATTGATTGTTTCCACATAGAATTAACCCAGTTTGGATTGCACTTAGTAGACTCTTCTGCAAGATTCTTAGTGTCCTTTACAAAAAAAAATGTGAAACTTGTTCTCCTGGGAGCACAGATGAAAATGGAATAGTATAATGATTTTTTTTTTTTTTTTTTTACTGTATGGCATGATCTTAGTATAAGAATATTTTATTTTCAAAGATGGATGGAGTTGTAGGTACTATACAGGTCAGAGTTGTCTATGACAAATAATAAAATGCTATGTTTATACAGCACTTTAAAGTTTACAAGGCATCTTCACATAAATTATCTCTATGTGTTAGATCTTTATCTTCCTCTCTCCATATCTCCCTTTCTGTGTCTCTGTCTCTGTTTCTCTCTCTCTGTCTCTCTCTCTCTCTCTCTCTCACACACACACACACACACACACACACACACACAAAACATTGTTGAATAAATAGCCCAGAAAACCAACCATATTTAAAATCCAAAACGTTTTTGTGACCTGAAGTACCTGTCATACTTGTAAATTAAACACCCCCAAAACTTCTTAAAACTGGTAATTTGCTCGCAAACAGAATTCAAAAGGATTGCTTTTTTGTCAAGTAATATTAGCATCCCAGAGCTAAATATTAGCAGGAATCTCAATCCACTGCCTACGCTAGATGAAGTAATAGTTCATATACTTTCATGCCCTCATTTTTTCTTGCTAACCAATGAAAGCACATCCGAAAATGAGCTTCTGAGGACAGTTTTCACTTCTAGCTCTTAATACAGAAAGTTATGTCTTCATACCTCATGTGATAATTCAGTACCGAAAAGCACAGTGTCAGAAAGTTCCTTGTGAACATTTGCTGTCCCACAGATATTTGAAATATGGCTCTCAAATATTACTTGTTAATTTTTCTCTCTAAATCAAGTCAGATAATTTTGACAAAGCCATATAATTTTTAAACTTATTTTTATTTGTGTGATGGCGTTATGATAAAAATTGACAATTTCATTTAAATATTTTGCTATTATTTAATTCAAATATTCAACTATTGTTTCTTGGCAGTTCCAAATCCCTTTAAACTAGAATTAACATGTAAATTTGAAATGTTTTTATATTTAATGCCAGCATAAATTTATGCCAGCATAAAATGAGTAGGCACTATTTTACATTGTTATAGAAGATAATCTGTCCCAACATTTCTGGAAGGAAATTTGGTTTATATGTATCAAGTGACTTAAAAATATCAATACCCTTTAATTACAGATTTCAATCTACTCAAAGAAAATAATGTAAAATTTAGAGAAAAATATAAGAACTAAGATAAGTGCTTATAATATTACTTATAATAACCAAAAATTAGGAGCAGCTTAAATATTCAGTATCATAGGACTAGTTAAATAAGTAATGACATACTCATGGATTAGGCTATTCTATGACACTAAAAATATACTTTTGCAGAATTTGTGATGACTTAGGGGAAAGGGTGTGCTTTTACCATTAAACTTAGTGTTAAATACAGAAAGCAATGTATCAAACTGTATCTATATCGTGTTCAATTTTTTAATAAATTAGAACACCAAACTATGAATAGATATTATCCCAGTGATGGAATTTCAGAGCCTTTTTTCTTCCTTACACTTTTCAATATTCTAAATTATCTCAATGTGTGTATATAATCTTATAATGCAAAAAATAAATAAATGTTAGAAATTAATTTTTATGTACATGTTGGCTAATATTGAAATAGAAAGAAGCCTGTCCTTGAGCTGGGTCCCTGGGCTCTGGTCAGTTCTGCCATTGTCCAGTGGCCCTGACTCACTTCATTGCCTATGACATTAGTGGGTTGGAGAAAATGTCTTCTAAGATCCCTTTAAGCTATGCTAATCTATTATTCTATAATTAATTAGCTATCAGTATCACTTAACATTCTTTAGCAATTTTTCAATATCCTGGACCTCCTTTCTGAGTTTTGGGAAGGACTGGAACTAAAGTACTCTGCAGCCACCCAGAGAGTCTTCTGAATTCTCTGACCCATTAATACCTTCATTGCCACATTGCCAGCTGACAGAACTTGATTTATATGACATTCACTTGGCAAATGGCTTAAAGAATAGCTCTGAGTGCTTCTGGGTAACACCACACCAAGCAAGAGATTTAGACTCCATCTGATTAAAAGTAATGAAGTGAGGACTACCCTGGCAGTCCAGTGGTTAAGACTCAATGCTTCCAATGCAGGGGCTGGGGGTTCGATCCCTAGTCGGGGAACTAAGATCCCACATGCCACGTGGCATGACCAAATTAAAAAGAAAAAAAAAAGTAATGAAGTGAGACCAACAACTCATTTTTGTTTGCAGGGAATTGGCCTTGTGATGTGTTGCTAATCATTTCTCCATTTACATCTCTAATATTTAGTATCTCAGGAATATTGGAAGCTGGATGAAGCATATTTCCTCAGCATACAGATGGAGAGTGGATAATAGTTTCCAATAGCGAAAATAAGGAGGAACCATGAAAGGGAAGATGAAATTCACAGAACTCTCTCTTTCTCTCCCCTCTTCCCTGCTTTCCCTCTCCACCCCCTCCTTGTCTGTGGACATCAGCATGTGACCAGCTGGCTCTTGGTGTGGCTGCTCTCTTTGGCCCTTCCCATAGCTCCTCTGTCAGTGCTGTGCAGTCTATTTGCAATGCTCTCGAAGTTCCACATATACAGACTCGCTGGAAACACCCTTCAGTGGACAACAAAGACCTGTTTTACGTCAACCTCTACCCAGATTATGCGGCTATCAGCAGGGCGGTCCTGGATCTGGTCCTCTACTACAACTGGAAAACAGTGACTGTGGTGTATGAAGACAGCACAGGTATGGGACTCACACAAGCCCTCACATGGCCATGTCTGGTCTGGAAAAAGGGAACCAGAATTTGCTACAATCCTTGACTCATCAGGCAGAGTACATGAACATGTTCTTTCATATGAAGCTAATTGAGTATTCTAATTGGGAAATGCCATGTGTAGCTAATTCCTTTTCCTTTTGGTGAGTTGACCCTTTCTGATGACCCATTCATCATCAAACTTAAGGCACTTTTTTAAAAGAAATATCACCTTATTAATATATGTTGTAATCTAATCTGAATATTAAAGATGTAATATAATGTATCCAACTCTGTTAAGGCTGACCACAACTCCATTCTTAAATAATGCAGAGAAAGTTTGAAACTGACCATGAAGTATGATTCCAATTCAATAAGTAGCTGCATAAATGCATTGAAAAGTTTCTAAAGTACATACACAGAGGAATAATGTTAGAGGTTGTATCAATAAAATCTGACCATTTCATGGGAAAAGGACTAAGAACCCCAGTAAAGAGCCCTTAGTGAAGCTTGCTTTGTTCTGCCTGCTTATTTTAGGATGAAGGACAGATATGGGGTGCTCAGCACCTCACTAGACATTTCTCTGACTCTCTCCCATTTGAAGTTTCTCTCACTGGCGCCTTCCCCCTTTGCCTCCTGTTTACATTTTGAGGTTTGTTGGAGTTCCAGATCCCTTTTATTCAGTTAAATTCTTCCAGTGATTCTTCATTGTCCACATAGGAAAGTCCAATTCTAATTTAAAGCTCTTCACCATCTAACCACTTTCATCTCCATTAACCCAGGCACCAGCTGCTCTACATCCCTGTACTGTTACATCACTTCTTAAATACCCCCGAGTCCATCCCTACTCTTTGTTTCTGAGGCTGGCCCCTCACTTTGGATAATCCTCCACATAACCCCCAAGGTGATAAGCTCCCTCATTCTCCATTATCACACCCAAATATCATTTCTTTTTAAAGCTCACTGAGACGACATTAGGAGTTAGTAGCACGTTGTAAATATAAGCATTATATCACATGCTTCAATTATCTGCTTAAATGTTTTTGAGACTAGGAGTTCCAAAAAGTTGGAATTTTATCTTTTTATTTTTATAATCTGCTACCTAACACAGTACTGTTTACTTTCTGAATATTTTTTTCTTCAAGAATTGAAATTAGCTCCTTTCCTTAATCTACACATTTGGTAATAAGACTAATAAAATTATCAGTGAAAATTAACAAAGCAAAGCATTTTTGAACTTTTTAATAGATTTCATTTTTTTCACTCATTTCCACCAAGCACTAACATTTACTGTTCCTCAGAGGATGAATATTGAGCCTCCTCTATTTGGCACTAAATTCTGCTTCCATTTTAAACTGTTAGATAAAAGTGACTATTGTGGTTGGAATTATACATTTATGTATTTTCTTATACCTCATCTCATTTGAGAAAGAAGTGAAGGTAGGTGATTGTATATATAATTTATAAATATTATATTCAAAACAGTCCTACTGGGAAGGATAAGCCACAGGCAGTCATATTTTTAGAGCTTCACTTGCTTACTGTGAAGGAAGAAAATATATTATCCAAGGAACTCCATAAGTATATTTAAAGAGCCTTAAGATATAGATATTATATATAGGTATGGTAAGGCCTTCCATGTTGTCTACCTTTGTAAATAGAGAATTCCACGAGTTAATAAAATAATACTATTTCTCATTATGTAGTACACTCTATAGCATAATTTTCTCTCACTATTTCTACAATTTCCAGCAATGCCAGGCCATCTAAAAGGAAAACAAATCAATGAATAATATTGAGGCATCTGGATTTAATTTAAGAAAGAGTTCAACTAAAGGTGTGAGCATAATTGTATTTAGAAAAATTATAATTTGCAAAGGGATAACATAAAACCTGATGTCTTAACCACCCTTTTGATTTTAAGTGAGTACCCATAGTTGACAGCCATTTTGCATAAGAGGAAATCCAAACTATCATTTCTATTACCTTTTACAAGAAACTGAAATCTCCTTTCATCCTTGTTAAGTTCACCTGAACTCAGTTGCTCAATATATACTTGCTGAAATTGAAAATCCAAATGAATCTGTATTTTGCCCATTAAGTTAGAGACGATTCATGTTAAAATGATTTTACTCCCAAAGACATTAAAAATGTAAATGAATAATCAATTGAGCCATTAAATTGGAACCCAGAGAGTAAACAGGTCAACTGAGATCAATAGAAGAAGACATCTTTTGACTACGAGTGGGTTTAATACTGCTTGACTCAGGGTTTTGGTTGCAGTAATTATCAAGTCATAAAAAGAAAACTTACTAAACCTGAAGGAAAAAAAAGGACTTAGGTGTGGTCAGCACCTGCTCTTACACCAGAATTAACTGCCCATTAAAGAGCACTTTACTGGGATTTGTTTAGGAGTTTGTGAAATAACCTGAAGCCAGCGCAGATGTCTAAGGGACCAAATGGTCCGTGACTCCCATTGAAGTCAATGGGAGCACTGTGCATGTCTCTGAGGACAAAATCCAAATCACTAAATACTAGCAGGCAAAATTCTGTCCTCTGGAAGAGCAAATGTAGAAAGACCCTAGAGAACTGTCGGAGGGAGGTTTTTTTTGTTGTTGTTTGTTTGTTTGTTTTGTTTGTTTTTGCGGTATGCGGGCCTCTCACTGTTGTGGCCTCTCCCGTCGCAGAGCACAGGCTCCGGACGCGCAGGCTCAGCGGCCATGGCTCACAGGCCTAGCCGCTCCGCGGCATGTGGGATCTTCCTGGACCGGGGCATGAACCCGTGTCCCCTGCATCGGCAGGCGGACTCTCAACCACTGCGCCACCAGGGAAGCCCCCAGAAGGGAGTTTTGCCTCACATCTCTCTCTCTGGTGCCTGGATATTCTTCCCATCAGTCATCTATTTCTCTCTGACTCCCTCATTCAGAGGTGACCCTAGGCAATGCGAAATCACTGCTCATTGCACATCCCCTCTGCTTCTTTAGACCCCTGGTGGAAGCCTGGCTTCTATCCCTTCACACACTTCAAAAAGAGCTGAGAAGCTGAGCACCAAATGCAGTGTGGAGAATATTCAACAATTTCTGCTTTCTCAAGGCTAATCTTAGTGAAATGCAGCCATAGCTGATTTTGTAGGACAGGGACCAGGAAGCTTTTCTCTCAAAAGGGTTACATACTATATAGCTTAAGCTTCATGGGCCATAGCGTCTTGATCACAACTATTGCACTCTGCTGAGGTAGCAAGAACACAGCCACAGGCAAAATATAAATGAACAGGTATGTTGTGTTCCAATAAACCTTTATTTACAACAAACAAGGAAGCCAGTGTGGTTGGATCAGACTGAGAGGGGTAGAGTTGTGGGGTCAGAGAGGAGGGTCTTCATGATCATGGAGGGCTTTGTAGATTATTGGAAGAGCTTTGGTTCCTCATGAAATGGGAAGACATTGGAGAGTTTTCAGAAGAGGAGTGACATGATCAGATTTATACCATAAAAAGATCACTCTGCCTTGTATTAATAAAATGTCATAGAGAGGGAAGCATAAAATTGGAGGTTACTAGAGAAATCAAGGCAAGAGATGAAGGTGATAGCAACAGAGGAGTAGGAAATGGTCAGATTCTGGAAATATTTTGATATTGAGCTGGAATAATTCTCTGAGGGGTGGCGGATGAGTGAGAAAAATAGAGGAGTCAAAGATGACCCTAAGCTTTTTGGCCTGAGCCAAAGGATGGAGTTGCCATTGCCTGAGATGGGGAAATGGATAAATGGACATAGTTTGGAGAAATAAGGCTATCAGGAGTTCAGTCATGAATATGTTAAGTTTGATTTTGCAATGTCTACTAGACATCCAAAAAGAGGCAATGAGTAGGCAGTTAATATATGACTCTAGAGTTCAGGAATGTGGTATAGGCTGGGGATACAAAATTGAGGGTCCTCAGCATATACATGGGACTAGATGAGGCCATCAGAGAAATGAGTTGCAGCCAGATGTGTTCATAACACATAGTACTTAAGAGGGATTTTTTCATCCACCGCTGCCTTAAATCATTTTTCTCAACACACCAGAGCCATAAGATTTATAAAATGCAACCTGCCATAAAGAACTATTATCTGTCACTTACTTAAAACATAGTCTCAAAGCTTTACAATGAGGATACATTTGAGGTAAGATTAATATACATAAAAATGTCAGTGATTGAAAGAAACATTAAATCCAGAAAGAAAACCCAAGAAAAATGACAACCACAAAAATCACAATAACTAAAATCTTGAAGTGCTGACTGATTGCCATGCATTGTTATAGTTATTTTATATAATTAACTCATTTAATATGCTCAACCACCCTGTAAATAAGTGCAATAGCTACTCTTTGGGCTATATTTAAATAGTGACTTAGATTTGTTATGCTTATTATATTTTCCTTCATTTCCCCATAGAAAATAGAAAGAATATATTGTTCAGAACCAAGAATCTTGACAGAGCCCTAAAATTTAGACTTGAAGAAAATTAAACATTTTGACATAGGTGATTAAGCCAAAATGTAAACAATCAGTGCCAAGTAAAAGAATAAGTGAATCATTTCACCTTAGCAATCACAATTCACACTTCTGTGCTGTTATGATGACTCATGCTAGCCAAAACACTCTACCACATGCCCTCCCAAAATTCCACCTGAAATAGTTGGAGAATGGAAAGTCCTTGGCACTCAGCACCAACAAGATAATATATTATAGTTCCCTTTCTTCTGCCCTTACTCTTTTTTACCCTTCCTATTTACCCACTCCAGTCCCCTGACCAGAACCCTATCAAATTTTCAGAGTTCTGCTCAGGAAATCAACTTTTAGATATTTCATGGTGGTTTATTATTTTTAGCTACCATTGATATTGGCCAGCATTTAGAACCAAAACATACTGATAGAGCTAAATGCAACATAGTTAATCTCAAATATTTTGCCTATATTCTTCTATGAGGTTGTTTGTGATCAAGGAACACATTTTTTCTTTTGGGAAGTCTTTAGCCTTTTTTAATGCACTTTTGAAAAATCGTATGTATGGAGATCTGCACTTATAAATGCTGTATTTCCGCAGGTAATTCACTCACTTACCCATCTCCTTTTCTCAGTTCTGATTTTTTCCTCCCCTCTGGAGGGTATATAGATCCCCTTAAGAATCCTATTAGATTTGGATACATTAATATACCAACAGGTTTGTGAAATGCCATTTTGCATGTTTCCAAGTTCAAATGAAATGAAATTAACATTTAAAATGTGCGATCTTACCTTTGGATCCCAATGGTTTATTACATTGATTTTTATGACATCAAATCTACTGTTGTGTACAATGAAAAGGGAATTGGACTAAGACTCAAGAAAACCTAGGTAATTTTCTTTTGAACTGCTGCTCATTAAATATAACTAAAACTGTCCAGAAATGGATTGAGTTGCAAAAAGTGAGGTAGAGAATTTCTCGAACCAAGAGGTGTTCAGCAGGAGCTGTGTAGCGGGAATTCATGCATCAAGTAGGGGCTTGACCTTTAAGGTCTCTTCCAATTTCTGGCTTCTGTAACTCATTTTCAAGGCCAATCCAAACAATTAACCTCACTGTGCCTCACTTTCCTTACTGTAAAACAGCACTGACACCTATCCACCTCAGAGGTATATTCCGAGGTTTACTGAGCTATTTATAAGGCATGCAGGATACTTCATAAAAAGGGACAATGCAAATAGCAAAGTTTATTATTATTTAAGGAGAAGACAGGGAAAATTTTAAACAGCTACTGGAAATAGCATGTTCTTTTTTTCTCCTCCATATGCTCCACCTGTTCCCATAGTCAACGTGCATACAAATCAGCACTTTTCTGTGTCATATCTGAGTACGCAGAGTAGATAGATGGCCAAAGAAAGAGTTTAGAATTTGAGCACTTTTGAACGTTATTTCTACATGCAGAGCCCAGATCAAACTCGTGTGAAATAAACAGACTCCTTGTTCTCAAGCACTTTTCAAACCAAAGGTGCAGTTTCCAATTGCATTACTAGAGGTGGGAGTGGATGCAGGAGGCTCATGTTTTGTCTTTTTATTAAGAAAGATTTGAACTTACAGAAAAATGGCAAGAAAGGTACAATGAACTTCTGTACATCCTGCATCTAAGTTCAACAGTTGTCATCATTTGGACACATTTGCTTTAATGCTCTATGCTTCTCTCAATATAACAACAGCAACAACAAGTAGTAGTATTGTCGATTTGAAAGTAAGTGACAGACAGCATGACCATTTTACCTCTAAATACATTAGAGTATATTTCCTAAGAACAAGGACCTTCCTTTTTATAACCACACTACAGTTATCAAACACAGGAAACTTAACACGGATACAGTTTTTAACATCTATACCAATATTAATGTCTATATAGATATATGTGATATTCTAGTTTCCCTAATTGTCCCAATTGCAGTTTTTTTTTTTTTAATCCAGGATCACTCACTGCATTTAGCTGTCAGGTCCTTTTAGTCTCCTTTGATCTAAAACAGTCTGGCCTCCCCTTGTCTTTCATGACCTTGACATTTTTGAAGAGTCCATACCAGTTTTACTGTAGAATGTCTCTCTATTTGGTTTGTTTAGTTATCTCCTTTTCTGCATTTCATTTTTAAAGTGTCTCTCCTACAATGGACTAGAAAATCCATCACCATTGCCAGGTTTGCACGCACCCTTATCATTCTCTGCAATTGGTGTCCCAATCTAGAAGAACTGGGTCACTCTGGCAGGGCTGGCATCCACACACAGGAGGGCCATTAGCAAAGTTAGGAATTGTGCCTACATCAATTTTCTTTCCCTGAAGTAACGACTTGTTTAAAGACAAGTTTTAACTTTTTACAATGAAGTGTAATGGATTGCTGGATTGCTGTAAAATGCAAATAAAAAGGAAAGCTTTCTCTAAATTTTGTCTCCTGTGGACTAAAAAGCCTTTCTAATTGTAAATTCTGTGATGTTTGCTAATGAAGGCAGCAAGGCTTTTTTAAGCAAACAATTGCTTCGAAAGAGAAACGTAAACCTCCCTTTTTCTTGCTCTTTGTTCTTCCTACATCTTGGGTCTGTAACCTTTAAATCTGCTGATCTTCTCCTTTCCTGAGGCCAGTTCACCTGCATATGAACAAAAAGAGAAAACTAGGGCTTAGTAGTGAGTTTTTCTGAAAGGTAAATTTAGTCCAATTAAAAACTAATCTTTTGTACTGAGCTCTCCTTTCTCCTCTGTTGGTATTAAAATAACTTTCTTTTGTGAAACAATTGTGAAAGCTCACAGTTACTTTTTTTGAGGAGGGAACCTGTTTATTAACAACTTCATTGCCAAATAAAGGCTGAATGTTTTATGCTGGTCCAAATTTTTAAAATTTTTTTTCTCTATTTATCCAGATATTTATTTATATAGTTAGTTAGTCATTCAGCCAGTTAGTTAGTTGATCTTAAATCTCAAAGTCAGGAGGAGCCACTGATTTGATGAAAGAGCCCTAGCTTGGGGAGTCAGAGGTGGAACTAGCTTTAAACCCTGGATCTGCCACATGATAGCCTTACACAACCTTGAGCAAGTTGCTCCAGCCCCTGTCAGCCTCAGGTTATAGTTTATCAACTTAAGTAATAAGTGATGCCCCATGCATAATACAAGATTCGATGGGATGGACTCCTTCTGTGGGCTGTGCGGACCTTAAAGCAAGATGTGTTCTTGTTATATTTCCAGCCCTTAACATGGATGGGACTTGGCATGGAGTGAACATCCAGAAAATGTTTTCCCGTAAAAATGAATGAATGAAGGGAGAGAATATATTCAACTTTAAATGCCATTAACATGCATCTAAGTCATCATGATAGGAAAATGAACTTCAAGATTGACATTCCATTTAGCAAAGAACAAAAGAGCAGTTCATTGCCGCATATGAAATGTACTTCTTAAATATTTTTCCCATTTTATTTAAAGGCCATGTTGATCTCCCTTGTGGTCATGCTCAAAAAAAAAAAAAAAAAAGGAAGCGATTGCAAAGCAGGAAGGCGATAGGAAAAAAACAAACAAACAAATAAACAAACAATAAAAACAAGAGAGACTCACAAGCAGCCTGGAGTAAAGAAGAAAGGAGAATGGGTACCTCTTTCTACACTTTACCTCTCTTATCAAATAATCCAAAGCTATATCTGGTCCTTCAAGCACCAACAATTTGTATTTGTAAGGCATGATGGTGACATGGAAAGACTGAGTGCTAGACTCACAAGCAGTTTGAATCCATAGCTCCTCCTATCTTTGTAACCCTAAGTTACTTAATTGCTCCAAGCCTTGGTTTTCTTACTTGAAATTATGAAGATGATAACCCTTGCTTCATAGGGTTATTGTTAGGAGTAACAAATACACAAATCCATGTGCTCAGTTTTCTTCCATTAGGACTCATCAGTTGCTCAGGACAAGTGATTCTAGAAGTAAGAGGACAAGTGACTCACTGGTGCTTGGGAGCCTTCAGTCACATTGGTTGATTTGAAAAGAATCAAGAACCCAGGAAGGCTATCATTCTAACAATTTCTATTTTTATGTTAAAGAAATTAAAAAGGATAATGAGGGCTTTCCTGGTGGTGCAGTGGTTAAGAATCCACCTGCCAGTGCAGGGGACACGGGTTCAAGCCCTAGTCTTGGAAGATCCCACATGCCGCAGAGCAACTAAGCCCGTGCACCACAACTACTGAACCTGCGCTCTAGAGCCCGCCCGCCTAGAGCCCGTGCTCTGCAACAAGAGAAGCCACTACAAAGAGAAGCCCGCGCACCGCATTGAAGAGTAGCCCCCACTCACCTCAACTAGAGAAAAGCCCACATGCAACAACAAAGACCCAGTGTAGCCAAAAATAAAATAAATACAATTTTTTTTAAAAAGATAATGAGCACTAAATCTTGATATGGTTCTACAACTCCTTCCTTCCTTACCCTGGTCCACTTGACTCTGAAGAGTAGCTTACAAATTTACTGTACTTCAGGACCGCACCTGCCCAAGGTACAGAGGAATCTTATAACATCTTAGACACAATAATGTAGCTTCTAGGGAAAACAATTAACTAAATAAATAAAACAAGAAAATAAAAAAAGTGCATCAAGTCCAGAGGTAGCTGGCATCCATGCTGTGTCTTGCACAGTGCGTGCCACAATTTCTATCTGAATAGTGACAAAGCTTAATATTTCCTATTGATTACTTGAAGCTGACACATCCTGAAGGCACAGACTGTGTAATAAAAAATATTCAATTTTCCAATGGTCATCCTTGAGTAAGAGCCAACATCATGCAGTATAGCGAACACCAGTTAATATTAGGGGAAATAAGATGGAGGCTTCATATAGCTATTGGTCTTGCCCTATTAAAGCACTTCTATTAAAAAAAATGATGCAGTTCGGTGGATTCATATTTGTGGTGAATTAAACATTCTCCATCAAGTTAGTTGGCTGTATACACTTTCCTACAATTACCAGTGGTGTATTTTTAAAGAATTTGTTTCTGCCCTTATTATCATAATCTTTTAAAATTCTATCATCTTTTCTTTTAAATCAAGAAAGTATTTTCCCATATTATGTTCAATTATATTAGAAAGAAAATACAATAAGCCATTTATAAATAGCTTATATGGCAGGAACTGGAAGATTATATAGAACAATCCAACCAATTAGCTGGTAAACAGTATGTTATATATAAAAACTTGCTGAAAGGTTTACAGAGGTTTATAACCCCAAGAAATTCTAGTGTTCTAAAGTGAATGGGTGTTATCCATTTCAAAAAGCATCTTTGGAAACTTCAAGCAACTTTTTGTTTACAAAAGTTTTACAGTATTGACTTGATTTGTTAAAGATATGTGGTGAAAGCTGGAGAGGACAGTTGCATTCTAAAAAATTCAGAATCCTCTTGGGAAAATTGTGCTTCCAGCCACACATACCCACAAAAGGAAAGTACAGTATAATCCATATAGAAAGAGGAATTTCATAGAAAGAGGAATGACAAATGAGAAGTCAATAATGTAACCTTTAGGTAGATGGCGTCTTGATACATTTTGGGAATTATATGAGTTTGCCTATAAATGGCAACAAACATACTTTGGACAGAACAGTTTGTTGCATGATTGAATGTCATTTTCTAGGTCTCATTCGTCTGCAAGAGCTCATCAAAGCTCCCTCCAGATATAACATTAAAATCAAAATCCGCCAGCTGCCCTCTGGGAATAAAGATGCCAAGCCTTTACTCAAGGAGATGAAGAAAGGCAAGGAGTTCTATGTGATATTTGATTGTTCACATGAAACAGCTGCTGAAATCCTTAAGCAGGTAAGAGGGGTAAGAAAGAGGTGAAAATATTGGTGAAAATGAGTTTGTTTATCTTTCTCAGACATGCCATCTGCTTTCACTTAGTGCAGCATGATAAAATGCCAGCAGTCCACTTTAGGCTGAAGATTGCAGATTTCAGAACCCTTTTAAAGAGTCATAGGGCTCAGACCTCTTTGAAGCCACCTGTTCGTATGTAGTTGTGGATGTGTGGTCCTGTGTACATACTCGGAGATATATACATCCTGCCAGCAGAGATTGAGAGGAGAAGAGTATCATTTCAAGTTGATTAAGCATCTCCTCTTTTATGTCCTTTGAAAAAAACAAGCTAGATTTCATTTACACAATGCCTTACTTGTCTTAAGTACATCTTCCTCATGGCAAGACCTCTTTTGTCAAACATGCAAGATTCCAAGCACAGTGAAAAAGGGGCATGGAGAGAGTCATGGAAAAGATGCTTCTCTCTTCTAATTTATTACAGACAATGAGCTGCTATGCATTAATCTCCACGGGTAATGTGGGTGGAAACAATAAATTGTGAAATCTTATATAAATGAAAGATCTTAATAACATTAAGAATGATAACAACAGTGTTAATACTTTCTGGGCACTTCAGGATATAGCACTGGTCTTATGTCTAAGAAAGAAAACTCAGAATCAAAATAAAAAATAGATTAAAAATAAATTTAAAAAAAGATTAAACCTAGACTCGTGGTTCTCAACCCAGAGTGATTTCACCCCCTCGGAAACTTCTGTCAATGTCCAGAGACATTTCTGGTTGTCATATTGGGGATGGTGGCACTTTACTGACAGCTAGCAATTAGAGGTGCTGCTAAACATCCTATAAGACACAGGATCCCACCCCACCCCACAACAAAGAACTACGTAGCCTAAAATGCCAATAGTCCTGAGGCTGAGAAACTCTAGCATAGACAGAGACAATGGGATAGGCAAGCCAGATGTTTAAAATAGAAGCACTAATAAAAAATCAGGGGATTGAATTTTGGGGAAAGTAGGAATAAAATAGCCAGGTTATATTTACTTGGCCTAATGGGTGCCTCTCTATATTTAAGTGGTTACTGTGGCATGAGGCAATGTTCTTACCTAAAATGGCACAAGGTGTTATTACACTCCTTAGTTTAAAATGTCTGGGGTGTACTGTTGGGTTGACTGGTAATGGGCACTAATTTCACAAGTAGACCAACCCCTCCATGCAAATGCAGAACTGTGGGTTTCTGAGTCACTTAGAAGAGCTCTCTGGGCACAGTCATCCAGCCTGACTGTCCAGTGCTATATCTCTCACTGGAAGGGCATTTCTCAGAAGCCACTGAATCATAGAACATATTTTAAATTGTGGTTGCAAATAATCGTAGACGTCATCAAGGCTAATCCTCTCACTTTATAGGAGATAAAATAACTTTGCCAGAGCGACACAGCCAGGAACAGGCAGAGTCTCCTTTATCCCATCTGATGCTTTCTCCACAGTGACACGTTGCTTCTCCAGTTAGGCAGACTATCTGTTACTTACTTCTAGACTATAGTTGTATTAACAAGTCTTTAGCTATTATAAGTACCTCTCAGTAAAGAAAGCAAGCATGCTGCAGTGATGTCAGCAACTAAAGAACTTGAAAGGTGAATAAATATCATCAGCTTCTCTTTATCTTAAGGCTTCATCTGAGAATTTAATACAGTCATTAAAGTGTGTAATGGAGTGTGGGCCAGAAATGAGAAAAACACCCAGATTTTATGCATAGCCTTCAAAATGCAAAGAAGTATCCCTTCCCAAGAGTCTTTCTTAACAGAATCTAGGGACTTCTGTTACATTTAAGAGAATGATTTGCTGATGAGGCTTCTCTTAGTTAGAAATCCACTTGGCTCACATAACTGGTCATATCTCTCCCAAAGGGCAGGCTTAGAATAGGCAAGGGAAGTGCCTGATGGCCATGGGCAGGGGCTGCTAGAGTTTCTCCTATATTTTGATAATGTGAATATAAAATTCCTTTGATGTAAGTTGTTCTTTCCTTGTGTCATGGAGATTATATCATTCAAATGAAAATGTAAAATAATAAAAAAAGACACAGAAAATCATCTAAGAGAAGCCCTCTCAAGAAATGTCTGGCAGGGGCAAAGAGAAGTAGGATTAGTTCCACTTTGCACAAGCCATTGGCACAAACATTTTTCTCCCTCCTGTCTTACCATGTTTTATCTTGTGTTTGCTTTTCCTAATCACGTGAATGGTATGATTGGCTGTGAAGCTTGGGGGAAGTGACTCAAAGACTGTTCATCCTCTCTTTGTTCTAGACCCATGATCTGAAAAGATTGGGAGGGGTGGAGAACCTTTTTAAAAGCTTCCAGCATGAAACCCTTACCTTACTGCATGTGAAAGAACTGTTCCTCATTGTGAAATCACAGCAAAGGATCCAGGTTGGCTTAATGGGCTTCATTTGGACCTCCAAGAGGCTGTTATGGTTTGAAAAGTTATAATGAAGACCATAGGACTTTCTATTCTAGTCAAGATGAGACACTAGTACTCTGTGTGATTCCATTTTAACTTGCTCCATTAGTCCTGGACAACAACATGTAGAAACTCTTTCAGAGACCTTTCCTGAATCTGTCTGCGGAGTGTCTCTAGGGAGTCTGAGGGTTCAGGAGTTCAGGGTCCTGATGCCAGCCACTGCTCAACCACCCTTTCTCCTGAGGGAAAGAAAGGAAGGAAAGAGACCTATATCTTTTACTGAGGTACCAAAGATGGTGTCTCGCACCCTGTATGTCATCTCAGTTTATCCTGAAGTAAATTTGGTATTCTCACTTCAGAGTTGAGAAAACTGAAGCTCAGATAGTTTAAGTGTCTCATACAAGGTCATTCTCTGAATAGCCAGCCTGCCCTATGATCTCAGATCCTGAATGCCTACTTTACCATATCGGGCCCCCATTTCATAATGGATAACCATTCTGAACTAGGCTTCCAGAAATGTCCGGGGAAAACACAACCACTCGCTGCTGGTCTCCTTTAGATGAAATTAGTATTAATAGCTTTTACTTTTTTGGTGACTAAAATCACTGCTGAGAAAATTTTCTCTGCCAGGTCAATGTATCTTTCTTCTCATGCACATTTCCCATTATTTCCGTGTACTTCCCTGCACCTTCATCATATTTTACTAGTTTTTAATGATTCTTAAGAAAAAATAAATCAAATGCACTTTAAAGAAGATATTTGACATTTATCTAAAAGTAAAAATTGGGGAAAAGTCTATAATTATTCTTGGGCATGATAATCACTTCAGCAAAGTGATTATTTCTATTCATATTTAACAACTACTATATGATGAAAATCTGAAAATGTATTTCCCCCAAATTAGTTAGAAATTCAAATGTCAAGACTTGATAAGGTTACAGGGGAGCACGGCTCTTATAATAAGAAATGGTCTTTGTGAATTTCTGCAGTCTGAGAGTGGCCCCAAAAACCAGCAGCCCACACATGGGACCCGTCAGGTCACTGCATGTCTTCTTCTCTCTCTGTCCATGCATCACCTCCCAGCAGGCATCCTGCTGCTTTTAGAGGATGCTGATCTCTCCTTAGCCCCAGCCCCTCCTCACTCCCACACCCCCCACGTCCCTCTGTCTTCCCACTGATGGCTCACCATCCACTTCACTCTGAGTATGGTTCTCCCAAGGGAGTGGCTGATGGAAGATGAATTTAAGGCTGAGGCACAGAGGAATTCCCTGGCAGTCCAGTGGTGAGGTCTCTGCGCTGCCACTGCAGGGGAACTAAGATCCTGCATGCCACACAGTGCAGCCAAAGAAACAAAAACAAAAACAAAACAAATAAAGGTGAAGCACAGGGTAGGAGGACTCTGGGTAGGGAATTCCTAACATGTGCCTAGTGCCATGCTGGGTGATAAGCAACCATCTCCTTTAATTGACATAATAATCATTGATATAATTAGTACTATCTTTTTTTTTTTTTCTGGAAATGAAAATTGAAGCTCAGGGACAGTGTTAATTTTATCTACTGAGCATGCTTTTAATGCGAAAATCTGTGGCCTGCATTATGTGACCCATCCGCCCCCTCCAGCCTCCCTGCCAGCCTCCAGCTTCCAATACACTATTTCAAGGGCACTCTGCCTGGTCATGTAATATGCCCTCCTTTCCCTACTTTATGGCCTTTGCACTTGCAGTTGCCAACACCTGGAACATTCTTTTCCAAAGTCTGCCTCACCTAAGCCTTCATGATTAACTCTTGGGAGATAAAGGAGAAGAAACTATTTTCTCATTCCTTATGACCTTGCACTCTACTTAGTTGCTCTGTAACCCTAATAAAAATCTATAATTAATTAAGGACATTGATTCATTTGTTATCTCTATCCCCTACTATACTGTAAACTCCAAGAGGATGGGAGCTTTCTTTGTCTTGTTCTCCCAAATCCCCAACATCTATTACATTATTTGACACACAACGAGTGACCAATACATCTATGTTGAATGAATAGATGAAATGAATGATCCAAGAACTGTGCTTAGAAGCTCTTAATCAGTAATCTCCCAAATCACCTTTCTTCCACTCTACTCAGTATGCTGAACTCTCAACTCTGCCAAGCACATTTGAACAAGTCACTTCTCTGTGCCTCAGTTTCCTCAAAAGGAAGGTTTCATTCAACCCTGAAATTCTGTATTATTAAGAACTGTAATGCATTTGAGCTAATGATTCTCCTTCCTGAAAATAAATTTGCCTCTTTGGAGAACTGCAGAGTCGTTTTCAAATCCTGTAATAGGATTGAGGAAGCAGGTCACTACTTCAAGCACAGTGAAACCTAATGTGTCTCTGATAGGGAGGGAAGGGATGCAGTGGTGCTTCATCTAGCAGGGAAGCTGTTTCAGAGCTGGGCCAATTCCCTGAGCTAGAGAGGGGCCAGTGGATGAGCACGAACATACTGTTTCTGACTCAGGAAAACTGCTATCTTGTTTACATGAACAAGTGCATCAGAGGGGAGATGTTTTACCTCCTTCAACACTCGTGGCAATGAGCATTAAGCTATAATTGAGCCATTAGCCTCCATAGAACATTTTAGTACCAAAATATTTTGTAGAATTATATTGCATTTTCTCCTGTCAACATTTGTGTGCTTTTGTTTCTTTTTTTTTCTTTTCTTTTGTTTCAATTAACATAAAAACAAGACCAGGCAGAAAATGTATTTCTTAAACGCTTGGCTTCCCTCTGCTAAGTGCAATGGCAATGCTGATTAATCAAATAATTTTGTGCATAGATTTTTGTCCCCATATAAGTTATGTCTAACATCTCTGACCAAGGCAAGCAGAGGTAGTTAGATGGGTTTCATTTCATGTTTTCACAGGACAGAAGTACCATCAGCCTTCATCTCTTAGGACAGAAAACATCAAGTCAAGCAGTACAGCTGTGATGTGCTAAAAGGTTGCAATTCTGTGTTTGGAACCTGCACCAGCTAAGTCAGATCCCCAAGTCTATTACTTCTACTCATAAACACATAAAATAAGCCAAAGACCTTAGGGCTACATTTTACTCAACACTTATTTTGTGCCAGGCACTGTGCTAAGCAAGAGAAATACATCACTCATTTAATTTTTATGAGAAAATTCTGCATACAAGAAACTGACAGATTTCAGAGAGATTTTGTAACTTGCCCAAAGTCACAGAGCCAGAAAGTGGCTAAGCTGGGATTTGAAACTTATCTCAGGATTTAAAAGGAAAAGAAAGTATCCTATTCTACTACTGTTATGTACAGCAAGAAGTCAACTGATTCTCCAAGTAATGGAACCTGGAACACATTTTAGTTAAGCTTCATACTTCTTGGATGTGTTATTTCCTTGATTCTCAAACATCCAATCATCTCTAGTTCAAGAAATGTTGTTTATATTGAAGCCAAGTAGTGAATGTGGTGGGGACATAGTAAAGAAATTCATTTTTTCATTCAACGCATACTTGTTGAGCACTGATTGAAGGTGATAAAGATACAACAATGAAAACAACAACAAAACCCCAAATCTCTGCCACCTTAACGCAAAAAGAGACCTTGAAAATGCATGTCACAAGAGTTTAGCTATCTAATGCCAATTTACTGGTTGGAGACCATGAAGCTAATTTCTAAAGCAGTAGGAGACTGTGACTAGAGTCTTAGACTGAAAGTTGGGAGATGCAGTTGCAAACTCTGCTTTTCCCCTAATAGGATAAAATAAATGCCACTTATTGGGTAGTCATTGTGTGCCAGAATAGGCTATGTATTTGACTGAAGTGTTATCTATTTACTGCCTCCAAATATCCCATGTTACAGATGAGAAGAATGAGGTTCCAGAGCATACACTCAATAGCAAGGCTGGAATTTCAAACCAGGATCTAATGTGCCTCTGATCTAAGTTTCTTAGCCCGTCTTAATATGCTACTTTGAGCAAGTCTGTTTGTTTTTCTGAGACCCAGTCACCTCACCTGTAAAATAGGATTGTTGGATTAGATTCTAACTGTTGCTAAGCTTCCCTTCAGCTCTGAGCTTCCATGCATACAAGCAATCAAGAATCCTCTTATTAAGATCTAGACATAAAGAACTTGCACATTGCCTTGTACTTAGTAGGCTTTCAAAGAAATGGGGAAATAATTAAGCAGTTCATTCTTTTGTAAGGTTTTTTAGAATCCTTTGGTAGTCTTTGAGATACTTAATTGATGAGAAGTTCATTACTTTGGATAAATCCTGACAATGTAATCATGATGAATCTCAGATTATACTAACTGGATGATAATTTGCAGTTTGTTATATAATTTTTTTGACAGCACATTCCTATTCTAATTATGTTTCTCTCAGGCTGATATTAAAATCTCTTTACATTTCCTGAGCACATTGTTTGGATTATAAAGAGAAGTTCATAGATGTGAGTATGTTATTAATATACACAAGAATTAATTGACCTCTATGAATAATCAAAAATTTACTGAAAGGGTTTGCAATTTGTTTGTATTCTTAGTGTACAGGATGCCCTTTTGAGGATGCTCTAAAGCCTCCAATGAGTAGATTTGGAAAAGGACTTAGATTTGTTTCAATCCAAATTGAGAGGTAATAAAAATCACATATGTGCCTCAGAAATGCTCTAATGCTTAATTCCAGCTACATCAAAATTTGGCTGTAATAGGCAATAAGAAATTATCTTTGCAGGAAAGGTGGGGGTAATTTAAAAGGAATCATGTAAGGAATTTGAAGACGTGTATAACAAAAAGCATGTCTTAAGCCTGTAGCAGGATCAGTGATCCTCAGCTCTATTCAAAATTTTGAGGATGTCTGTGCCCCTCGGCATGACTTTCTCAGGGGAAAAGATCCATAGCTTCTATCTGATTCCCTAAAGAAGGCTGAAGACTGACGTAAGTTAAAAATCACTTCATTATGTTAACCACACCTGCTTCTTCAACCCTTCATAGATGCAAGATTTTATCAAAAAGATCCCTCCACCCTACTTTCTCCGTGACTGTTAGCCACATCCTTTCTGTTATAAGCATGATCCTGTAAGATCTAAATGTCACCATTTATTCAGTTGACATGTATTGGCTGTTTTCTATGTGCTAAAGACTGTGCCAGGGTAAAGGGAGAATAAAGTGCTGTGAAAAACTTCAATGTATTGAATGAGGTTATTTAGTAGAGGACTTAGTTATTTGTTCTTTGCTGCATCTGTAAAATAGGAATGTCATAACCCATAGCTCACGCTGTTTTGAGAAATGTTAAATGTGACAATGCCTATAAGGCACTAAGCAGCCCACCACTGATGCATGAAGTATTCCACATGCTATGGATTAGCATCGTCAGTATTATTAGTGATATGGTATCCAACTACAAGAGTGACACAGTGCTTCCCAATCCGAACTCTATCACTGCATCACCTCCTCTATCATATCACAATAGTGGTTCCCAAACCTCCTTTCAGTCTGAATTACCAAGTCTCACAACCTTATGAGAATCTCATCTGGTGTCATTAAATCTCCATGCCAGACTTAACATATTGCATCTTCCTACTCATCCTTTCCCCCACCAACCAGAAATACCATTCGATTACTCAAGCCAGAAACCTGGAAATCTCCTTGACTCTCCCTCACCTTTCCTATTTATTAGTTACCAAATGCTGTAGATTCTGCCTTCTAAATATGCTTCTGATCCTACCTCCTTTTCTCCATCACTTTCATCATCTTCCTCCTGTGCTAGAACAATTGACCTCTCAGTCACAAGTCCCCTCCCTCTCCTTTTCTCTACCCAGCCTCCATGTGACCTCAAAAACTGTTCATTTTAAATAAAATATCTGATCTTACACCTCTCAAGTTTGAAATTCCTGAGTGCCCACCCCACCCCCTTATTGCCTTAAGTATAAAGCCCGCATTGTTTAGCATGCCATGCAAAGCCCTAAGCACCTTGTGTCCACTGCCATTATAACATCAAGCACACAAAAATATCTATTATTATGTGTATCACACAATTTTAACAATTGCATTACAATTTTTTTTACAAACTATCCTTTCCTTTTTTTTTAAAGCAGTACTCTTTTTTTTTTTTTTACTTTTCTGAAGATTTAAATTTATTTATCTATTTATTTATTTATTTTTGGCTGTGTTGGGTCTCCGCTGCGGTGCACGGACCTCTCACTGAGATGCCCCTCCCCTCCCGTTGCGGAGCATGGGCTTCAGGTGTGCCAGCCTCAGCAGCTGCAGCACGCAGGCTCAGCAGTTGTGGCGCAGGTGCCCAGTTGCTCTGCAGCAGATGGGATCCTCCCGGACCAGGGCTCAAACCCGTGTCCACTGCATTGGCAGGCTGACTCCAAACCACTGTGCCACCAGGAAAGTCCCAAACTACCTTTTCTTCATGAAAGCTGACCCCATTAAAGAGGCCAAAGTTCTCCCTGAAAGATCACTAAAGGGATTTAAAATTGGAATCTAATTAATTCTAATATCTAAAGAGATGTTATAATAGAAGAGCTATGCAGATCTGAATTCCTGACAGAAAGAGGAAAAGTGAGTGAGGCTCCTCATAATACCTGCAGCATCACCCATGGTACAACCTTTTATAATGGGAGCCAGCTCTCTGAACAAGAATAGAGGGGCAACTTATCAAGCTCTCTTGGCTTGATGGATTCATTCCTTAAGATAAAGATCCAATTCCTGTCCTTCTAACTTTGCTCTCACCAAAGAACCATATGTTTTTATTTGGGTTCTCAAAGTACAGAAAGACTTTGTACAAATTACTGACTTTCCTCCCATATATACCTCCTATTATAAATAAAGCACAAAGAGCCCAGGATTGAAATCAAACCTGGGTTCAAGTACTATAACTATGCTCACATCTATAAACTGAGGGTAACACTTCCTCCCCAATAGTAGATAAAGAACCTGTTACAGCAGTGGACATGTTGTAACACTCATCAAATAGTAGTTTTGATCATTATTGTTATCCCTTTAAAATACGAGTTTGGTTAATATAAATCAGTGTTTATACTAACTGGATGATAATTTGCAGTTTGTTATATAATTTTTTTGACAGCACATTCCTATTCTAATTATGTTTCTCTCAGGCTGATATTAAAATCTCTTTACATTTCCTGAGCACATTGTTTGGATTATAAAGAGAAGTTCATAGATGTGAGTATGTTATTAATATACACAAGAATTAATTGACCTCTATGAATAATCAAAAATTTACTGAAAGGGTTTGCAATTTGTTTGTATTCTTAGTGTACAGGATGCCCTTTTGAGGATGCTCTAAAGCCTCCAATGAGTAGATTTGGAAAAGGACTTAGATTTGTTTCAATCCAAATTGAGAGGTAATAAAAATCACATATGTGCCTCAGAAATGCTCTAATGCTTAATTCCAGCTACATCAAAATTTGGCTGTAATAGGCAATAAGAAATTATCTTTGCAGGAAAGGTGGGGGTAATTTAAAAGGAATCATGTAAGGAATTTGAAGACGTGTATAACAAAAAGCATGTCTTAAGCCTGTAGCAGGATCAGTGATCCTCAGCTCTATTCAAAATTTTGAGGATGTCTGTGCCCCTCGGCATGACTTTCTCAGGGGAAAAGATCCATAGCTTCTATCTGATTCCCTAAAGAAGGCTGAAGACTGACGTAAGTTAAAAATCACTTCATTATGTTAACCACACCTGCTTCTTCAACCCTTCATAGATGCAAGATTTTATCAAAAAGATCCCTCCACCCTACTTTCTCCGTGACTGTTAGCCACATCCTTTCTGTTATAAGCATGATCCTGTAAGATCTAAATGTCACCATTTATTCAGTTGACATGTATTGGCTGTTTTCTATGTGCTAAAGACTGTGCCAGGGTAAAGGGAGAATAAAGTGCTGTGAAAAACTTCAATGTATTGAATGAGGTTATTTAGTAGAGGACTTAGTTATTTGTTCTTTGCTGCATCTGTAAAATAGGAATGTCATAACCCATAGCTCACGCTGTTTTGAGAAATGTTAAATGTGACAATGCCTATAAGGCACTAAGCAGCCCACCACTGATGCATGAAGTATTCCACATGCTATGGATTAGCATCGTCAGTATTATTAGTGATATGGTATCCAACTACAAGAGTGACACAGTGCTTCCCAATCCGAACTCTATCACTGCATCACCTCCTCTATCATATCACAATAGTGGTTCCCAAACCTCCTTTCAGTCTGAATTACCAAGTCTCACAACCTTATGAGAATCTCATCTGGTGTCATTAAATCTCCATGCCAGACTTAACATATTGCATCTTCCTACTCATCCTTTCCCCCACCAACCAGAAATACCATTCGATTACTCAAGCCAGAAACCTGGAAATCTCCTTGACTCTCCCTCACCTTTCCTATTTATTAGTTACCAAATGCTGTAGATTCTGCCTTCTAAATATGCTTCTGATCCTACCTCCTTTTCTCCATCACTTTCATCATCTTCCTCCTGTGCTAGAACAATTGACCTCTCAGTCACAAGTCCCCTCCCTCTCCTTTTCTCTACCCAGCCTCCATGTGACCTCAAAAACTGTTCATTTTAAATAAAATATCTGATCTTACACCTCTCAAGTTTGAAATTCCTGAGTGCCCACCCCACCCCCTTATTGCCTTAAGTATAAAGCCCGCATTGTTTAGCATGCCATGCAAAGCCCTAAGCACCTTGTGTCCACTGCCATTATAACATCAAGCACACAAAAATATCTATTATTATGTGTATCACACAATTTTAACAATTGCATTACAATTTTTTTTACAAACTATCCTTTCCTTTTTTTTTAAAGCAGTACTCTTTTTTTTTTTTTACTTTTCTGAAGATTTAAATTTATTTATCTATTTATTTATTTATTTTTGGCTGTGTTGGGTCTCCGCTGCGGTGCACGGACCTCTCACTGAGATGCCCCTCCCCTCCCGTTGCGGAGCATGGGCTTCAGGTGTGCCAGCCTCAGCAGCTGCAGCACGCAGGCTCAGCAGTTGTGGCGCAGGTGCCCAGTTGCTCTGCAGCAGATGGGATCCTCCCGGACCAGGGCTCAAACCCGTGTCCACTGCATTGGCAGGCTGACTCCAAACCACTGTGCCACCAGGAAAGTCCCAAACTACCTTTTCTTCATGAAAGCTGACCCCATTAAAGAGGCCAAAGTTCTCCCTGAAAGATCACTAAAGGGATTTAAAATTGGAATCTAATTAATTCTAATATCTAAAGAGATGTTATAATAGAAGAGCTATGCAGATCTGAATTCCTGACAGAAAGAGGAAAAGTGAGTGAGGCTCCTCATAATACCTGCAGCATCACCCATGGTACAACCTTTTATAATGGGAGCCAGCTCTCTGAACAAGAATAGAGGGGCAACTTATCAAGCTCTCTTGGCTTGATGGATTCATTCCTTAAGATAAAGATCCAATTCCTGTCCTTCTAACTTTGCTCTCACCAAAGAACCATATGTTTTTATTTGGGTTCTCAAAGTACAGAAAGACTTTGTACAAATTACTGACTTTCCTCCCATATATACCTCCTATTATAAATAAAGCACAAAGAGCCCAGGATTGAAATCAAACCTGGGTTCAAGTACTATAACTATGCTCACATCTATAAACTGAGGGTAACACTTCCTCCCCAATAGTAGATAAAGAACCTGTTACAGCAGTGGACATGTTGTAACACTCATCAAATAGTAGTTTTGATCATTATTGTTATCCCTTTAAAATACGAGTTTGGTTAATATAAATCAGTGGTTCTCAGCTCTGGCTGTATGTAAGTATCACCTGGAGAGTCTTGGTGTCACAGATACCAATGCCTAGAACATACCCTAGACCAAATAAATCAGAATATTTAGGGATAGGGTACAGTCATGGGTGTTTTCAAAGAGTTCTTTGGAGATACTAATGCACTGAGAAACACTGATAAAAATAATTGTTTTCTAAGCCTGATAGCTACTAGATAAATTGACAAAATAAAGTCATCTAAAAAGCCAAAAATCTGAGAAACAGGACCAAAATTATGATAACTTTATTGTGGTACAGAGATATCATGAGACCAGCAAGACAACCATTTAGTGACTACATGACTAATCTCTCCCTCCAAAGGTCACACTCAGGCAAATTTGAGGTATAGTTTTTATTACCACCATTACCAAAGAAGCTTATTGCACAAAGATTACAGTGTATGCAACATATTCTCTGTTAAATTTCCAACTTCAAGATTCGTTCAGTTCTTTTCTGTTAAAACTTTTCTTCTACTGTAGTCTTTCTTATACCTCATATTTCCACCAATTTCCCTTGGATGTTGCAGAGAGTTTATTCTTTGAGTTCATGTAATCCTCCAAAAGCTCCACTCTCTCCTATTTGCCACGTTGCCTATTTCATTCTGCTAGGGGAAATCTTTTTTTCCTGCTCTGTTGTCAGCAAACTGTACTCCTTAAATAGCATAGTCTCTTCTGCTGTGCACCTGGATGATGCCATGTGGCTCTTCTAGTAAGATTATCTTCTGAAGCTAAACTAAACCCCATTGGGCTCCACTCCATTTATTAATATCTATTAGTATCAGCTTCCCTTCTTCTTCTGACCATACCTCTGGAGAGAGAAGCTTATAAAGGAATTAAGACTGAAAGACACTCTCAAATAGTGCAGCTATTCCATTCACCTACACTGTGTGGAATACTCTTTGCTTTCTTTTGATTTCACTTGGAGGCAGGAGGAAAGTGGCCTGGGTTTGTAAATGGCATAGCACTATCTTCAAATGGAAGGAAAACCCTAGACTCTTTGTGAGTAGCTGTATCTGTGTACATGCATGTGGTTAGTATATGTACATGAATGGAGAGGCACAAAGAAATTTAGAAAGTTTTCAACTTCAAACAAGTCACTTTTCCTCTTGATACATGCTCTTGATATCAAAACACCAAAATTGTGCAATCTCATAGGCCATAATCCCAGAAAGATGAGCAAATGTGGAGTGTTGGTTTCATATTGCTGCTGTAACAAATTATCACAAATGTAGTGGCTTAAACAATAAAAATTTACTCTTTTACAATTCTGGAGGTCAGAAGTCTAAAATCAAGCTGTTGACAGGGCTATTTTCCTTCTGAAGGATTCAGGGAATATCTAATTCCTTGTCTTTTCCAGCTTCTAGAAGCTGTCCTCATTCCTTGGCTTGTGGTCCCACATCACATTGCCTTTCATTCCCTCTGTTTCCATCTTCACATCACCTCTCTGCCTTCTGACCATCTGCTTCCATCTTATAAGAACCCTTGTGATTACACTGGGTCCACCTGGATAATCCAGAGTAATTCCCCATAAACTAAGATCCTTAACTTATTCACATCTGCAAAGTTCTTTGGCCATGTAAAGTAACATATTAGCAGATTCTGGAAATTAGGATGTGGACATTTTTAAGGGGCCATTATTCATCCTACTCCATAAGGATATGGGTAGTTTTCTACATGTCAGGGTTTTCAGGGATCCAGTGCTATTTTCCATACACTCCACTGTTACCTTTGTAGATATGTTACAGTCATTCAGTGTTCTATGAGTGTCTTTTTTTGCATCAATAAAGATTGATCTAAAGGCCTAAGTTACCTAGCTTGTTCTACTGGTGACAAATATTAAAAAGTATGTTTCCAAAGGAGCATTCTGCTCAGAGGATAGCACAATTGCAGCCTAAAGTACCACAGCTGGCATGTGAGAAAGAGCTACATCCTAGAGCTCAAACTTTCTTCTTAAAACTGCTTCTCTGAGACTTGATATTATTCAACTGGCTTCCTGAAGATTTATTTTATGCTGAAATAACTTATTTCTATCTTGAGGTAAAAACATTATTTTAGCCACATTGTATGTCACATATTTGGAAGTTGTTCCCTTGAAATTATTGACTAGAAATCATGTCTGATGGTTTAGAATTTATCCTGATACTGAGAAGGCTATAAAAGGAACAATACACTTTAGGTTAGTCAATATAAACTTCTAATACACCTATTTTTCAATGGAAAGATGTGGTAATAAAAACCCTTATAAATATTATAAGAATCCCTCAAAAATGCTTAGGAGCACTCCAGGTTCCATTTCAAGTTTCTGCTACGATGATAGCAGCATTATGCCAATTATTTGTGAGGTATGAATTGCTTTTAGCAATGGATGCTGAGAGTTTGTGGAGAATTGCTGTCTCCATAGCTCTGCATTGCCTTCAGGAAAATGATCCTGTTGAAATGTGACATAGGCGTCTTTATACCAGGACATGTTATGGGAAGATTTTTCTCAGAGACTTTCCAAGTGTCTTATAGACCAACTCTGTCACCAACCATAGGAATTAGACTCCACAAACTCTCTTCATCTAGACTTGGATGAGAGTTCTCAAGACAAACTAAAATATGGTCTTTGTGATGCTCAGGCTGTATGTGATACATTTACTCATCTAAATCCAAAAGATCGTCTTTGCAAAGAACAACAGAGCTTGACCAGGAAGAATCAATACTACTGTGAACAAGGCCATGAGAGTTCTATTGTAAAAACTCCAGAAAACAGCTGGGCAAATGTGGAGACATCATAGTTAGTGAACAACAACTGTGCTTCAGAGAACCTTGATAACAGTGGGGTCATTAGAGTTGTCCTTCCAGGAGTCAACTGCAAATGAGTTATTTTTTTTTTTTAGCGTGCTTATTAGAGTATAATTGCTTTACAATGGTGTGTTAGTTTCTGCTGTACAACAAAGTGAATCAGCTATATGTATACATATATCTCCATATCTCCTCCCTCTAGCGACTCCCTCCCACCCTCCCTATCCCACCCCTCTAGGTGGTCACAAAGCACCGAGCTGATCTCCCTGTGCTATGCAGCTGCTCCCCACTAGCTATCTATTTTACATTTGATAGTGTATATATGTCCATGCCACTCTCTCACTTCGTCCCAGCTTCCCCTTCCCCCGCCCTGTGTCCTCAAGTCCATCCTCAAAACTGAGTTATTTGTAGTGAGGTGGATGGACCTAGAGTCTGTCATACAGAGTGAAGTAAGTCAGAAGGAGAAAAACAAATACCATATGCTAACACATATACATGGAATCTAAAAAGAAAAAAATGGTTCTGATGAACCTAGGGGGCAGGACAAGAGTAAAGATGCCAATGAGTTTTATTCTGCTTTCTGATGATTCATTTTGACTACAAAAGAAAGAAAAGCAGTAATTATTTTCTAGCCACTGAAACAATAGAATAGTCTGTGACATTTCCATAATAGCATAATACAGAGAAAGACTTCACGTAGGTGTCAGCCTCTCTTCCCCTCACTCGTTTAAGGATTGTGTTATCTAGATAGAAAGGAATGTCATACATATGCAGAGTATGTAGGACTTTTAGTATTTTGGTATTGTTCTCTGTATTAACCAGGGTTCTCCAGAAAAACCCATAGGAAATACATATGAAGAGATTTATTATGAAGAATTGATTCACTTAACTATGGAGACTGAGAAGGCCCACAGTCTGCCATTTGCAAGCTAGAGACCCAGAAATGCTGTGGTGTAATTACAGTCGGAAACTATAGGCCTGAAAATCAGAAGAGTCAGTGGTGAAAATCTCAGTCAAAGGGCAGGAGAACGCCAAAGTCCCAGCTTAGGCAGTCAGGCAGGAAGGAAAAGGGGTGAATTCCTTCTTCCTCTGCCTCTTTATTCTAATCAAGCTCTCAGTGGATTGGATGATGCCCACCATATTGGGAAGAGTCACCTGCTCTCTCAAAAGCTTATTTCATCTGGAAACAGCCTCACAGACACACCCAGAAATAACGTTTAATCTGGGCACCCCTCGGCCCAGTAAAGTTGACACGTAAAATGAACCACCACCATCTACAAGAACTTTTGAGTTCTTATCATTGATTCTGCAAGGACATAGAATATGATTAACTATGAATGGTATTTTGTTAGAGGCCTTTTTGTTACCCTAACCCAACCCAGCTATATCAGATCTGAATTGTTCATCTCTCTTTATGGAAAAAAAAATATTCTGCTTCTCCCAACCATGATAATTTATTCATGTTATATCTTTATTATACAAAGAACTGAAGCAGCCTAGAAAAATACATTTGAAAAAAAGTCATAAATATTTTTTAAGAAAGGGACAGAGTTCCTGAGTAGTTGCTAATGGAGGACCCACAATTTTGACCCTAAAGTCTCTAGTAATCAAAAGAAAGTCATGACATACCTTGAAGTATTCACGAAACAGACAATTGTATTTATTCAGAAAAACAAAAACAAAAAAACGGCTTGTCTGGCACTGATAATCATGGTAGTCACCTGTCAGGGTGAGTGAGATCTCTGGAGGGTGACATATGTCAGTATCTTTCCCACTTCCTTGGCCAAAACCAGCGCATGGCTCCACCCAAGCACAAGGGGCCAGGAAATACAATCACATCACATTGGAAAATTGGAAATGGCACTAATGAAGTCCACACTATGGGTCTTCCAAAATCAAGAAGACTAATAGGTATTAAATACATCCCTACTATAGATATAAAATGTTATTGAAAGGGCTAGGTTTTTACAGTCTATCAATCTATGTCAATAATAAGGTTTCAAGGGGATATTTAATAAGAATAATTCTGTTAGGAAACAACCATTATTAAAGTATTGGTGGAAGCGGTTAAGGGGAACGTGCCATCAGTACAAATAGTATTGACAGCCACATTTATTACTTATTAGTGTGTGTGATGTGATGTGTTTTGCACCATTAAAAATGATTTAAATAGAGCAAAACTAGTTCCTAGTAATACTGTCTTGGTAAAGTGTACACTGCCTAAGTCAGTGCCTCCTGGTCAATCCAGAAAAATACAGTAAAAAAATTCAAACAAGGTAGTGTTTGTTAAGAAAAAGTCAGTTTTGCAAAGAACCATTTAAAAATCCCCATATCATGATTACACTATTTGAAAAACTGACATTTATCTTGATATGACATTTTCCTAAACCGTTAATGACTTTTAGCTGAAATACCAACATGCAGAGAGAAAATCGTGGTGTGAATGCTATAAAGTATAAAGTATACTACCATTTAACAGCAGAGCAGCCAATCCCAACCAGTGTACAAACCATTATAAAGAGCTTTGGTGCTATTGGCTTTATTTCTATCTAAAAATTTCTCATTCACCCGTGTCCTAGAGAGTCCATAAAACTGACAGCTCAGTGATCCATGACTATACTTTTTTCTTAATTTTCATTTCTAGGAAATTCAAGGGAAGAACCAGGAAGCACTGACCCAGGCACTAGGTAGGAAAGTCAAGAACGGGGACTTTTCTAGTATATCAAATAAAAAGTGTATCTGGAAGGTCCAAGGATTCTTTCTGCTACAAAAGCAGGTCCGTTAGTTATTTATTCACTGCATCTGTATGACTCTTTTCTAACATTAAGTAAGAGACATATCAAATGAATATTTGCTTCCAGAAATTATAAATAATAATAATTAGTTGAATGGTTGCTTAAAAAAAAAAAAGCCTATACTCTCAAATGGTGATCAAATGCCCCCACAATAAAGTTTAAAAAGAAAAATTAGCCCATGTGAAAAGCTGGAAACTCAGGTGCCTTTGTGTTTTTTCAGCAACAATATTTTAAACCTCGGTGTCCAGGTCTATATCTTGACATAAAACTTTCCAGTTCCCTTTCAAGAGATAGTCTTGCCTGCAATTATACTAACAACCTAAATGAAAAATTGAATTCCTGACTGACCTCAGCAGGTTAGCTCTTTATGCTCCAGTGATATAAGAGACCAGCTAATAAGACCTCACCACGCATGATTTTCAATGTTATTGATGGCCCTAAAGCAATCCTACCCTTTTAAAAATCCTTTTGTGCATCTGGTCTTATTATCACCATAGGAGTGACTTACATACTGTGAGCTTATGATTCATAGAGAGAGTTTCCTGTCATTTTTCTTGCCTTCATGATATTACAATTTCACCAAATATTCCTCTGGTTTCCATGTTAGCAGAGAGGGCATAAGAAGTGTCAGATCTGTGCTCGTGTATGTTACATGCCGTCTCCAAATACCTTCTCCATTTTTTATCCCCTTTCATGTAAAATCATTCTAGTTTACATATCTTAGACACCTTATAAGAACTTCAATAACTTGTGTTGCTTTTCTGAAGAACTTTTCAATCCATCTCTTCAGCTGAAGTTATGAAAGTCCTTGTTCCTTAATGCAAATGGACATGTTTTCCATAAAGCAGTGATTATCAGCCACTGCTGTGAAATACAGAAGCTCCACTCTCAGAAATTCTAATTCTGGATGTCTCTGGGATGGAGCCTAAGAATATCTGATTTTAAAACTTCCAGAGGGGATTCTCATTTGCATCCAGAATATATCAGAGTTGTGGGGGAAACTGTCTTGAAAGTTTCATTTCTGAATCCTATGCAAATACCAAAAATACAGCACTCAAACAGTCCTTTGTGCCTGCACCAAGGAAGGTGATACTCTTGATTTAAAAGATTGATGATGGGAATGTGAATTGGTTCAGCCACTATGGAGAACAGTATGGAGGTTCCTTAAAAAACTACAAATAGAATTACCATATGACCCAGCAATCCCACTACTGGGCATATACCCTGAGAAAACCAAAATTCAAAAAGAGTCATGTACCAAAATGTTCATTGCAGCTCTATTTACAATAGCCCGGAGATGGAAAGAACCTAAGCGCCCATCATCAGACGAATGGATAAAGAAGATGTGGCACATATACACAACGGAATATTACTCAGCCTTAAAAAGAAATGAAATTGAGCTATTTGTAATGAGATGGATAGACCTAGAGTCTGTCATACAGAGTGAAGTAAGTCAGAAAGAAAAAGACAAATACCGTATGCTAACACATATATATGGAATTTAAGGGAAAAAAATGTCATGAAGAGCCTAGGGGTAAGACAGGAATAAAGACGCAGACCTACTGGAGAATGGACTTGAGGATATGGGGAGGGGGAAGGGTGAGTTTTGACAGGGCGAGAGAGAGTCATGGACATATACACACTAACAAACGTAGTAAGGTAGATAGCTAGGGGGAAGCAGCCGCAAGGCACAGGGATATTAGCTCGGGGCTTTGGGAAATCCTGGAGGGGTGGGATGGGGAGAGTGAGAGGGAGGGAGATGCAAGAGGGAAGACATATGGGAACATATGTATATGTATAGCTGATTCACTTTGTTATAAAGCAGAAACTAACACACCATTGTAAAGCAATTATACCCCAATAAAGATGTTTAAAAAAAAAAAAAAGATTGATGACAATATCTTATCTCCAAAGCATTTGCAACTGTTTCTTCTCAGTGGACACCATTTTCAGGAATCCAAAAGTAAAATCACAGTTTTAAGAAACTACCTCTACCTAGAACCCTTGTCCTTTCTGTCTACCTCCTTTTTGCCCCTCCCCACCAAATAAAGACAATATACACAGGATGTTTGGAACTGTCAGGGTCCCAATTAGGTAACAGAATCAGAATTAAGAGGCAGCGAGACTTGGTATAAAAATAATCCCCATCCTTCTATCTATAAACAATCCTCTCTTCCCCTACTCACTCTATGGGATAAGATGGAAAAAGGATAGAGAGAAGGGTTTCTGAGATATACATATTTATAAATCCTCATTTAAATATATCTACATATCAGTATTGCCAATTTAATATTTAATGAGTTTTACTCTGGGGCATTATGATAAGTACTAAAACTAAGGAGATCAATAAAATATATATCTAAGCATGGGATTACTCAGAAACCCAGGGAGTAGGAAAGGCAAAGCTCTCTGCCATTATGGACAACTCCAGATATAAAATTTTTTGAGCATAAACTCATTTTAAATTTGATTGTCAGACCAATTACTTCCATGAAGGTCAAACATAGCATACTGAAAGTGCATTGGATGGAGGTCAGTGGCCTGGATCCTAGCTCCACATCAATCATTGGTTTGTCTCAGGTTTCTGATCTACTTGGTCTATGGATTTCCAAAGCCCCTTCCTATTCTATGTCTCCAAGCTATTGCAGTCAACCTACTAATTATCGATTTCTTATTATAATTCTGTTTCTGATTCATCTCTTATTTCTCTTTTGCAGATCCTGTTCATGGGCATGATGACTGAGTACTATCATTACTTTTTCACAACCCTGGTAAGCATATCTGGTGGAAATGTATTCCACACTATAAAAAAAATCTTCAGTTATTTTTAAGTCAGCGCCACCAGTGTCAAGGCAAGTTATTGTCATGGAGATTTGTTTTACTTTCCTAAGAACCCTCTAAATCCAGAAATGCTGAACAGCAGGTGTCTTCCTTCCTTCCTTTCTTTCTTTCATTCTTTCTTTCCCTTTCTTTCTTTGTTTCTTTCTTTCTTCTTTCTTTCCTTCCTTCCTTCCTTTCTTCCTTTTTTCCTTCCTTCCTTCTTTCCTTCCTTCTCTTTCTTTCTTTCTTTCTTTCTTTCTTTCTTTCTTTCTTTCTTTCTTTCTTTCTTTCTTTCTTTCTTTTTCCTTTCTTAACTAACATCAATGCAAGTGCACCCAGAAAGGAATTAAAGTCAAGCTTTCATTAAATAGAAACTGCCAAAGTACAAACTATTAATAAAGAAGAATCATCTACATTTTCTATATACATTAGAGAGCACACTGAAGTGTATCTTGGCATTCTTTGATCTGATGTGATTTCCCCACCTGTGTCCAGTGGATAGCTGGATTAGCCAAGGTTCACCTGTCAGGTGTTTTGAAGACCATCAAGATAAAGAGCTTGGGAGATGCTTTCCACATTGAACATTTTTCATCATAAGAAAAATCATGGCTCTAAGCTGGAGAAATTCAAAAGAAACTATACAACTTTAAATTTTGACAGATTATCAGATCAAGGAGAATGATTTAGGCAGTTAACAAATCAAAATGATGTGATAGCTCTCGCCACACACACACACACACACACACACACACACATACAATACACCCCTCCCAACACATACACTCCACTCTTTTATGTGAGAAGAAAATACAGAGCCAACCTCCATTTCTAACCTATAAAAGTGTGTCGACTAAAATCTACCCAGATTTTGGGAGATTCAATAAGAGTATCATTTTACCAAATAAAACTGGCAAGGCAGGCTAGTACGTTAGGGAAATCAAAGAATTTGGAACAAGGATGAGGCAGCTACCATACACATACTTCTAGAAGTAGTAAATTCCACTCCTAACTCAAGTATTTCTACGAGCATGAAGGGTTGCAGAGGATGCCATGAGACAAATGCTTTGGGGCAGTTGTCAAAATTATCACTGCTCCTGAGCTTGGAGCTAGGGAGTAGGATGCAGGGCAGAAATTCCTGAACTAAAGTTTCCGTGGTCTTCCCTCCTTCATTGACATCCTGATCAGGTTCTCTGTCAGAACAGTTGAGGGAGACCCTGAGAACTGGAAAGTATCATACTATGATTACAAATATGGTCCTTTCCCCATCACCATGAACATGTAGGTCTTACTCAAGGTGAGATTGCCATCTGGCTTAGAACTTCCTATCCTTCCCAGGTGTACACACAAGTTGAATTGGCTTCGTTGAAATTTGAAAAAAATATAAACAAAGAAACCTAAGAAGGTTGGTCTTCAATGGAAGGACAAACCAGTTGCCCTCACACTCTTGCTTTCCTCAACCTCCACTAACAAGGAGATGTTGAAAATTGGGCCTCAAATTTTCCATATTGTATATTGCATAGAAACAATTTGGAAACCAAGCTAATTTTGCACATGCTTAATGTATCCATTTTAGCACACTGTATTTTTGTACTGTTGAATTAATAAGGGATTCAATATGCATCCTGGAAGTTTCTGTCTGAACCCCCTGTATCTTGAGTAACTTTCCTTCTATTCATTGAGTGTGCTAAAGGAATCATTCTTCCTTGGGTCTTATTCTTTAAATTTGCTTCTTTAAGCAATTTCCTTTGGTTTTATCTGCATTCTGCCATGCTTTGCTTTTATATTCCTACCACTCTTGCTCATGAGTATTAAGGAAACTTAAAGGAAAAATTAGTTAGTGCAAGGGAAATAAATATAACAATTTAAAAGACAGTATACTTTTTCTTACATGAGCGAGTTCAGAGGTGCATTCTTATAGTTCTACAGTCTAATCCAAAGTTATCTTGGGAAGAACTAGTGATGTAGAAAAGAGTTATTCAAAATAATAAATCTATATGCATCTTCTGCACATATAAATCATGGATTGTTTCTGAAGCTACTTCTCTTTAGTAACCATTATCATCAGAAATAATGTACTGTTTTGTATTGTTCTTTCATGAAGCAGTTACATTGGTAAGTAATTTTTATGGAAGTTTTTCTCTTTTATTAACTGTTAAATGCTATTTTGAAAGTTTGGTTTATTCATAAATGTGAGATATTTTAATGATATGTTTTAGTGTCTAACATTTCTTTACAGGAAAAAGTTGAATTAATCACTTAAGTCTATTTTAAATATGAGCCAACATAAACTTCTGGTTTACACTCAGCTTCACCTGTAATGGAAAATACTAGAGTGGGTTCAAGTTTTTTCCCTGCAACATTATCTAAAAGGGAACAAATACTACTGTTAAGATACATCAACACAACCATAGGCTCCAGTTTATTCTCTGAAGAGAACACTTTGGTTCTTATTCTAAGCTTGTTAAAATGTTAACTCTTTCTACTTTTATCATTTTTAATACTGCTCAGGACTTATTTGCCCCAGGCATTCTTTATGCTCTCATTATATGGGACATAGGTTATTTTCAGTGAGCAAGGGAATGGTATTTTTTTTTTTTTTTTTTTTTTTTTTTTTTGCTAAGAGTTATCTTTCCATCAAATGTATATGCAAGTTCCAAACTTCACCTCCTTTGCAAGATTCAAGGCAGCCTGGGGCAGCAAGTTTTGAGGGAGAAGGGTGGTACTACCACTGACAAGTGGATCATTCTCAGGCCAGTCACATCACAGCTCAGAACCACAGTTTCCTCATCTAGAAAATAAAAGCAGTGAATCAAATGGACACAAAGATCCTTTTCAATTCCCCAAAGACTATATCCTAGGAACAGAATTCTCTAGCTTCTCAGAATGTCACATCCTGTTCCCAAGGGCATACTAATTATTGGCAGCTAAATTCTTGTTCTTGGTTTATACCAACTTTAACGATACTGCAAAAAAAAAAAAAGAAAAAAGGATGAAAATGAAAACTGATTACTTAGAGTTTGTCAGGCAGCATGCAAGTGAAAAACAAGAGGAAATGTTCTTTTATAGAACCAGTGTGATTATGGCTGCCATTCTTGTTTTAATCATTTGTTGCTTCTACAATCATTAGTTCTCTTTTGCCTAAAGAGCACAGAAAATGTTAACTCTTTCTACTTTTATCATTTTTAATACTGCGCAGGACTTATTTGCTTTAGATCTGGAACTCTATAGGTACAGTGGTGTAAATATGACCGGGTTTCGGCTGGTTAATGTTGACAATCCTCACGTGTCGTCCATCATTGAGAAGTGGTCCATGGAGAGACTGCAGGCCCCACCCAGGCCTGGGACTGGCCTTTTGGATGGCATGATGACAGTAAGTAGTTTTAAAATAAAATCATTTGAGATGATGTTTGACTTTCTTAGAGGTTAGGTTAAGAATCTCATATGCTTGGGCTTCCCTGGTGGCGCAGTGGTTGAGAGTCCGCCTGCCAATGCAGGGGACACGGGTTCGTGACCCCAGTCCGGGAAGATCCCACATGCCACGGAGCGGCTGGGTCCGTGAGCCATGGCCGCTGAGCCTGCGCGTGTGGAGCCTGTGCTCCGCAACGGGAGAGACCACAACAGTGAGAGGCCCGCGTACCAAAAAAAAGAATCTCATATGCTTTTCATAGTGAGAGGAAAAGTGTTATAACCTGTGCCTTGACTTGTATGAGAAGAGGAGAAAACATTTTATGTACAGTAAGTCCCCTACATATGAACGAGTTCCCTTCCAAGAGCATGTTAGTAAGTCCAATTCATTCGTAAGTCCAACAAAGTTTGCCTTGGTACCCAGCTAACACAATAGGCTATATAATACTGTACTATAATAGATTTATAATACTTTTCACAGAAATAATACATAGAAAACAAACAAACACAAAAAATAAAGGAAACATGTTTAATCTTACAGTCCAGTACCTTGAAAAGTACAGTAGTACAGTGCAACAGCTGGCATACAGAGGCTGGCATCGAGTGAACAGGCAAGAAGAGTTACTGACTGGAGATGGGAGAGGAGGTGGGAGATGGTAGAGCTGACAGATCATCAGCAATAGGAGACGGAGGGCAAACTGCAATTTCACTCACGCCTGAAGTTGATGAAACACACATTTGAATCTTTGAAAGTTCACAACTTGAAGGTTCATATATAGGGACTACAATTTTGAAAGCCTGTGCATGGCTACTATCAAAAACTGCTATTTTCAGCTTCCTGAGAGTAATGGCCTCAGATAAAATAGTTAACAGGAGTAGCCACCACTGTCAGCCAAATGGAGACAAAGCATAAACAAAAGCAAGGGTAAGTGGGGAGAGGGTTGCCCCTGGGAATGTGACTTTGGGAAGGAGGGAGGGAAAGAGAGGAGCAAGCTGCCTATAAAGGTTCTGCAGAACCAGCTTGCCTTCCTCACTTCTCCTACATTTCAGCAAGCAGAAGTGCATGTGGAAAAATCTGGATTTCCATAGAGTTGGTGTGTTCACATTCTTCCCGTCCTGGGTACATGGAGGTACACCTCTGCAGACACTGACAGTGCTTTATACCAGCCATATGTCACTCTCGAAGCAGATGCCAAGCCTGCCTCCTAAGGAGAGACAGGTACTCTGCTGAACAGATAAATTGCAAACTGCCTCGTCAGAGAGCTTCTCACTAACATCATTTGTCTCTTGTTGTCAAATGCACTTCTCTAATGAAGCTCCCTGTGTGATGGAAGAAAATTGCAGGGAAAAAAAAAATGATTTCTGTACCAGAACAGTGTCATCCAAAGGAAAAGATATTGGGAATGTGGGCAGGTAATAGCATTTTAAATTGGCATAGTATTTCATTCTCTGTTCCCATCATCAGGAGAAACACTATTGCTTTTAAGATGCAATTTACTGGTAACTGAAAGGTATCAACGCACATAGAAATAAACTTGAGATTTCTCTTCTTTTTCTACCTTCTTTAAATGAGGTACAAATGACAAAAAAGAATAAATGAAGTGGTTCTGGAGGATCCCATGCTCAAGGTCTCTGTTTTTTTAAACCTGAAATAACTCAAAATACACAAAGAGATCTGAAAGATAATGATAGAAAGTATTTTGGTACCAATGAGTCTTAGGATGATTTGAAACATTGCTTTGAATAAGAATAAGTAGAGAATACCCAGGGAAATACTAGGCTTCTGAAAAGGAAGAAGAAAAGCTAAAGAAAGAGAGAGAAAATGAGGGAGAGGGAGCGAGTGAGCGAGAGAGAAAGAGGTGCTAATTTTGGGGTTTTTTTTTTTCCTGCTGGATTTATAATTCCAGTGTGTTCAAATATGATTCAAAATCTTCTGGCCATACCCCAAGCCCACCTCCCAAACAAGATCTCTATCACAGGATGAGGTTTTTACCTATGCTTGGTATGTATGCCTAAAAGAGTTATAGTTTGGAGCTATATTAACACAGATTGTGGATTCACAACAAACATTAAATATTCATCACAAGTATGGCTTAATGTAGCAAAGAAGTGCCTGTTCCCTTCAGTTATACTGAGCTGACACAACAGTTTGTACATACTGACTGAGATGAAGCAAACCACTGAATGAGGGAGGTAGAGCCATTCCATTCTCACCCAATCAGGCCCAGCGGTCCTGTGGACAGGAAGCATGGCAGAGCCAAGTTCCCAGTGGATGAGAGATCCCATTCAGTCTAGAGTTTCTCATTGTCTTTTCATCTAACCAGAGGGGTCTCTGTTATTATTGCTGTTATTGTTATTATAATAAACTATAAAAAGGAAATGGGGATTTATTAGGACAGAAGACGGTGGCTCACCAGGTTGCTCTAAAATTGGGTACAGTAGCTATGTTAGGGCATGACATTATTAGTCGAAAACAGTGGTAGCACTCAGTTGCCCACTAGTAGTCGGATCCCATCGTCATTTCAAGATAGAGCCTTGAAATTGATCCTGTGAAGCATAGTGTTGACCTTTATTTATCCAAAGAGTCCATTTTGCAGTTCACTGTTTCCTTTTGGCTTCTAGTAGAGGCAGCTAATTTGGGGATATAGAAACAGAGTCACAGAAAGTTTAAAGGACAAGTATAAGGGCATCCAAAGGACTGATCATTGAGTCAAGAGAGCATACCCCAAGTCCCCAAGCCTGGGCCCAGTGCTAACAGGTCTTTGTTCTCAAATTGCCTCTGTACTCAAACTCTTTCTTCTCTACCTTAAAGTTAAAAAGTCCTTTGGTTTCAATCCCACTGGGCCTATATATCTCAGGTCCAGCATTCCATTCATTCTTGCATCTCCAGGATTTGCTGCTTCCATTGCCTAGAACCTTCCCCTCTTCAGGTTTGCTCAAATGCTACCTCACCGGAGAGGCCTTCTATGAACCTGCTACCTAATATAGTAAGTCCCCTTCCTGTTATTCCCCCTCTCCTAACCTGCTTTACCTTTCTCTGTAGCCCTTATGACAATACGTCATATTTATATTTGTTCGTTGTCATCCCCTATAACAACATAAACTCCATGAAGCTGGAGATTTTGTCTTTTCGTGTTCTGCTCTATTCCCAGCACCAGGAAAGGACTGGCACAGAGCAGATCTTCAATAAATATGTATTTAATAAAGGAATTAATGTGCTAAATAAATATGAATTGAGGTCTACTAAGACTCAAGATATTAAATGAAAAATACTCATGTAGGCCTGAAATAATACTGCAAATTTCAAAGAGAGCTTCTATAAATGAGAAATGGACATGATTAGTAAATAGATTATTCTAAAGTAATAATATTATTTGAAAAATTAGCCATAGACTAACCACTATTAATATTTAAGTAATACCCTACTATAATAGAATTTCTTTCTCCTAAATCACACACATTATCCCACCATTCTCCAAATGGAATTTCCCTGTAGCCCTTTATAGTCATATTTTTCTGTGTGCTGCATACATACACAGATGTACATACGAATATATAATATAGGAATTTTTCTAACTTATGTATTTTTACTTTCCACCTGCTTATCTATTTTCCTCTTCAAAGTTTTAACTATTAAGAATTTCTTAGAACGTCATACACTAAAAATATCCTCAAAGAATAGTATTATGTCAAAACACATCCAAATCTAAAAATAAGAAGAAGTTTAAGAAATATAAATTTAATTAGAGAAAAAATATTGACTTTAAAAAACAGGGTTACGGGCTTCCCTGGTGGCTCAGTGGTTGAGAGTCCACCTGCCGATACAGGGGACACGGGTTTGTGCCCCAGTCCAGGAAGATCCCACATGCAGTGGAGCGGCTGGGCCCGTGAGCCATGGCCGTTGAGCCTGTACATCTGGAGCCTGTGCTCCACAACGGGAGAGGCCACAACAGTGAGAGGCCCGAGTACCGCAAAAAAATAAAAACCAAAAACAGGGTTAAAATTGAGTTAAGAAAACTGTTACTGAGTCAATAGAGTTCAAAAATAGTGAAACTCATTATTTGAAAACATCTTGAGATATTAAAAAAAGTGTTTTATCAACCAAAATGTTAATTAACTTTCTTGAAGTTTAGAGTGATTTTGTAAAATCTACTTCATTCCTTTTCTCTATGTTTAAATTTCTCTCAGCATTTGGGCTAATTCGATCTATTGGCTTTTGAGGATAGACTAGAGTAATGGAGTGGCCCATTCTCAGATGGAGTCTTCTCTGATTTTGAACCTAAAATTGTGTATGATTCAATACTGCAGAGTCATGGGAACAGCCAAACATCGATGTCATCTGCCTTCCCAGTTCTTCAAATGCACTCATGATGAGTAGTTAAGTCAGTACCCTTATCTTACATCTAAGTCTTTCTTATAATGATCCACAGAGAAGACCACTTTGAGTGTCCACCCTGAGTATCCACTGTTACCCTTGTGATGAAAGACAATAGGCAGTGAGATTCAGTAGAAAAAGCAAGATCTTTCCAGATAAGGAAAACCTAGTTTTTAGTCTTTGCTATATCCCTAAATAACTAAATAACCTAAATTATTTAGTCTTTCTGAACCTCCTAGCTCATCTGTAAATCTCTATAATAATACTTTACAGTGTTACTTTACAAATTAAATCAGATAACATATATAAAGCCTTTAGGAACATAGAATTGAATTTATTTGATGATACCTGCTGTTCTGCCAATTTGTAGTCAATCAAAGGAGAACAAAAGACATTCTGAAATACAGAGGCAGAATTATTATTCTGTCTTATTGAAGCCAGAATCCATTTATTTACAAGAGACACATTCCTCAGTTTGCACATATAGCCCAAGGTTGCTTATTCCCTGGGACATGTGTGACCTTGTATGACCAGTAGCATCACTCAGGTCTGTTTTCCAACTCCACATATAGTTCTCTTTCCCCTATTCCTGTCTTTCTCAAAAGCTGGCAAATACTCATTGAGGCTCACAATATGCCAACTTCTGGGCCAGTCCTCACTGGACATGTCAGAGCTGCAGTCCTAATTACTGAATTTCTAGACTGTGAGTACATGGTGATATCTTTGCTACCTTCCACAACCTGTTTCTAAACCCCAGCTCTCTCTTTAGTTGCTCTCCCCTACTTCCTGCGTGCTCACCACCTCTCCTAGCACTTTTGTACCCTCAGAAGCATCCACCCCCACCAGCTTTTGCTCCCTAGCAGGGCTCATATAGGCAAAACACTAGTCCTCCCACCCTTATCAGAATCCTCATTACTTCAATAGACATGTCTCAGAAAAGAGGGAAACCAGCTAATTCATACTAAGAGACAAATTTCTGTTACCTCTATGCTGTGGGTGAGATATTTGCATTGTAATAGAGGAAACTGTTAACACCATGAAAGAAAGGAAATTCAGGAAATGAGGGGGATGAGGTATTATTTTAAAGTATTTCCCTCCTAGAGAACTGACTTGTCTATCCATATCAGGTTAGTGAGAACGTTTCTAAATTTGGAGAGAAAATGGGAAATCTATACTTTTTGCTCATTTCCAAAGGCTAGGTCTCCCTATCTCCTCTAGCTTTCTCCAACAACAGTTACATACCAGGCAGGCAGATAAATGTGGAGACTCCATAGGGCCATATCATGTTTTTAGTCCTCATCCCTAAGGTGACATAGCATCTCATTGTTTTGTATTGGGGTCTCCAAGGCCACATTCAGATTTGATGATTTGCTAGGACTCACAGAAATCAGAAAAGATGTTATACTCACAGTTACAGTTTATTACAGTAAAAGGATACAAATTAAAATCAGCAAAGGAAAAACTCACAAAGGACCGAGTCCAGAAGAAACCATGCATGAGCTTCTAGTGGTCCTCTCCCACGACAGTTGCATTGAGAGTGCTTTATTCTCACAGCAAAGATGTGTGACAACATGATGAAGTGTTGCCAACAGGGAAGCTCATCTGAGCCTTGGTGTCCAGGGATTTTATGTGTGTGGGGGGGATGGTCAGTCACATAGGCATAGAGCACCTACACAGCTGACTTTAGTTGGTCTCCAGCCACTCCAGAGGTCAAACTGATATGGCATGGTCCAGAGCCCCAAGTGAACAAAAACAGGCATTCATCATAAATCACACTGTTAGCATAAACTATTTGCATTACCCAAGACCCCAGGGATACAACGATACTCTGATCAGGCAGGATATTTTAAGGAGGTAATCTCCCCGAAGCCAGTCAAAGGCTAATCCTTTCTTCGGAATGTGCAGAGATTGAGTATCCTGAGTCCTCTGAGTTAATCTTTTATTGCACATCATTGTAATAACCAAAACATTGTGCATTGGCAAGAAGCCCACTTTCAATATGCCTGTTTCATGATACATGTTGTTGCAAAAAGCTTCTCTTACAGGCGTTGAGCACTGTGGTCTCTTCCAGGCTTTAGATGCAAATAAAATGTGAACACAAACATATTTGAAACACAAGCCATTTTTTTTTTTTTTTTTTTTTTACATTTACCTAAAATGACTTCAGAGTTGCTGTTTGGTAAGCAGGCCTCCAGCATAAAACTGAAAAGGGGAGGAAATTCAGTGGTAGTTCATTTGTGCTATAAAATACTTAAATATCTCCTCAATTTAAGAAAACACTTTATGACAAGGGGAAGCATAGTTTAAGAATAAATGTGTTTTTTTCCTTGAATTTGGAAAGCACTGGTCAGGCCTATAGTTTTGAATCTTGTTATTACCTGGCCCAGTGTAGAGACAGCCTTGACAAAGAAAATTAAAATCTTAGTCTCTACGTTAAGTTTATGGAAAAGTTAGATCATTGGAATTCCTCTCCTCACACTTCTCTATCAAATCAATCAGCCAGTTAGTGAATATATATACCAAAGTGTTTCAAAAAGGCATATTGCACTGCTAAAAAGGTCCAGGTCCCCATAGCATAGTGGTTAAGGGCATGAGCTCTGAAATCTAAATTTTAATCCTGAGATGGAATCTTCATTCCTTGCTTTACTGGCTACATAACTTTAGGCAAGTTATTAAAGTTGTTTCCTATATCTCCAAGCCTCAATTTCTCTGTCTGTAAAATGGGGACAATACCTACCTCAAAGGTTTAACTTCAGTAATTAAAGGAGACAATTTGTAAAATGCTTATAGTGCCTGGCATGTAGTTAATCATCAATGGATATTGACCATTGTTGACTTATTATTATAATCATTAAATCATCAGACAAATAGTTGGTTTAGAAGCAGTTCAGCTTTGTGGTTGAGAGCATAAACTCTAACACCAACTTCCTGCATTTGAATCTTGGCTTTCCCACACTAGTTTGGGGGCAATATTTAACCTTGTCAATTCTTCATCCATAAAGGAGTAGAAGTCATGGTGAAGATTAAACGTTTTCAAAATATTTGAAATAGCACCTGACATATGAGTGCTCAATAAATGCCAACTATTATGATAGATTACATTTTTAACAGTCTCATCTGTCAATAGATTAGCCTTAGACTAGTCACTTAATTTCCCTTGCTGATCTATAAAATGGATTATATCAGTCTTGAACTGACATGACCAGAATATTTTTAAGCTTTAACAATTATCACCATCACAGCTTCTATATATCACTCATATTAAGTATGAGTGAAGCAATTAATCTTAGAAATACATCATAAAACCTTGGGATTATACAGTTTTCACAAAAGTGTATTTTATTTTAAGCACGAAATAATATTAATTCCTTCAGCAAACATTTATTAAACAACTTTTATGTGCCAAGAACTGTGCTAGCCACTAAACAATGAAGTTGAACACTTTTATCAAGAAAGAGATGTAAAAACAATAAGTATAGTATATGGAAAATGCAGTGATAGAGATTGCACAGGATAATAAGTATTCAAAGTAGAGATATTCTCTGGACTCAAAGATTAATAGAATGCAAGATGTAGTTCCCCTTATTTTCCCTTTCTATCTCCATCAAGACATGTTCAATAAATGATGAATAAATATATGTTGAATAAATCAACTGATTTTGGAAAACTGCATGATAATCTTCATTATAAGAGCTAGATTCTTGGTTTAACTACCCAATTACTGGCTATATGTATGACCTTACACAAATCAATATACTGTCTGGAGGTCAATTTCCTACATAATAAATAGTTTAATCCATCTATTCTGCTTATTTTGTGGGGTTGTTGAGAATTTCAAATGAGCTAATATATTTGAAGTTGCTATGAAAATCCTCAAGTAAAATATGAAGGTATCATAAGATTTTATCCTTAAAGAAAACCACAGGGCAGTATATTTTATAAAATGCTGAGCGCATTATGTGAAATTTTGCAAATGAGAGAAATTTCATGAGGAGTTGAAGAATATGTCCAGCTCCCCAAAGGAATGACTACTTATAATCTCTATCAGGAAAGTAAGTGCTAACAAGAGTACATATTTTCTGAGGAAGTTCCACATGTCTGTTCTTCAGAAGGTCTCTTCAAATCTGCCATTGAATTTCACTCTATGACTACAACCTTCTTGACTCTGGTAAATGGAAGTGTCCTAACATGAGTATCCTTATCTGAAAATCACATGTTAATTTTACTCACAGCACTTTCTTTCTACCAAATATAAACAAGTAAATAGACTGATAGATAGGTAAATACTAAGAAACAGAATCCAATATTGAACCTCTAACTCAATGTAGTTGATCTTAACATTGGGCTTACCATCAGATACTCCAAAAATATTTGTTCCTTGAGTCAAGTCTTTTGTGGCTGATCCAAGTTCCATTTCTTTTTTCTTTTTAAGAACTTAAAACAAAGCAGAGCCATGACTACAATTTTTTCTGGCATATCAGGTATTATTTTAGAGAAAAATATAGTTATTGGAGAATGAGAGGTGTTCAACTGGAGAATAAATGCCTGCTGAGTTCAGAAAAATAGAAGATAAGGAAGCAGGCAGGGTGATTACGCAGGTAAAGGAAGCTAAGCAAAGGTGGAATTGAAGATGTGGTGTGTGTCTTCCTCCACAGACTGAAGCGGCTCTGATGTATGATGCTGTGTACATGGTGGCCATTGCCTCCCACCGGGCTTCCCAGCTGACTGTCAGCTCCCTACAGTGCCATCGACACAAGCCATGGCGCCTTGGACCCAGATTTATGAACCTGATCAAAGAGGCAAGTGATGCTTGTTCACAGTTCAGTTCTTCCTTTGGCTTAGTGCTTCTGGACTTGTCCAAGTGGTGAGGTCCTTGCCATTTGGCTCTGTTGGCATGATGTCTATAAGAGATGAGAAGGCATCATCAACCAGTCTGCTGGGGATTCACTGTTAAAAGTTTGTCTAGAAAACTGTCAGGAACTTTCCAGTGTGATGCTGAGAAGCTTTAAAAAGCTACCAGATCATAACATTCACCATCCTTTATTTCAACTATAACCCCAGCTGCTGCTGGTCCTCCACACATGTTCAAAATAGCTAGCAGGTGCTTATTCTATGGCCTGTTGAGTCAAGGGGTAGGTTGGTCCATCTCTGAAGAGTACCAGAGATAATTCCCATGTTGTCAGCCTCTAGTGCCTCTAGTCCTAGTGGTTTCCTAAGTCTTGGGTTTTACAGGACTGAACAAAAGGACCTCTTTGTTCTAATGATATACTAATTATTTCGCCATTTGTCAGCTAGCTGGAAAAGTCTGATACCTTTCAAAACCTACCACATGTACTAAAGGATTTTCAAGAGTACAGTGTTTGTGAAAGAAAAGAATTCTCACTGCTATTTCAGGGCAATAGCCCTGAAATCTTGGGCATCCATTCCTTTCCTCTAAGGCTAGTCGACTTCCCTTCACCAGACCCTGTTCTAAGATCCTGAGATGCCTTATAGACATGTATTCTTGATTATCTTTGACCCCAACACACATTCCAGAGTGTGTCTGGACTTGACAAGATGAAATAAGGTACTTGGGGGCAGCCGGGCCTGACTGAGGATACACCATACGCTGTGATGCTGTTCTAATGCTTTCTCTATGGGATGCAGAGATTTACCTCTCAAGTGAAGAGTATCTTTATTCCTTTCTGTACTGGAGTAGGATGGGGTGAGACAAAGCCATAAAAGAGAAGAGTGGCAGGGAACATAGTGCAAGAGAAGAATGCCCAGCCAAGAGCAAGGGAGAAATCTAAAGAAAGATACCTACTTAGGTCTTTATCTCTGCTAGTCTCTTCAGCACCTACAGACCCCTCTTCAGGCTCTTCAATCTACTTCCTCATTGAAGGCTGGCTCTGATCCATAAGGGTCAGGACCAGAGAGACAGGCAGTATGAAGGTTAATACTACCCAGGCTCCAAACCAAGGTTATTTACAAGGCTGGGATTGAAGTATGGCTAACAGCAAAGAAGTGCCTTGGGCACACAGTTTAAGGAGGCACTTACTCTCAAGGTTGAACCCTGCACTTCCAAGAGACTGAGAGAGAGTGCTTCCTTAAATTATGTGCCCTGGGTCCCTCTCTTACCTCATCCTATTCCTGGCGTGGTTATTTGGGTTTAAATTCCAGCTCCACCAACACTTATGAGCAATGTAACCTGGAAAAGTTACTTAAACTCCTTGTGTCTCAGTTTTCTCACCTGTAAAATGGGAATAAAATCTTCTATCTCACAGCATTATTGTGAGGATAAAGAGTAAAGTTAACACTTGTGAAGAACAGTGCAACAACACAGTAAGAATCTGAAACATTAGCTATTCTCTTACCATTGGAATGGACCACTCATAACAGCTCTTGTTCAGTTCTACTGAGGATGATGCCAGGAATTTAAAACTGGCAACAGAAACAACAATAGAGAAATCACAAATAGGCATAAAATGACCCGTTCGGACAGCTACATACATCTGACATACTGTGCCTAATAGGAAAACATCACACAGCCTCTCCTCTCCCTGCAGCGATCATAGTTATGTCCTGAATCGCCATCCTGATCACCTTGATCTTTAACAAGAAAACAGCTGGATTCCTTTTATCTCATACCAGTGCAAGGAGAGGCATGAGACAACATGAAAGCTTGGGATCAAACACTCTGGAACACCCTAAGCACCTTTTTTCTTGTACTTAAGTTGCATAAGAAGGTGAAATTACCAAGTGATCTTTAGATACGTTTAAAGAAATAATGAGCTCTAAGATGAGGGACCACATTGAAAGCAAGAAAGCATTTGACATTCAGTTACTCCAAAGAACAAATTCCCCATTCTCAGGCTCCACAGCTGGGGGTAGAAGGGGAGATGCATTAGAAACCTTGTGTTCATCTTTTCTTTTGTCTCCTGAGTCACGATGCCTTATACTGCCTTTGGCAGGGTGTAGGCATCTGCAGAGAAAATGGGAAAGCTGGTTAACCAGGAGTAATGCCACAGCCTGTTGAAAGACTGGCACTGAGGGAATTCTGAGACAAGCTAAAACATGCAGAAGTGAGAAAATGCAGATATTTCTTTCAGTGAGTACCTAATACAACAAAACGTTGCAGGTATCAGGTTTTATTAGGAAACATGAAATAAAGCACTTGGTCCTAAAACTTCCCCTGGTCCTTTCTTTTAGTAACTATCATTTTCTAAATGATTTCCAAAACTATAATCAGAAATAATGTAAATAGGCAAGTCAGCAGATTGAATTTATGGTGAAGATCAAATTCATCACAGGAGGTAAGATTGAATTTACGGGGTGAAGATCAAATTCGTCACAGGAGGTAAACTTCCCGAGCAGAGAGGTATTTGTGTGTGCACTAACCCCTGGTAATTCCACACATCATTTAGAATCAGTAAGCCTTTCAGACAGATCTCTCAGGCTATCTACTTTTCAGTGTTTTTAGGCTGACCAGAAAGAGAGAAAGACTTAAAGAATATTTCAAACATGATAGGGTGTGTTATAGTGTTATCTCTCTGGGCATTTGTTAAGCAAATACATATTAAGAAATTATAAATTCCCATTCAACAAGAATTACTGGGACTCCATTATATAAGTAATATTAACTTGGTGCTCTAGGGGATATTTCCCCAAAATTACAAGATGTGGTTTCTCCTGTCTACTAATATAAATTCTATGTAGTGGAGGAATAGCAGGCTTCATCTGAAGATTTCATTTGAACCCACACTCTTCAGCAGGATATGCAAGGCCCCTAGCGATCTGGTTCCTGACCTCCTGTGCCATCTCTCTCATCTCCTGCCTCAATCCCAGCACTTGCTGAACCTATTGTGGCTCCCTGAACTTGTCATATGCTCCTTCCAAATTCTCTTGCCTCTGATTGAAGTGCCTCCCCTGGGTCATCCTTTATGACCCAATTCAAGCACTAGCCCCCATCTGCTGGCCCTGACTCACAAATTCAGGCTCCTCTCCTTTATTACGTCTATTGTCAGACCATGGTATTTGATTGCATGTCTGTCTCCAAGCTGTGCTTTTCTAGTCTCGATTCCCTAGTCCTTGCACAATGCTGAAGGTAGAATGAGCACCCAATAAATAGATGCCAAACAAGTAGATGAATGGATAAGTGAATGAGTGAACAGCAAAGGAACTGAAGAACATATACAATCTGTGAGCAAGTATTATCGCTCAAACTCCCCATATATGAATATCATATTCAGACACAATTCAATAAGGCAGAAAGCAGGGCCTGGGCTAGACTCGTCTACTGGGGTCCTAGGTTCTAGTGGGGGAGTAAGGCATAGACCAGCCTATTTAACTGTGAACTGAGAATGTAGACCCTGAGATTTAATCAGTTTGCTCTCTGTGTAAACCTAGTCATTTAGCCTCTTTTTTTTTCTCAGTTCCCTCTTCTATAAATTGGGGTTAAAATACCTACTTCACATGTCTATAAGGATTACATTTAATATATGTACAGCCTAGCAAAATGTCTGGCTTACAGTGATTGCTCAAGAAAGGGTAGCTACCATTAAATGGAAGGTCCTTGTTAAAATGTGTATCATGCAAGGTGGTGGTCAGGAAGAAATGAGGCAACACGTATAAAACTTTAAGTGTACTGCCTAGCATATGTAAGCACTGCATTCTTGCTGTTGTTATTTGGCAGCATCACTGTTATTATTGAGCCTAAGATGAAGTAACAGCGCTTATAAAAAGAAGGACAGGACCTGGCAGTGGAAAATCAGTCGTTCAATGGAGACAGTCATGCAGCATACAAGCGGCCAAATGCAGTGATGCCAGGGATGGAGGGAGCTTTCAATCATCAAACACACACAACTGTTCAGGAGGGACCCAAAGACATTAGGTAACAATCAGCCATGCTGAGGTAATAGAAAACCCTGGCAAACCACATCTCAGGTCAGTCCGGGAAAGGATAACTGAATGTGGTGTGAAGAAGCTGAAACACTTCCTGTTTGTAGCCAGAGTTACTCAGGACCCAGAGTAAGTTCAAGCTGGCCATGGGGAAATCAGTGGGAATAGCTGGCAAAGGAGCAAAAAGCACATCAGAGCATCTGGGAGGAAGAGAGTCTGAAATTACAGGTGTTGGGAAGAGCAGTAAATGGTGGGTATGGCAAAATGAATCAGATTTTAGGTTAAATCAGTGGTTCTTAACTATTTTCTGGGTTACAGACCCTATATTAAAACTGATTTAAACCATGTACCTGTTATTCCCACAAAAAGATTTGTTTGAAATCTCAGGGGCCTTACAAACATGCTGGTCTCCTTGAAACTCACGTTATACGCACACAATGGAATATTACTCAGCCACATAAGAGAATGAAATAATGCCATTTGCAGCAACTTGGATGGATCTAGAGGTTATCATACTGAGTAAGTCAGAAAGAGAAAGACAAATACTGTATGATATCACTTATACGTGGAATCTAAAATATGACACAATTAAACATATCTGTGAAACAGAAACAGACTGACAAATACAGAGAACAGACTTGTGGTTGCCAAAGGGGAGAAGAGTGGGAGAGTGAAGGATCGGAAGTTTGGGATTAGCAGATGCAAACTATTACATATGGGATGGATAAGCAACAAGGTCCTACTGTATAGCAACAGGGAACTATATTCAATATCCTGTGATAAACCATAATGGAAAAGAATATGAAAATATATGAAATATATATATGTATAACTGAATCACTTTGCTGTACAACAGAAATTAACACAACATTGTAAGTCAACTATACGTCAGTGAAATGAAAAAAAAGTATCTGAACTGAGTATTTAAGGCAGAATTTGGTTGAAAGCATGTTCCAGTATGATGACCAGAAAAAATATAAATGAAACATAAGGAGTTCTGATGGGATCAGATGGAGTGGTCCCACGTGGAAGTGGCGAGAAATGAGTTTACATAAATATGGAAAGACAATTGGTTTCTACCTGAGAAATTCTGCTGAGAATTTCTAATTTTATTGATGATTGATAAAGAAGTCACTGTTCTTCAGGCAGAAACAAAATGATATTTTAGACAGTTTATATTGGTAGCTATGTGTAAGTTTGATTGAAACAGAAAAACCCACAATGATTATTGAGGAATTGTGGACATCTTTGTTCAGAAGTAATCATCACTCATAAAGAGCTAAAAGGGAAAAAAAGTTCAAGAGAAATAAACAAATGTTTCTTGAATTAGCCTTAATTTCTCTCCAAAATTTAGACTAAAATGAACTTAGGTCTAAATTCATTCATTTACTTCCCTGTTGGAAAAATCCATCTGGATGTCCTGCTGCCACCCACATATCAACAAATTCCCAAATAGAACCCATCAGTTTTATCTGTTAAAATTATTATCACTACTGTAGGCCCAATGTCAATGAATTATGATGTAACCAGTATATCAAACAAACACAACTAGTGGGACAACAAACAGTTTATTTTGTTCCTACTGCCCATTTAAAATTATTTAGTGAAAATTGCATGGGGACTATGATTTTTTGTTTACTAAGATAATGGCAGTCCTAGAGGTTCTTTAAGTTGAACTTCAACTTATAAATTAGACTATCTAGTCTAAGACATTAATCAAAAGTGCAACTTGATATAACATCATATTTCTCCTCTCCCTGAGCTCTGCTGGAAGACTCTAGGGAAATGGAGGGATGGTGGGCTCTCCTCTTTCTCCTTTCCTTGCTGACTTCCTCACCACACCCTTAGCTACTGGACCTCCTACCAGGCTCAAAAAGTGTTAGGACAACGGTTCCCAAACTTTTTGGCACCAGAGACCGGTTTGGAAGACAATTTTTCCACAGATTGTGGCGGAGGGGGATGGTTCAGGCAGTAATGCCAGTGATGGGGAGCGGCAGATGAAGCCTCGATCACTCACCCTCCGCTCACCTCCTGCTGTGTGGCCCAGTTCCTAACAGGCCACAGACCTGTCTGCGGCCTGGGGGTTAAGGACCCCTGTGTTAGGACACTTTTTGCTTGGCTGGGCTGCTCAGTACTCTCTAAGCTTAGCAGGAAATTCCTACAGTAAGCGGGTGCCCCCGTTAGCCTGGTAGATTTTTAAAGTTTAGGGTTCCTATTGGGCAGGCTCTCCTGATGTTTCTTTGACTCAGACCAGTGGATCCCTGTTTCAGATGGAAGGGTATGGAGAGTTCTCAGCCCCTTGAAATCCAGTAGTACACCTCTTGCTCTTTCTGCTGAAGTCTCCTCACCCTTCTAGACAGTCCTATTGACTACAACCCAAGCCTATCCCACCCAGGTACCATGGATACAAATCTGGTCCACAGGAAATACCTACTCATTCCTTCCATGGTAATTCAGGGAATACCTCTAATTGTAGTGCAGCAGACTTCTGCTTGGCCCATCATTTCAACTGGTCAACTCTATGTAGACTTCTTTTTTCTCTTGGGAGTCACACCATAGTCCACCTCCACTTTCTCATGTTTGCGTCAGCCATTGATCTTCTGCATCTCCAACTGTAGCCAACCTATTTCAGATTTCTCCAAATGGCCTCCTGGAAGCTCCATTCACCAAGAATGGAATTAGAAAACAGTATCCTAAAGGCAGAGGGGTGTGAACTCACAGAGAGGCAACAGCTCTGTCTGGAGAAATCTCTTCAGCAACCACCTCTACCACACATGTGACCCTTTGTATAAATCCTTGATCTAGAACAGTCTCTGAGGGGGCTTCCTCTGTACGTATGTATAGGAAACTTGGGAGTGTCTAACAACCTACTCTAGTATCCTGATATCCATCATCTGGGCACCTGACTTGACACATCACAGTAAGATAGGACATATCACTCAAACCAGACCTCTACAAGTCTGTCTAAATTTCTTCATCCAACTCAGCACACTCATTGCCTTAAGTCCCATCAGACTTTCTATCCTAAATATTTTTTAACAAACTTCCTTGCCCACTGCCCTCATCATTTCTTCCCTGGACCATTAAAATAGCCTCTAACTAGGCCCCATATCTTGACTGTCAGCCCTTCTACAACTGTCATCACCATATAAGCAAAGTGATGTACAAGAGTGCATAGTAGGTATTCTACCCTCTAGAAACACAAACTTGCTTATAGTTTGCTGCATTCACCATGCTTTTCTCATACAGTAAAGACAGGTGAATTTCTCTTTTCCTGGCAAAACTGACCTCACAACACCACTTTTGTCATACTCCTTTCAGTCTGAAAAGCACTGCCTCCCATTTTTCACGTAGCTGATTCTCTCTCAGAGTTAATTCTCCTAGTCCAGTAAGCCTCTCTCTAACCTTTACTTGGGGATGGATTCTCCACTGGACTTCATAGCTCCTGTACATCTCTATGTTAGCATTTCACATGCTTCATTCAGACACTGTAAGATCTTTCCCTTGGACAAGGACAAAATCAATTTATCTTTGTGTCCTCACGTTCCTGTGCAGTACATGGCAGGCATTTAAAAGATGCTTGTTGAACTGAACCCAGGAAGCTAAAATCTAGCAAACTCTTATTAAATTTCACTGAGCTGATACTTGATTTTAAACCATGTAAGTAGTTCCTAATTGATCTGGTCCAAAATAAATTTCCTACATAAGAGTGAAACATTATTTACAAATGCCAAAGTATATGATATATCACTGAGAACTATATAAAATATGGACAGCTTCTGCCACTGTTTGGTTATGAAAATGTAATTTATTGATTTATTTTGATGGAATGAAGATTAGAAATTTGAATACATAAACAAAATATTCAAATTCAAGCTTTTAAAAATCAAAGAGTAAAAGTTAAAATTCTCCACTGAGGCACCTATATTTGCTTTGATATTTATTTGGACTTTTACTTAGTATGTCAGTATTGAGAGGATTTTGTAGGTTTTTTTTAATGGGATCCAGGTGAAAAAAATTTCCCTAGAGAAACATAAGCTTTGCCATGATTTTATCCTGCTGTGGCTCCAGTAACACTTCCCGTTATGCATACAATTTGATTTTGATTGCCAGGACAGACTGTCTCTTGGCTTAATTAGATGACATTGGATCTGGCAGCAAACTCAGTCAAATTTCCACTCTTCAGAAAAAGTTCCATTTGTATTTTCCATTCCACACCTATTGAAAATTACCTGCATTCTGACTCCTAGCTTGCACTGTGTACATGAAACCCATTCATCCCAGCATTTCTCATATTTAGGACATTTAGACCTAAAGGAAGAGAGAATTTTTCAGGTCCTTGCTTCAGTTCCCTGTACAACTCTGGACAAAGAAATGACATCCATTCCTAAATGTTCGAAGTTTACAATTTTAACCAATTATATGCATTGTCTCATTTATAACTAAGGTGCTAAGATACCTGCCCCTGAAATATTCAGTCAGTAGCTAGGTGAAAAATTACCTGTCAGAAATGTTGAAAGGGGATGTCAGCATAAAATGGGAGGTCTGCCAAGTTCTCCTTAGTTTATATGATTCTAAATAACATTTTTATTTATGAGATAGCATTCAAAGACTCATGTCAGTTATCATCTTCCTTCCATTCAGCTACTAATGTCCTGGCTCTGCAAGGTTGATTGAAGAATTTGCTTTCTATACTACAGTCTGTTATGTAGGTGTATACATATGAATATGTACACAGGCACACATATGTTTAATTTATTTAAATGAATGCCACTTTATAGATACATATGTGCACATGTATACATATATGTATATTGTGTGTGCACATACATATATGTGCGTGTATACATGTGTGTATATGCCTATACATATATGTGCATGTATACATATCCACACAAACATAGAGAGAGATAGGGGGATGTGTGGGTGTGTACATTTTTGTATGGATATATATAAATTTTTTGTGTGTGTGCCTACATATATTGTGTGCATATATATTTCATTCATCAATTTTCTTTTCCAGTTAATCTTACTTAACTTTTGGAATATATCTAAGTTGATGCATCTTTATTATTTATCCAGTTCATTCATTTTTGTTGAAATCTAATATTCCATCATTCATTCATTCAGCAAATATCTCCTAAATACTCAATATGTTGCAGCCACTATTCTAGGCACCAAGAATGCAATGGTAAGCAAAACAAAGCCCTTGCTCTCATGAAACTGATACTCTAGTGGGGGAATCAGACATATATAAAAGGCAATATTGTACTTCAGATGATGAAAAGGATTATCAGAAAAGCAAAGCTCAGGAGAGGTAAGCTGTGCAGGAGGAGTCCTTGAAGACAGAAATGGGCATTACTGTGTTATATAGGGTAGTTAGAAAATACTTCACAAAAAATGTGAAACTTGAGTAAAGTCCTAAAAGAAAAGAGAGAGCAGGACATGTAAATACTAAGAGAGTAAAGGATCCAAGCAGAAGAACAACTCATGTATTAAATATAATTCAGGGTACTTATCCATTTCCCCACGAATGGATATTTTGGCTGTCTGCTTTTCTTTTACACACCCAAACAATGCTGTGATGAACATCTAAGTAATAGTCTCTATGCACAAATGCAAGATTTGCTCTAGAGCAGCACTTTCCAGTAGAAGTACTATGTGAGTCACATAGATTTTCTAGTAACTACATTAAAAATTTTAAATAAACAGGTGCAATTAATTTTAATAATGCATTTTATCTAACCCAATATATCCAAAATATTATTACTTCAACATGTAATCAATATAAAAATTGCGATTTTACTTTTTTCATAAGTCTTTTAAATTCAGCTTGCATTTTAAACTTATAGTCCTCAATTTATACTAGCCACATTTCAAGTCCTCAATAAACTTGGTGACTAAATAAATAAATGTTTACATAATACAATATCCCACCCAGTCAGGGTAACTAAGGAAAGCTGTGAATTCAACCCATGTGGAATTCACATTTTTGTCTTCATAGACAAAGAACATATTGATTAGCTATAATAAGTATATATCCAACAAAGACAAAATTTGATTAACATGACCAAAGTAATATAAGTAATTCAAGACAGAATGATTTGATTTCCAGATTAAATTGATCACATAATCTAGATAATTAGACAAGTGCCTTATTCCCACCCACTTCACACCCCCTGGGTCTCAGATTTGTACTCCTGCCCATTTAGTTGATTTGCAAGTACAGAAGCTAATTCATTCTATTTTAGAAAACATGCCATCACACAAGCCAATGCCAAAGCAAACTAGTTTATGATAAAAGAAAAGGCAGGTGTACATTCTAAGATAAATCCTTAAGAAATAAAAAAAAGTTTACCCAGAGTTCATGGCAAAGATATAAAGTCAGCAGATTTAAAGTTGGAATTCAAATATTGGCAAGAAAAGCCACTATATTTTTAAATTATGCAGTGATCCATGTAAGCTGTTATTGTAAGATAATGGGTTATAAACAATACACATAATAGTTAATTATATATTGAACAGATGAGAATACGATAAATGCATCATTTCAGTTCCTGAAATAGGTGACATCCAAAGAAGTTATGTGGTCTAAAGATTATGTTTATCATTTCTTCCTTTGCTTAATGTTTATTTTCATTACCACTATTATGTATACTTCAGATTTTGTTTTAAATAGCTTTTCTGAGAACTGGCTTAAAATTGTGGATGACTGGACAGAGATCACATTGCTTAGATAGAGGATGAATTTCAGATATTTGTCATTATGTTATATACTCCAGGGACCTGAGTGAGACAATAATTGTACAGTTAGTCCATCAGGGCTATGTTTATACCATGGGTATAGAGTGGGCCTCCTTTAATTAAAAACAAATGAAATAACACCACAATGAATCACATTTGTTAACTTTTCTATTCAGGAAACAGAGTCAGGTGCAGACAAATTTTTGAAACACATAAAATCTTTTCTCTGTTCTCTTTTCTCTGCACCATCTTCCCCAAGATAACTTTATCTCTTGATCTTACTCTTAGTAATTTCATGATAAAGTGTTAGCGAAATGAAGGTTTGCTAAATGAATGAATGACTGTATTAATTATGGAGTCAGTAAATGCTTAAAAGTGTCATTCCCTTCATGTCATTCCCTTCAGGCCAATTTCTAAACTTGAAAAGCCTTCAAAACTCAAAGAAAAATCTCCTTAGAATTGGATTGCTGTATAAGAGCCGATTTTGGCGGTGCAAGTAAACTAAATCTGATTGCCCCTCCAGTCCCACCACCATAGGCACCATGGCCTTGAGAGGGTCACATGATTTCACTTCTTTGACCTGCAGGTTGTACAGTCCGCTTGTCCAGATTTTTCTAGAAGAAGAAGAAAGGGGACAGGAGGATGAGGTGAGGCATGAAGATATGTTTCTCCTCATTGTAATCCTGTAGCTCCTCCTAGGTCTCACAGCCGGTAGGAAGAAAATCCTAATTCCCAGTCTTGCTACATTCCCACTGCATTTCTCCTACTACTTGAAAGTGTGTAACTTTTGGAAGTGTTACTTTATTCAACCATACTTTCTACATATATTTTGGATATCTATAAAATGCAGGTGTTGGACTTCAAAGATGAGTAAACCATTTCCTGCCATCAAGGAATTAACAAGCAATTGAAGAAGAGATAGTTAACACAAATAGTTAACATAATATACAATTATTATGTATAAATACCTAAGAAATACACAGTTGACAAAATACAAGTAGGTAACAGTTAACATAATACAAGACCTAATAAAGTATACCAGAGAAGTATCCTTCTACAAGAACAGAGACCATAACCATATTTTTCTCTCTTAAAAGATTTGCATCCCCTAACTCCAAATTTTTCACGATTCCAATTTGAACAGCAGCATATTTTAGAATAACCCCCCTAATGACTGCAACACTTCTGAAATGTGACTGGGTAGCCATTTCAATATGCAGCGTTTGTTTTCAAATACTGCATTGCTAATGGAACCCATTCTTCAGGTAATCAAGGCAAAAAGGGAGACGCCTTGCCAAAGGTTAACATTGAAAATGTGCTGAGTGATTCACTTAGTATAATTTATTGATTGTTTTTCAGAATTCCCAGACTAGAAATAGTGTGCTCAACAATGCATAAAAAAATTGATGGTGCTAGACATTGATATCAATCAATAAAATTAAGAACAGGGTATATGAATCAATTAACGACTAGAGAGAGGATTGTCAAACACTACCCTACTAATAAAAATCCTACTGGGATACTATTCTAATACACTGGGTCATCTTCTCAGCTGAGTGCTGTCTTTGGAACCAGAAAGTATGGATCTGAATCCTCACACCCTCATCTCATAAGACAAGGCTAATGATTCTTATACAGTTGCAAGAATGAAAGGAAATAGCATTTGTGAAAGTATCTAGTACATTTGACAAGAGATGGAGAGAGTGTTTCCCAAAGATGAGATATTTTATAGCATTGTCTGTACACTGATTGGAAAGACCCAGTCAGAGAGGGACAAGTTGCTAATGAAAGAGAGAAACTGCTGGAACAATGTCATTGTGTAGGTGAGAGGGGAGAGAGTCTGGTGCACACATGCATATGAGCACGGACTGTTCATTTCTAGTAACAGGAGGGAAAGCAGAGAATACAAGCATAGATGCTGGGACATAGCAGTGAAACTTAGTGCTTCTTCTTCCTCAGTAAGACAGAGAGCAAGATCATCACTGAGACTGAGGATGAACAGTTAGGATTTCTTACAGCAATGAAAGAAGTGGATGTCAGCCACATTACCTATATTTGAGAATTCTTCCAGAGTAGAACCATTTAATAAAATAACAAATACTAATATGTACCATTTACCAATATTGCTCTGAAACATCTATTTTATAATCAATACTGAGAAAGATGTATCAATACTAAGGACTAGGAATTGTGACAAGAACTGTGTCCATAAACAGGTGAGACCTGGTCCCTGACTTCAAGAAAAGCAGATTCCACTATAAAGATAGACATGAAAACAAATATATGCCTTAGTCTGGCCTGAGTTATAGGCTAGAGGCATCTTTAAGGTGCAGAGGGGGTCACAGGGCAATAGTGTTCTTCCATCTGAGTTGCTTTAAAAGCTTTCTCAGAGGAAATGAAGGTAGGCCTCATTTGGAGGACAGTGGCAGGCAGCATGGTGGGGAAGGGCATTCCATTCTTGGAGACTGGTTGGTGGCTGAGAATGAATTATGGTAGGAGGTCAAATAGTAGATGATGAGTAGAGGCCGGTTCACGAAGTAACCGGCTAATGATTCCTAGCAATTCTGTAAGCTAGAGATTCTCAAAATGTAGTGCAAAAATCACCTTGAAGAAATTGCCAAGAAAATAATTATTTCCCTCATTCAACCTCCAGAGACTTAGACACTTCTTATGCCAGCTTGAGAAAGATGGCATTTGAGGTATCAAGATGAAGTTAAACTATGTTGCCCATCCTCTGTCCCCTGTGTCTTGCATAATTCATCCCTAACCAATGATGTGAGGTATAGTCATGCTTTTTATACTGTACCATTATTCAGAAGTAAACTTTCATCAGTGTTCACAATAAAGAAGAGACTGAAAGAGACATTAGTAGACCAAAGCCAAAATAAGCATAGCCTCTTGCCCTCCAGTTGTCAGATCTAAGTGAAGATCTAATAAAGGAACACTGAGCAGCCATGAACTCATGCTGAGGAAGAGGAAGTAGGAGGAAGGCAAGAAGGAAGGCCTGTGTCCAACCTTTCTTTTTCCCTAATTTTCATAACAGCAGGAGAGGTGGGTATATGAGGAAAGGCATGGGTGCTGCAGAGGGGCAGGGCAGGCCCTGTTCAACATCCTTCCACCTTTCCTTCCCAGTCCTATCAGGGCCAAACAGCAAGTTCAGCCCACGGCCAGGCTACAGTTGTCGACATTACTGAGATTACAAACCAGTGATTTCAAGGTCAAGCTGATTATCACTGGAAAATAATATGTGAATGCTGGCTCCCTTTGGGTGCAGCCTATGAAAGAACACTCGGAAAAACAGGAGGCAAATGTTCATTTTTGGCTTTTATGTTAGTTGATGATCCTAAGGTTTGCCTGGGCAGATCAGGTTTTGACACTAATAACTGGAACTGACCTTTTGGGTATAAATGTTAGAGATTTTTTTTTACTCATTCATTCCTTTCATTGATTCCATGGTAAATACAGCTTTAAAGTTTATGTGGTATGATAAGTCAGAGTAAAGGCAGTGTCTTTTAAGGGAAACGTTTTTTTAAAAAATTCATTCTAAATATCCTATACCCTTTTAAAGTAAATATTCTGAACCAAAGTCAGACAGGCTGATAACAACATCATCTAATTACCTAAATAATCTAGACTTACTCAAATAATCTAGTCATGATTTATGACCAAAAAAATGAAAGAATCTAATCAGGGAGTGGCAGTATTTGTGATTAAAATTCTTCTGAGGCAAGGAACTGAAAAATAAACATTTTTTTCTTAATCAATATATGTGATGAGTGTGGTTACTGTCAAATATTTTAAAAGACAATTCCAACAATTACAAGGGATTTACTTTCAAAGAAATAATGAATTGCAAGGGATTTACTTTTAAAGAAATAATGTGGCAATTGTTGATGTAATTTTGAACCTCAACTAAGTTTGCTCCATTCAACCATTACACATTTTCTTTTCATCTTGCTATTATTAGAAATGGAAATAGAACATCTTTACACAAAGCGACACATCTAGCCAAGAATTGCAATTACCCTCACAGCTCTCACATTTTATCGACAAGATCTGCCAACAAAACCTTTTGAAAATAAAGACAATAAATGAAAATCTCCCTATGAAAGGTTACCTGAGCATTAGACAATTATTCTGCATATGTTTAGCTTGATAGAATTCAGACTTCAGACTTTTGTGCATAATATGTTGATGATTACATAGGGTCAAACTTACCAACTAAATTATACAAGTGCTTTTTATTCATTCTATTTTTATTATTTCAGATATGAATTTTTAAATTAATCATAGCTTATGAAAAATGCAAGTCCAACCATTTTTACTTTGACTATTGATGAGATTACTGGCTATTAGGGAAATAAATGTACTTTAATCATTTTTAAGCTGACATTATAAATTGAGGAACTGAAGAAAAAGGAAAGAGAAGTAAAGGAAGACAGAAGAATAAAAAAAAACAGAAAGAAACAAGAAGAGTCTTTGAAATGAGACAAGCTGAATTAAGCTTGGATTCCCCATTAACTAATGATTCTATCTTGACTTAGCTGAGACTCAGTTTCCTGTGGATAACAAAGGAGATAAAAATTCCTGCCTTGCAGAGTCTTGATCATGATTAAAGGAGATGATATAAATTAATAGACAGTCAATATGCTAATTCCCATCTTCCTACCCCTCTATGACCTAATGGAAAAATTTCTATGTTATCTTGAAGATATGAATAGCCAACTAAATGGTAGCAATCTTTCCAGTTTTAGATAAAATTATAGTAAATTACAGATTGATATAAGTTACAGTAAAGTTCTGTTGCCCTGGAAGCACAGCCTAAGATGGGGACACTTGTATGATTTATTGAGAGAGCATTCTCAGGAGAGGCAGGTAATGGAGTGAGGGAAGGTAAGACAGAGAAAGAAACTAGAAGGAATCTACCTTCATTCTTATTCCACCAGGGGACTTTTGGAACATGCATTTCACCAGCATGTATGGGCCCTCTAGGAGTCTAACATACCCCAATATTACTCATTCATTGGCTATAGGCCACCACCCTCCTGGGAGTTTGGGGCATATCCTCCCCAGCATTTCCCAGCTAGTAAGCTCCTATAGGACTAGGGCAACCAACACTCCCTGTAACAAGGCACCAGGGGAATTGGGTGGGACACCAATAACAACCACCATAGGAAGGAGGAAAAAGACTGGGTTCAATCACATAGATTTTATTCTAAATCATGCACTCCAACATAGGCAACTTAAACAAGAACTATATGACAATTCAGTTTTTCAAAACCAAATGCAAGAACAATTATGAACTTACATTTAAGAAAAGTTAACTATAGGATTCTTTGAACAGAAAATATTCTTAGAACATCTCACATTGAATTTGATTTATATATATTTGATTTCCCTACACATTTTAGGAATTTTATCATCTCTGAGATCTCCAGCTCTATGATCTTATGAATCCATCAAGTACAGTGTATTACAGCTATATTGTAGATGCTAAATTTTATTGATTCAGGAATTAGGACAACTTATGTATATATCTATCAAATCATCAAAGTGTACACCTTAAATATATACAATTTTCAATTGTCATATTACCCCAATATAACTTAAAAAAATAAAATACATTGAAACACATGACTCAGAAAGAACTTTCTTAGTTGAGTTATATAAATAAAGGACACTTTGCAACTTTCAAAAAAAAAAGTAGGATGCCTTGACTGATACCATGAAGTTACTTACTGGGAAAAAAATTCAGTATTGGACTTGTCCTGTAATTAGGCTGAACAGCCGTCCTGGTTTGCTTAAAACTGAAGGTTTCCCTTAGATATGAGACTTTCAGTTTTAAAAGCCAGACAATCTTGAGCAAACTGAGACTGATTGGCCACCCTACCTGAAATTTATAGCAAGAAGTTTCCTTATACCTATGAATTAAGATATCACAGTATTTGGTTGTTAGAGTATTTGGTTGTTTAGTTTTGGCTTACATCAATAGATACATAATTTGCCCCCTCTCCATTTTTTTCTTTTTTTGCCATGAGATATGTCTTTTTTATTCTTCCAGTTTTACGGAGATATAATTGACATACAGCACCATATAAGTTTAAGGTGTACAGCATAATGATTTGACTTACATACATCATGAAATGATTATCACAGTAAATTTAATGAACCATCATCATCTAATATAAATACAAAAGTAAAGAAATAAAAATAATTGTTTTTTTCTTTTGATGAGAACGCTGAGGGGTTACTCTCTTAACAACACTCATATGTAACATACAGCAGTGTTCATTATACTTATGCTGTGCTCTACATCCCTAGCAATTATTTATCTTGTAACTGGAAGTTTGTGTCTTTTAACTGCCTTCATCCTATTCTGCCTACCACCACTCCCACCTCTGGTGACCACGAATCTGATTTATTTTCCTCTCAGTTTTTGTTTTTGAAGTATAATTGACCTACAACACTATGTTGGTTTCTGCTCTGATTTGGTATTTCTATACATTTCAAAATGATCACCATGATAAATCTAGTTATAGTCTGTTACCATGCAAAGATGCTACATAGTTATTGACTATGTTCCCCACACTGTACATTTCATACCTGTGACTCACTTATTTTGCAACTGGAATTTTATACCTCTTAATCTCCCTCAACTATGTTTTACTCCTTCCACACCCCCTCCCCTCTGGCAACCACCTGTTTGGTCTCTGTATCTATAACTCTGTTTCGTTAGGTTTGTTCATTTGTTTTTTCAGACTCCACATGTAAGGGAAACCAGAGAATATTTGTCTTTCTCTGGCATATTTCACTAAGCATAATATCCTCTAGGTCTATCCATGTTGTTGCAAATGGCAAGATTTCCTTCTTCTTTGGCTGTGTAATATTCCATTGTAGATCAGATATACATATACATATACCACATCTTCTTTATCCATTCATCACTCCATGGACACCTAGGTTGCTTCCATATCTTGGCTATTGTAAATAATGCTGCAGTGAACATAGGAGTGCATATGTCTTTTCTAATTAGTATTTCTGTTTCCTTTGGATAACAACCCAGGAGTGAAATTGCTGGATCATATGATAGTTCTACTTTTAATTTTTTGAGGAATCTCCATACTGCTTTCCATAGTGCCTACACCAGTTTACATTCCCACCAAGACTGCACAAGGATTCCGTGTTTCCCACATCCTTGTCAACACTTGTTATTTGTTGTCTTTTTTTATAATAGCCATCCTGACAGGTGTGAGGTAATATCTTATCATGGTTTTGATTTGCATTTCCCTGATGATTAATGATGTTGAACATCTTTTCATGTGTATTTTCTTCAGAAAAATGTCTATACAGATCCTCTGCCCATTTTTTAAATCAAATTATTCTTTTGATTTTGAGGTGTATGAGTTCTTTGTATATTTTGGATATTAATCCCTTATCAGATATATCATTTGCAAGTATCTTCTCCCATTCAGTAGGTGGCCTTTTTGTTTTGTTGATAGTTTCCTTCATTCTGCAAAAGCTTTTTAGTTTGGTATAGTCCCATTTGTTTATTTTTGCTTTTGTTTTTCCTGCCTGAAGAGACATCCAAAAAAATATTATGAGATCAATGTCAAAGAGCTTACTCTCTATGTTTTCTTCTTGTTTTATGGTTTCAGATCTTACATTTAAGGCTTTCATCCATTTTGAATTTTTTTGTGTGCATGATGTGAGAGTCCAGTTTGATTCTTTTGCATGTGGCCGTACAGTTTTCCCAACACCATTTATTGAAGAGGTTATCGTATCCCTGTCGTATATTCTTGCCTCATTTGTCATAGAGATTAATTACCCATAAAAATGTGGGCTCTTTTCTGGGCTTTCTATTCTGTTTCATTGACCTACATGTCTGGTTTTGTGCCAGTACCATAGTGTTTTGATAACTGTAGCTTTATAGTATAGTTTGAAATCAAGGATCTTGATACCTCCAGCTTTGTTCTTTATCAAGATTATTTTGGCTATTCAGGGTAGTTTGTGTTTCCATACAGATTTTAGAATTATTTGCTCTAGTTCTGTGAAAAAATGTCATTGCTGTTTTGATAGGGATTGCATTGAATCTGTAGATTGCTTTGGATAGTATGGTCATTTAAACAATATTAATTCTTCCAATCCATGAACAAGTATATTTCTATCTGTTTGTATTGTCTTTCATTTCTTTCATCAGTATCTTATAGTTTTCTTATAGTTTTCTGAATACAGGCCTTTCACCTCCTTAGGTGGATCTATTCCTAGGTATTTTGTTCTTTTTTATGCAATTGTAAACGGGATTGTTTTCTTAATTTTTCTTTCTGATAGTTTGTTGTTAGTGTATAGAAATATAGATTTCTGTATACTAACTTCATATCCTGCAATTTTACAAATTTCATTGATGAGCTCTAGTAGTTTTTTGGTGGCATCTTTAGGATTTTCTATGTAGATTATCATGTCAGCTGCAAACAGTGACAGTTTTACTTCTTCCTTTCCAATATGGATTCATTTTATTTCTTTTTCTTGTCTGATTGCTGTGGCTAGCAAATTCCAATACTATGTTGAATGAAATTGGCAAGAGTGTACATCTTTCTCTTTTTCCTGATCTTAGAGAAAATGCTTTCAGCTTTTCATCATTGAGCATGATGTTAGGTTCACCATATATGGCCTTTATTATGTTGAGATATATTTCCTCTATACCCACTTTGTGGAGAGTTTTTATCATAAATGAATGTTGAATTTTGTCATAAGCTTTTTGTGCATCTATTGAGATGATCATATGATTTTTATTCTTTAATTTGTTAATATGGTATATCATATTTATTGATTTGCAGATACTAAACCATTCTTACATCCCTTCAATAAATCCCACTTGATCATGGTGTATTCTCCTTTTAATGCATTGTTGAATTCTATTTGCTAATATTTCATTGAGGATTTTTGCATCTATGTTCATCAGTGAAATTAGCCTGCAATTTCTTTTTTGTTGTTGTTGTGATATCTCTGTCTGGTTTTGTATCAGGGTGATGCTGGCTTTCTCTGCAATTTTTTTGGAATAGTTTAAGAAGAACAGGTGTTAATTCTTCTCTAGATGTTTGGTAGAATTCATTTGTGAAGGCATCAGGTCCTGGACTTTTGTTTGTTGGGAGGTTTTTAATTACGGGTTCAATTTCATTACTGGTAATTGGTTTGTTCATATTTTTTGTTTTTTCATGGTTCAGTCTTGGGACATTGTACATTTCTAGGAATTTGTCTATTTCTTCTAGGTTGTCCATTTTATTGATGTATAATTGTTTGTAGTAATCTCTTATGATTCTTTGTATTTCTGTGGTGTCAGTTGTAATATCTCTTTTTTTATTTCTGATTTTATAGGTTTAGACTTCTCTTTTTTTCCTGATGAGTATGGCTGAAGTTTTATCAATTTTCTTAATCTTTTCAAAGAAACAGGCTTTTTTTAAATCTTTTCTATTGTTTTTTAGTATCTATTTTATGTATTTCTACTCTGCTGTTTATGATTTCTTTCCTTCTACTAACTTTGGGCTTTGTTTATTCTTCTTTTTCTAGTTCCTTTAGGTGTAAGTTTAGGTTATTCATTTGAGATTTTTCTTATTTTCTGAGGTAGGCTTGTATCTCTATAAACTTCCCTCTTTGAACTGCTTTTGCTGCATCCCATAGATTTTAAATCATTGTGGTTTTGTTTTCATTGGTTTCTAGGTTTTGTTTTTTTATTTCTTCTTTGATTTTTTTCAGTGATCCATTGGTTGTTCAGTCATATATTGTTTAGCCTCCAGTGTTTGTGATTTTTGTCATTTTTTTTTCTTTAGTTGATTTCTTGCACACAGTGCTGTGGTCAGAAAAGATGCTTGATATGATTCAATCTTTTTAAATTTACTGAGACATGTTTCGTTGCCCAGTGTGTGATCCATCCTGCAGAATGTTCCATGTACACCAGAAAAAGGATGGAATGTTCTATATACATCTATTAAGTGCATTTGATCTAGTATGTTGTTTAAGGTCAGTGTTTCCTCATTGATCTTTTGTCTGGATAATTGGTCCATTGACCTTAAATGTAAAATGTAAAGTAATTAATGTATTTTGTATTTATTCAGCCCCTCTATGTCTTTTGAATGGAGCATTTAATCCATTTACATTTAAAGTAATTATTGATATGTATGTATTTATTGCCATTTGTTAATTTTGTGTGTGTGCTGGACTGGGTCCTGGGCCCTCTGATGGACAGGGTCGCATCCTGTGCGCCCTCTACATTTAAAATTTGAAATGAAACAAACAGTAGGAGATTTTAGATCTTCTTCACTGCCTCCCCGCCCCATACCTAATCCCTGAAAAGTTGTTTTTAGATGAACTTCCAAACTAAATGACAGGATTTCTGTCAGGTGTCTCACTTGTTTGTTCTTAGGCAGGAAGTAAAATTTCTTACCAGCTTCTATAGGTCATCCCTGATTTCTCTTAGTAGGTATCTAAGCAAAGCTTTATCTTGATTCAGAAGTAATTTTTTATTCATTCCTGCTTCTTTCTCTTTGTGGCTATTGTGAGATGTGGCTATTTGTGAGATTAGGATTTAGTCCTCTCCCAATTTGAAAGCTGGTTTTCTATTTTTCAAAATTTAGGAAGGTATACTGTTGGTTAAATCAATTTACTATTGGATTTGTCAGTACACCCAAAGCTTGTATTCATGTGAAGTCAAGAGAGAATATAGGATTGTAAGTGATTTGCTAACTTTCATAACATTTAAGTAACTTATGCTTAGTCTAAAAAAGGAGGTAAGCACCTGACTTTATCTCAATTTCAGTGTCTTTCCCAAGAACATTGCCAATTTCTGGTCACAGCTTAGGGCCTGGATCATGTTGTGAGGTTCTTGTTTTACTGCTTTTTCTGATCCAAGAAAAACTGCTGACAACACTCTAGCTAGAGTGTAAAGTACAAGTAAGATTTACGTTCAGAAAAGACTAGACCATCCACAAAAGAATGAAAATAGGTGGTGATCTCTCTGGAGCAAGTCTGACAAAGTGCTTGTCCTCAAAGGCTAGGACATGTCCTCTATTTCAAGGGAGTTTAAAGAAGGGCCATGATAGAAGCAAGTCATCTCTTTCAACAAATTGCTCGATTGGGTTCCAATTCCAATTTTATTCTTACCTTGTAGCACTTTCACATGTGATACCCTTGTCCCATTAAAACTGCTGTAACCCTTGCATGAGATCACTTAGTGATTGCCTGCAAGAAAAATTCCACTCAGAGCAGAAGTACCTGCTACATCTCAGTTAATATCCAACACTTGAAAACTACAGAGCTGATGTTTGCTTTTACCTGGTGACCTACTCAATATTATTGGGGCCCCTATCCACATCCAGGCTTGCTCTTTGCAGCTGGACACCTCCTAAATTAATGGGCAAATAATTTCATAACATCACATGCTTTCTACATATTTCATAAACGTGTGTCTTTCTAAGGAGATTTACTTTACAGAAACACAGCATCTCTAGAGACAGAGATTGAATTCAATCCCTGCACTTAATGGAAATCTCTGAGGGGTAAAAAGAGCCAGACCCTCTCTGGTCATCCTTTGGTGCTTGGATATGAAAACATTTTAGGTGTCAGGTTAGGTTATTAAGCTCTCAACATTCCTGCAAGATATATTTTTGTATTCCCATTTGACAAATGAGGAAAGTGGAACTCAGTTGGTTTGATCAACTTGTCCAGCTGGTAAAATGTAGAAAGGATTTGACCCTTGGGTTCTATGATACCAAAATCCATGCTGCTCCTGTTATACCAAAAGTGCCTCCATTAGAGAAATTTCCATTCAACATATTTAACTGACAGATTCACAAATGGCACGGTAAGAACATGTAAGTCTTATGAAGCACTGATACCCTGCCCTCAGTGCATCAGTAGTAAAATAGCAGAGGAAGAAAAGTAAGCAATCGATCCAGTCCAATGCATAGTTTCATAGCAAAAATTACGGAACACTATGGGGAAACTTTGGAAGAATTCCTAACCCAGTTTTGAGGTTTCGAGTTTCTTGGAGGAAGGAACATCAAATATAAAATCTAAAGGGCAGTTAGAGATTATCAAGATGACACTGGGGTATTAGGTTATCCCAAGCATTCCAGACAGGGTAAATGATAAATTGTAACTAAGAGGTAAATGAATATATGCAGAATTAAGCCAAATGTCATGGTACAATGAAAAGGAATGAAAATGCAAATGATCATGAAACAATAAAGAAGAAACAGGTTTGGAATAAAGATATTCTAAAACAAATAAGCCACTGCAAATTCTCAAACACTAGGCTATGCAATACCAGCCCCAAAGGGTCCTCTGAAGTCACTTTGGTTTGAATTACACAAAGGATACGGGAGGAAATACAGCCATCCCTCAGTATCCATGTGGCATGGGTTCCAGGACCCTCGTGGATACCAAAATTCGTGGATACTCAAGTCTATTACATAAAAAGGTGTAATAATATTTGCATATAACCAATACACAGTCTCATCTATACTTTAAATCATCTCTAGATTACTTAAAGTATCTAATACAAATTAAATAGTATGCAAATCATTGTAAATACAATGTAGATGCTATGTGAATAGTTTCCATTACATGGCATATTCAAGTTTTGCTTTTTGGAACTTTCTGGAAATTTTCCTAATATTTTTAATCTGCAGTTGGTTGAATCTGTGGATGCAGAATCCAGGGATATGTGAATCTGATGCCACACTTCAAGCCTTTTCCAGTATGTAACTTTCTTCATGCTAAGCAAAATACTGATGGCAGATATGTGATGATCATTTATTCCCTATGCTCAGTGAATTTACATTAAATGGAAGTCAGCAGCCTGTCTCAGTAATTGGAGTGTGACCCCTTTGCAAGCAGCTTTTGACAATATGTCTGTCCAGGAGTGTTTCTAAGGCCATTGCCCCAGGGGAACTGTGCACTGGATGGTGTTTGAGTGGAAGCCGTGCAGAGGTGAGACCATCAGTACCTGGTACATATCTTTTAAGAGCATCTTTTTATGAACTATTTGATTGTGTAAATTTTTTCATGTCTCTTCCAAAATCAGTCATGTTTAGTGTCAGTTGCTCAAACTTGCCTGGCGGTACAATCTGACAAAAACTTAAAGTGTACTGATGTTAATGTCACACATGTTGGACAAAACAAAGAAACTGACTTTTGGCAACTGTGTTGTTGAAGGATGAGGTTTCACGCTGTAAAAAAAACAAATTTACTTGCTGCATTGTCAGTGCTAAGCAGCAGCGACACTTCCATTGCTCCTGTGTTGCTGTGTTCCCCTTTTCAGAAAGGTGTTTTATGTATTTTTAATGCGGTGGTAATAACATTATTAAAAATTAAACCACAGGTGTACTTTCATTACTATACTTTCAAAGTAGTTTGCTAATTAGAGATCTGGAAAGCCCATCTTTTATAATTGTTTTTTCTTATTTTAAAAGATTTTATTCAGTGGTGGCCTATAGTAAATTTTGCTCCATACAATAAGAGAGAAGGAAACTAAGCTGATCTAAATGAGGCCATGTCCAACCTGTTCTACTTAACATGATTCAGTTGAACTGTAATGGTATCAAAACAGCTGACTTCTACAATTCAAACTTAATTATTCTATAATAGGGCAAGTAATGTGTGTTGCTTCCTGCTTAAAGCAATTTCGGAAATGACATCTTTGAAGTATGGCACCAAGCAATTTTCTTCTCACCCACGATTTGTGAATATTGTTTCAAAACATCATTAAGTCAAGTAACCATAGTCTAATTAAGTCTTTTGTAGTTTTGAGGCAGTTTCATGAAATGCCATGGGATTTAGTTGACTCATTTCTTCACTTGACTGAAAGTTCTTGATGCTGAGTGAATCTAAACCCCAGAATCCTCATCCTGAGGAAATAAATGCTGCAAAGCATTTGTGTTGAAATAGTATTGCTTAATGTGATGTTAGAAAAACAAAGCTGAAGGACTTACTCAGCAGTTCTGCCAAAATATCATGATATTGCTTTAGGCAAGTCCCACTTACTTCTTTGTGCTCTGATGGGCACAGCTTCAAAAGGGTTAGTTAAGAAGTTGTAGGTAGGTGAGCACTTGGGATTTAAAGTATAAGACCCTGTCACAGAATAAGAAAAAGACTCCTAGAGCTAAAATAAAAAATAATCTTTATTTTTCTTTTTTTTTATTAGTGTATACATGTCAATCCCAATCTCCCAAGTCATCCCACCACCAGCCCCTCCCCCACCAGCCTCTTTACCCCCTTGGTGTCCATACACTTGTTCTCTACATCTGTCTCTCTATTTCTGCCCTGCAAACCAGTTCATCTGTACCATTTTTCTAGGTTCCACATATATACGTTAATATATGATATTTGTTTTTCTCTTTCTGACTTACTTCACTCTGTATGACAGTCTCTAGATCCAACAATGTCTCTACAAATGACCCAATTTCATTCCTTTTTATGTCTGAGTAATATTCCATCGTATATATGTACCATATCTTCTTTATCCATTTATCTGTCGATGGGCATTTAGGTTGCTTCCATGACCTGCCTATTGTAAATAGTGCTGCAATAAACATTGGGGTGCATGTATGTTTTTGAATTATGGCGTTCTCTGGGTATATGCCCAGTAGTTGGATTGCTGGGTCATATGGCAATTCTATTTTTAGTATTTTAAGGAATCTCCATACTGTTCTCCATAGTGGTTGTATCAATTTACATTGCCACCAACAATGCAAGAGGGTTCCCTTTTCTCCACACCCTCTCCAGCATTTGTTGTTTGTAGATTTTCTGATGATGCCCATTCTAACTGGTGTGAGGTGATAAAATAAAAAATAATCTTTAAAGAAGATAAGTTTATTTCCTCGATGGATAAGAAAGCGGTATGTCTGGCAAGTGAGGAGTAAATTCAACAAGTCTCCTGGAGCTGAAAGGAGTAGGGTAACTAGAGAGACAAAAGACAGGACTTGATTTTGTCCCATGTTAGAAGAAGTTCTAAGCATTACATTCTGATTGATTAATTAGAGACCTGGATATTCCTCCACAGACTGGCCATCTTTCTTGTTTGACTCTCAAAAGTGCAGTGTTAGTTTTCAAAGAGATTTGGGATGGATTCCTAAGACTTGTTGCACTCAGGCTTGTGTAAGCATGTGCTGAGAATTTGGGTGAATTTCTAAGGCAGACAGAGGAAGTAACAGAATAGTTGAATCTCAGAGATTGGTCCATTCAACATCTTCTTTTATTGAAGACACAGAAGTCCTGTGAGGTGAAGTGAATTTTCCAGAGCAACAGAAATCTTGCTACTTGCAAGGAATCCAAAGTTACAGGGAACTGAGGTTGAGCAAAATAGGGCTATCATATTGTGATTCAAGTAGAACCACAAAAAGTCTCTGACACTGGAAGATTTAACAGAGGAGGGCTCAAGTTGCTTCAAAATAATTTCTAATTAAAGTATTCATTTTTGCATCTTCTAAAGTTGTAGTATTAAAGATAAGTTTTTATGGAAGATATTAGTCAGAAATTCAATTTAATTCATAAGCACTAAGTATGTACTATTCATGCAGCACTGCTAGGTGTAAGTAGTGTGGTGAGCAAAGAAAGTAAATGATGAACACAACACTGCCCCTGACTCTAAAAAAGGCATAATCTGGAGGGAAATAAATACACCTGATTGTAATACAAGACTGTTGTGATGTGGGCTGTGATAGAATAATAAGTATAATACTATTAAATTCCAGAGGAAAAGTTATATGTTCTGACTGAAGGGATTGGGAATGGCTTCAGAGAGGAGGTGATATTTGAACTGATCTTGATAGATTCTTTTGCTCATTCAACAAGCATAGAGTGAGTACTACTTACTAGGTGTCAAGCACTATCTTTGATGATTGGGTTATATCAGTGAACAAAACAGATGCCCATACCTACCCTTGGGAGGCTTATACTCTAACAATGAGCAGTATGTCTAAGAATATGTCAAGGGAGAAAATTCCAAGTAAATAAAGTAGCAGGAACAAATTCATGAATCATGAATATGCACAGAGTCTGGGGAGGCATCTCCACAATTGAAACATAAGTTTCATGTTAACCATTGGGGTAAAACATGTCCATAGATGGGGATGAAAAGGAAACAGTAGAGAATAGCAGTAAAGAGTATGTTAGAGAGGCAGGGTTTTGTTCTCTAGGCAATTGAAAATATTGTTTCAAGGAAGTGCTCTAATGAGGATTCTGAAACATCTGGGTACATATATATAACTGCTATGATTGCTGTTTTTCAGTAGTATTGGGAAATGCCTGGAGATCAGTGTAAATGCTTCCAGGACTGGCAGCATGCAGGAGTCCCTGGACCATGGGCAAATGGCTGAAATTTCCAGGTTTATCTCAGCTCCACATTAATGTATGAGTTTTGGACTGTGTGGCCATGCCAGGAATCTAATCTATCACTAGGATAGTACTCCACTGAGGGAACACTGGCAAAAAATAAACTGGTTTGGGTCCATGCTAAGGATTGATGCTAGATTCTGAAAGCGGACGTATGAGGTCAGTGTGACCCCAAGAACAATTATAACAATCAGGATCTTTGGGGACAAATCTATTTTCTCAGCAAGCACAGACTTTGAAAAGACTCAATCTATCTATTTTGCCTACAATACACCAAAAAGTCTTGTCCCAGAGAGGTCTGTATAATTTCTAAAAATTTCTTGGAATATAAGGGTATAGGATGCAATCAATACATGCCGAACTGCATGATGACAGTATTTTGCTAGATCAATACTGTACTGAGAGACTTAAGAATATGCAGTTTTTCAAATGCTGCTTATCTTCAATGACTAGTTCAATCTCCTTCTTCTTCTAAAAACTGCACTGGCCATACCAGCCACAGCTTATTTTTTCAATTCTGTAAAACTTTTATCAGTGCCACTCATTTACTTTTCAATTATATACTATATACTCCCCCCACATAAATAGATAATAGATAAATATAGGATAGATAGATAGATAATAAATAGATACCTTAATCATCAGAGTGTAAAGTCTGTCACTGAAATCAGACTCTGTAATTGTTTGATGACTGACTGGTAATTGGTGAGATTGTTCAGCAAATACAGGTAGCATTGGGTCTATGGAGTTGACAGGCTTTGAACCCTGTTTCATTGATTCTCAGAGTATAGTATTAGGACTTCTTCATCAAAACCAAGTAGAGTGCTTATAAAAAGAAATGCAGATCTCAAACAAGTATCCCAATGATTTTGTGCTCATTAGAATTTGACAGCCACTACATTAATGTAATTAATGATGTAGGAAGGCAGTTAGTTTTTTACTGACAAGCAGCATAAAGGAAGGCTCTTGACAAAGAGCGAGGATCATTGCAAAATGGTCTATGAGTGATCTTGCATCTGTGAGGAGAGCTGAGGAGTTTCTACCTAGGTCAAGATAATAAAGAAACTGGATTTTATTGAGCTTCCCACTGATGGTATTGTTAGAGGCTTTGAAGAATTATCTCTCTTAATCTTTACAACAACTAGTCAAAGACAGTATTAATTTTTGCAAAAGGACCTTGAAGAAGTTAAGCAACTTGCTCATAGTCACCCAGTTAATCCCACATCATTTGATCCCAAAGTCAAGCCCTTCCTCATACACCATGCTCAGACATCAAAACATGCTAGCAATTAAAATTAATATCACCGTGTTGAAAGGCATCTTGTTTACAATGCCAAGTTTATGACAAAAATTTATTTGTGAACAACACTTGAAAACCAACGAAGTGCCTTTTAGCAGTATTTTTTTTATTTTTAAATGCAATATGTGATTTGTTGTTGTTGTTGCTTAGGCTGTTAAAAGCACATTAATTTATGATTTTATTAAGTCTTCCTGCTTTACTTAAAAACTTCTCATTTTCCATGTAGCTTTCTGAACCACAAATTTGTTCTGTCATGTGTTGCCATGTGATGTGCTTTATAAAAGTCAAGGCATTATTGATATCTCAGTATAACAGAGAAAGAGGTATTTTTAGCTTGATTAAAAATAAGGAAGACAAGGTACTGAAGAGAAGGGAATCAGAGGGATGTCCAGGAAGAAGGTTCCAAAGGAGGAGACTCACTGTGACTGGAGGTAAAGGACTTTAAAACATGTTCCCCAGTCTTTCAATTTTAAGTCAGCAAAAGTTACCAACACTTAGAGTAAAGAGTCAGTGAACAGCCACACACAAGTAAATCAAAATGGAAATCCTAGGAAGTAGGACCATCCTGGGACCAATTTAATCCACCATAGACAAGTAGAATGAGGTTCAGAAGAGCAATAAAGGTCAGTGATAGAGGGAAAATTAGGGGCATTTCAACCAAACTAGCATAAACCCAAGAGTTAGACACTTTCTAGACATTCCTCTTGCCTTGAACACTGATGGCCATCAGAATTCTGTGTGTAAATTCCAGTTGCCCCAGGACTCCTATGGAGGGAACTGCAAAAAAGAGGCTGACGACTTCTTTTATTTTGACTCAGGCTCACAGCACTCTCCAGCTATGCTATACTGACTTTCAGGAGAGGCTGCTCTGCATAGATGAAGCACAGAAACTGAGAAGTAGGATCCTGGGAGCTAGGGCAGAGGCTTTTGTCTTTCTAATTAAACCCAGCAGATTCAAGTTGGGTCAGCTGAGCAACTCAGGCTTCTAACATGTCACTGAGTTAGCGGGAAGTCAGGATTTTGGGGCTGATTTAGTTTGCATTTATATTTCATTTTTTATTTTTAAATTTTCTTGGTGTAAGAATATCTTCTCCTTTTGACACATGCAAAGTCCAGTGTGAGGATTTTAGATGGTAGAGATTAACCGACTCATCTTCATTTTCTTTCTCATGACCTTACCTTGGGGAATACATAGTGGTGCAGGAGAAGAATACGACACACACACCTGGTTCTGAATCCCTCCAGTGCATCTTACTGACTATAGGATCTCTTTCCTCTTCATTAAAGTAGGAACAATCTTACTTACCTTATCTGGCTCCTGTGAGGATCAAGTAAGATAATACAAGCATACCACTTAGCAATTGTCAATATATAACTTTGTAAAGTTATTAAATGACTCTCATGCAAATGTAAAGTAAGCATGTGCCATAAATACACTGATGGAATAATAATGATGGAAATAAACTCCTTAATGATGGAACCAACAGGACAGTAAACCTGGTTCAAAGGAGAGTTAAAGGAACAGTGATTATATAGTCCACCCAGAGAGGCTAACTGAAATAAGAATGCTGAATTAGAGATGAAATTGATTTTTGTCCTACAGAACAATAAAACCATAATTTTTGAGGTTGTCTTTTGTACCAGACATAAATTATTTGCATCTCTATTGGACAAAAAGTCTACAAGTTAACATATAATTTCATAGTCTTGACCCTGAACAATAGGAAATAGTAAAACAAACAAAAGTACAATCTCCTAGAAAGTTAAATCATCCTTGGGTGGGCCAGTTAGACAATGATCCCAAATGACCTTAAAAGCACATGCATTCATCCTCTTGTTTTATTTCCAAGTGTTAGATAATTTTCTCAACAGTCCCTCTCGTATCATAAGTAATCTCTGAAGATTATTTATGTTACAGAAAATCTGGTGTCATTGTGTTGGACCTAATTAATGTACATGGGTGCAATAAAAGCTTTGATTAACTGCATAAGTTTCTTTGAGTATGGCCAACAAATTCAGAGCTTCTGTTTAGCAGCTACTAAGGTTAGAAAATTAACTTCCATATGGAAATTTCAAAAGGAATCGCTGATTGCATTTTCATAAGCCTCTCTTGTTCCAGAAGTGTTTTTGTGGCTCTTATTGGTGTATTAATTTCCTATTGCTGCTTAAACAAATCACCATAAACTTGGTGGTTTAAAACAACACAAATTTATTCTCTTACAACTCTGAGGTCAGAAATCTGACAAGGGTCTCACTGGGCTAATGTCAAAGAATTGGCAGGGTGAGTTCCTGCTGGAAGCTCTCAGGGAAAATCAGTACCCTTGCCTCTTCCAGCTTTGGGAGGCCTCCTGTAATCCTTGGTTTGTGGACCTTTCCTCCATCTTCAAAGCTGGCAATGAGCATCTTTCAATCTCCTATGCTCTGTCCCTCTCCTTCTGTCTGTCTGACTTCTCCTGGATCTCTCTTATAAAGACCCTTGTGATTATATTGGGCCCACCCAGATAAAGCGATATGATCTCCCCATTTTAAGATACTTAACTTGATCACATCAACAAGTCCATTTTGCTACATTCTAGTTTCTGGGGATTAGGACGTGCCCACTTGCAGTTAGGGAGCCATTATTCACCCTACCAAATAAGGGTAAGAAACTAAACACAAGAAACTCATCTGCACAGTATTCTTATACTACCTACACATTTTGGTGAATTTCTCTCTCTTTGAGGGGCCCAACCTCTGGTAGATTTCTTGTCCTGCCAGTAAATGACCTTCCTCATGAGATTTATAGAAACCATAGAACAAATAATAGATGAGTTTCCTAAGAGGGCTTTCTAGATCTTGGTTCTAAATATGAGGAACAACACTTGTTTCTTCGGTGTGAGTTTGCTATACCTGATTAAATGAGATTTATTCTCAGATGTGGCAATCTTGGTATGACCTTATTGACACAACCAATTTGTCCAACTGTGTCCTGGTGAAAACAGAAGACAATTGTTTGTTTATCTTATGCAAATAACCACATTGCCATAAAAACTAGTGTGTTGTTACTGAATTTTGAGGAGTCAGGGAAAATAAATTACCATAAAAAGAATGTGTCATTTACAGGAGACTACATTGAGGGTTAAAGATAAAGGATACCTTCAATTCCTTAATAGAACATTTACATATCAGCAATACTCAAAACCCAATAACCTCAATTAGATTTCCCCCCACTATTCATTTAATCCTTCTTAAGTTGTGTACATCCGGATGTTGGGTCAGCATTCTGCATTCCTAAGGTCTTCTACCCCAGACCTACTAAAAAGAGTCCTGCAAGTCCTGATTCAGTGCTGTGTTACAGTCACAGTTGTCTAAGTGATATCACTGTAAGCTCCAAAGTCTATACCAGTGACTCGATTTCTTAAAGTACCAACAGTAAGAGTAACAGGTACTGATGTAGGGTGGCCTTGGCCTGCAGCAGCTTGAAGCAGGGTTTCAGTTCCCGGACAGTCATTGAGGTCAGATCTCGGCGGTGAGAACACCAAACCCTAGCCACTAGACCAGCGGTCAGTGCCAGGGCCCTGGCCCTATGGCTTTGCAGAAAAAGAATTCCACAAGGAAGGAAAGTAGTGAAACAAAGTATTTATTAAGGGAAAAAAAGAGTACAGGACATGTGGATAGACACACGGGCGGGCTCAGAGAGAGAGTCGTGCCCTCATGGCAGTTTGAATCACATTTATGGGGTGTTTCTTCCGTGTTTCCTTTGACCAATCATTTTGATTTGCTTGGTTCAGAATCCATATTTGGTGTATCAGGATTTTCCCAGGTGTGTGCGTGCATCTCTCAGCCAAGATGGATTCTAGTGAAGAGGCCTATGGGTAGATTAGCATCACTCCTTTTTGACCTACAGGGAACCTTTCTGCACATGTGTTGTCGGGGAGGTCTCCTGACTTCGAGAATGAGGAATATGTGGTCTCTTATCTTCTATCTGGGCAGGACACAGCCTCCTCTCTCAATTGTCCTGGACAACATATATACAGGCCTTGTTTTTGTATCCATTCAGCCAGTCTATGTCTTTTGGTTGAAGCATTTAATCCATTTACATTTAAGGTAATTATCGATATGTATGTTCCTATTACTATTTTCTTAATTGTTTTGGGTTTGTTATTGTAGGTTTTTTCCTTCTCTTGTGTTTCCTGCCTAGAGAAGTTCCTTTAATATTTGTTGTAAGGCTGGTTTGGTGGTGCTGAATTTCCTTAGGTTTTGTTTGTCTGTAAAGGTTTTAATTTCTCCATCAAAACTGAATATGATCCTTGCTGAGTAATCTTGGTTTTAGGCTTTTTCCTTTCATCACTTTAAATATGTCCTTCCAGTCCCTTCTGGCTTTCAGAGTTTCTGCTGAAAGATCTGCTGTTAACCTTACAGGAATTACCTTGTATGTTATTTGTTGCCTTTCCCTTGCTGCTTTTAATATTTTTTCTTTATGTTTAATTTTTGAAAGTTTGATTAATATGTCTTGGCATGTTTCTCCTTGGCTTTATCTTCTATGGGACTCTCTGTGCTTCCTGGACTTCATGGACTATTTCCTTTCCCATATTAAGGAAGTTTTCAACTATAATCTTCAAATATTTTCTCAGTCCCTTTCTTTTTCTTTCTTCTTCCTGGACCCCTATAATTCTAATGTTGATGCATTTAATATTGTCCCAGAAGTCTCTGAGACTCTCTTCAATTATTTTCATCCTATTTTCTTTATTCTGCCCTGTGGTAGTTATTTTCACTATTTTATCTTCCAGGTCACTTATCCATTCTTCTGTCTCAGTTATTCTGCTATTGATTCCTTCTAGAGAATTTTTAATTTCATTTATTCTGTTGTTCATCATTGTTTGCTCTTTAGTTCTTCTAGGTCCTTGTTAAACGTTTCTTGTTTTCTCCATTCTATTTCCAAGATTTGGGGTCATTTTTACTATCATTACTCTGAATTCTTTTTCAGGTAGACCGCCTATTTCCTCTTCATTTTTTTGGTCTGATGGGTTTTTACCTTCATCTGCTCCTTCATCTGCTATGTGATTCTAGGTCTTCTCATTTTGCTTAACTTACTGTGTTTGAGGGTCTCCTATTCACAGGCTACAAGTTCCTAGTTCCCATTGTTTTTGATATCTGCCCCCACTGGATAAGGTTAGTTCAGTGTGTTGAGTAAGCTTCCTGGTGGAGGGGGCAGGTGCCTGTGTTCTGTTGTATGAGGCTGGATCTTGTTTTCTGGTGGGCAGGACAGTGTCCTGTTGGGATGTTTTGGGGTATCTGTGAATGTATTACAAATTTATGCATGCTTTCTGCTGATGAGTGTGGTTGTTTCCTGTTTTGCTAGTTGTTTGGCCTAGGATGTCCAGCATTTTACTTGCTGGTCGTTGATGGAGCTGGGTCTTAGCATTGAGATAGTGATCTCTGGGAGAGTTTTCACCATTTGATATTACATGGAGCCAGGAGCCTCTGGTGGACCAATGTCCTGATCTCAGCTTTCCCATCTCAGAGGCTCAGGCCTGACACCTGGCCAGAGCTCCAAGACACTGTCAGCCACATGGCTCAGAAGAAAAGTGAGACAAGAAAGAAAAAATAAAATAAAATAAAGTTATTAAAATAAAAAATTTAAAGATATATTGTTAAAAATTAAAAACTAATTTAGAAAAAGAAAGAAGAGAGCATCCGAACCAAAAAACATAACAAGCACTTAAAAACTATACAAAAAAAAAAAAAAATAGACAGACAGAACCCTCGGACAAATTATAAAAGTAAAGCTATACAGACAAAATTACACAAAGAAGCATACACATACACACTCACAAAAAGGGGGGAAAATATATATATATATTTTTTTTTTTAAAGAGGAAGAGAGCAACCAAATCAATAAACAAATCTACCAATGATAACAAGCTCTAACTGGTAAAATAAGATAAAAATAAAAAAAAAAACAGATACAGAAAGCAAACCCCAAGGGTACAGTTGCTCCAAAACTATACTGCCTCAATTTTTGGATGATTCTTTGTCTATTCAGGTATTCCACAGATGCAGGGTACATCAAGTTGATTGTGGAGATTTAATCTGCTGCTCCTGATGCTGCTGGGAGAAATTTCCCTTTCTCTTTGTTTGCACAGCTCCTGGGGTTCAACTTCGGATTTGGCCCTGCCTCTGCATGTAGGTCACCTTCGGGCATCTTTTCTCCTCCCAGAGAGGACAGGGTTAAAGTAGGAGCTGATTAGGGGGCTCTGGCTCACTCAGGCCATGGGAAGGAAGGGGTATGGAATGCTGGATGAGCCTGTGACAGCAGAAGCCAGCATGATATTGCAACAGCCTGAGGTGCACCATGTGTTCTCCTGGAGAAGTTGTCCCTGTGTCACGGCACCCTGGCAGTGGCGGGCTGCACATGTTTCCAGGAAGGGAAGTGTGGATAGTGACGTGTGCTTGCACACAGGCTTCTTGGTGGCTGCAGCGGCCTTACCATTTCATGCCCATCTCTGGTGTCTGCCTTGATAGCCGTGGCTTGTGCCCGTCTCTGGAGCTCATTTAGGCAGTGCTCTGAATCCCCTCTCCTTGCACACCCAGAAACAATGGTCTTTTGCCTCTTAGGCAGGTCTAGACTTTTCTTGGACTCTCTCCTGGCTAGCTGTGGTGAACTAGCCCCCTCCAGGCTGTGTTCACATAGCCCACCCCAGTCCTCTCCCTGGGATCCGACCTCCGAAGCCCGAACCTCAGCTCCCAACCCTCACCCACCCTAACAGGTGAGCAGACAAGCCTCTCAGGCTGGTGAGTGCTGGTTGGTACTGATCCTCTGTGCAGGAATCTCTCTGATTTGCTCTGCACCCCAGTTTCTGCACTCTCCTCCATGGCTCCTAAGCTTCCCCTCTGTCCACCCTCCCACCCACCTACACCCTGTCTCCACCAGTGAAGGGTCTTCCTAGTGTGAAACTCTTCCTCCTTCACAGCTCACTCCCAGAGGTGCAGGTCTCATCCCTATTCTTTTGTCTCTGTTTTTTTCTTTTTACTTTTGCCCTACCCAGGTATGTGTGGAGTTTCTTGCCTTTTGGGAAGCCTGAGGTCTTCTGCCAGCATTCAGTAGGTGTTCTGTAGGAGTTGTTCCACATGTAGATGTATTTCTGATGTATTTGTGGAAGGTGATCTCCAAGTCTTGCTCCTCCACCATCTTGAAGTTCCCTCTAGCTGTCTTTATACATACAAGGTTGTTTTAAGTTGCTGATCTCTTAATTTCAAATGCAATTCCCATTTCCTGCATTTGTACTCTCCTCATGGTTGCTGGTTTTGATATCATATTTGGATAATATGTACAAAGTCATAAGTAGGATGACTTCCTACTTTTACTGTGTATTTCCCTTCATGGGTGAGCTTTCCCATTTGTGATTTTCAAGTTTCTAGTTGTGGCCCCTTCACCCCCCCACCACCCCTGCCTAGAGAAGTTCCTTTAGCATTTGATTCAAAGATGGTTTGGTGTTGAATTCTCTTAGCTTTTGCTTGCCTGTAAAGATATTAATTTCTCCACTGAATCTGAATGAGAACCTTGCTGGGTAGAGTATTCTTGGTTGTAGATTTTTCCCTTTCATCACTTTAAATATATCATGCCCCTCCCTTCTGGCCTGCAGAGTTTCTGCTGAAAAATCAGCTAATAACCTTATGGGGATTCCCTTGTATGTTATTTGTTGTTTTTCCCTTGTTGCTTTTAATATTTTTTTCTCTGTATTTACTTTTGTTAGTTTGATTAATATGTGTCTCAGTGTGTTTCTCCTTCGGTTTATTCTGTATAGGACTCTCTGAACTTCCTGAACTTGGGTGACTATTTCTTTTCCCATGTTAGGAAAGTTTTCAATTATAATCTCTTCAAATATTTTCTCAGTCCCTTTCTCTTCTCTTCTTCTTCTGGGACCCGTGTAATGTGAATGTTGGTGCATTTCATGCTGTCCAAGAAGTCTCTGATACTGTCCTCATTTCTTTTCATTCTTTTTCTTTATTCTGTTCTGCAGCAGTGATTTCTACCACTCTGTCTTCCAGCTCACTTACTCGTTATTCTGCCTCAGTTATTCTGCTCTTGATTCCTTCTAGTGTTTTTTTTTTTTTCAGTTATTGTGCTCTTCATCTCTGTTTGTTTGTTTTTTAAGTCTTCTATCTCTATGTTAAACATTTCTTGTATCTTCTTGGTCTATGTCTCTATTCTTTTTCTGAGATTTTTGAATTATCTTTACTATCATTACTGTGAATTCTTTTTAGGTAGATTGCCTGGTTCTTCTTCATTTAGTTGTTCTTGTATGTTTTTATCTTACTTCTTCATCTGCAATATATTTCTCTGTTATCTTTATTTTCTCTAATTTACTGTGTTTGTGGTTTTCTTTCTGAAGGCTGCAAGATCGTACTTCCTCTTGCTTCTGGTGTCTACCCCCTGGTGGTTGAGGATGGTCCATGAGCTTGTGCAGGTTTCCTGGTGGGAGGGACTGGTGCCTGCCCTCTGGTGGGTGGAGCTGGGTCTTGTCTCTCTAGTGGGCAGGGCCATGTCAAGGGGTGTGTTTTGGGGTGTCTATGAGCTTAGTACAACTGTAGGCAACCTGCATGCTCATGGGTGGGACTGTGTTCCTGTCTTGCTGGTTGTTTGGCCTGAGGCATTTCAACACTGGAGCTACAGGCTGTTGGGTGGGGTCAAGAATTAGTGCCAATATGTGGACCTCTGGGAGAGCTCATGCATATTAATATTTGCTGGGACTTCCACTACCAGTGTCCTTGCCCCTACAGTGAACTACAGTCAACCCTTGCCACCCCAGGAGAACCTCCAATATCCCTAAGTAAGTCTAGCTCATGTTCTTATGGAGGTAGTGCTTTGAGCTGGGTCCTAGTGTGCATGAGACCTTGTGTACACCTTCCAAGAGTGGAGTTTCTGTTTCTCCCAGTCCTGTGGAGCTCCTGCATTCAAGCCCTGATGGCCTTCAAGGCTAAATGCTCTGGGGGGGCGGTTCTTCCTCTCAATGCCAGACCCTCAGACTGTCTTGGAGAGCTATTTTTATGTGGGAACATTTCTGTGTAGCCTGAGTGGGTGTTTTTTAATTTTTTTAATTTTTTAATTTTTATTTTTTTTGGTGTGTTGTTGTTTTTAGTATGGATGATTGCCATCTCTTTCCTCAGTGTATGCTGACCATTATCCCCTTGATAGGGGGTTTGACTATCATTGTGGTGACCAGAACCCTAGATATTGAGCAAGACCTCCCCTTTGTTCTGTCAGGGACAGGGTCTGCTCCCTAGTTGGAGTGGAGGTTCCCCAGATCTGTTTTTAGCTGTGTTTCTGATCTGTGGTATGAGGTAGGTGGGATTGGAGCACTCTCACTGTCAGAGAAGCCAATGTGTATTCCTCCTCTGGAGGTGTTCACCTGTGATTGTGCTCTGTTGTGTCACCTTTCCCCTGTTGCGCAGGCTCAAAGAGTACACTGTTGTTGGCACTGCTCTTGGTTCCACCTTAACCCTGGGTAGGCCAGCTATTGGCCCTGGTGACTCTCATTGTTTTCACCAGCCCAGCACAGATCCACTGAAGTCAGGTCCTAGGACTGCACTAGTTGTGCACCTGGACCCACTGTGAGAACCATGGAAGCAGCTCAGACTCTGGCTTGGCCCAACCCCAAAGTGTACGTGCCCACAAAGTCCACAGCTGCTAAAGCCAGACCTGTCTCAGCTGTGGGAGAACTTGTCTGTTTGGTAGTTCCACAGGCTCTGAGTTTATGAAGCCGTCACTGGAGATGTAAATCCATGTTTCATGCAGCTGTGAGGAGAGATTTCATCTCTTCTTCCTTAGCCACGTGACCCCTGGGCTCAGCTGTGGTTTCAGCCCCACCTCTATGTGTGGGCCACCTACTGTCATTTGCTTCTGAGGCTGCCAGAGCACACAAGCCTGCCCAGGAAGGGACCAGAGCAGTGATTGGGGCACACAACCCTGCCCAGCAATGCTAGCTTTTCTAATCAGTAAACCTGTGTACAAAGTTTAGAATGCTCAGTTTAACTAGCTTCTTCATCAGAAAACAAAACAATCTGGAAAAAAAAAATTTCACTTGAACTATAATTTTCAGTGATAAAATTAGCAGAAAAACATGAAATGGCCTTTTAGCCTATTTTTAATTTTTTTTAAATCAAATATGATCAAAGGTGCATTTTTGTTATAGGAACTTAGGTTTTTACATAAAAATGCTTCTGAGTTAGGAATTTCTGTAATTTTTTTAAGGGTAGCACATCAAGTATACTAAAATTTCAGTTTCTCTATATTATGGTAATCCTGGGAATAATAATATAAACAATCAAATATGTAAACAAAAATAAAATGATCCTTTACTTTGTAAGGTTTTATAATTTAAATTGTTAATACTTCCTGGAGCTAGGATTAAATTTCACATTTACAGAATGAGGTGAAGAGCCTTTTCTCATCTCTGGACACAGCACACAGTCACTGAGGGCTGTGGCTTCAGTTCAACAACCTTAGCCATGGGTTGAAAGTAAACATGGAACATAAAAGCTCATGGGGACAGAAGTTAAAGGGTAGTTCTGATAAATAATCCTGCTCAAACAAAATAAAAAGGCTAAGAAACCAAATTATTGGTTATCTCTCACCCTAGAGATGAAGAATTAGGTGACTTTCATCTACCTGACTGGTCACCATATAATCAGAACAAAAAGTCAGATTCCCAATTGTTGTTGCCACCAATGGAGAACACCTTGTGCAAATCAAATTCACATACACATAGGGCCTTTGCCTATGTTCTTAATCCCCACTAGTCCCTAGACTTGGTCATGGCTCAAACTGAGAAGTTCTGAGACACAAAAGGCTCCCCTGACTATGCACTGGAGATGGCACTGGGGAGATGGCCCAGTGGTGCAGGACTAGATGTGGATCTACTGGTCCTTGCAGCCAGTTTTGAAAGAGAAATAGCTCAAACTACGAGTTAGGCAATATATTTTCAATTTGACATACTTGAGGAAAAATCAGATTCAAAACATAGAATCAGAAGAAAAGAAACTGGAAAAAATAACAAAAACAAAACAGAAACAGAGAAAAGCACAGCCTTTCCAATTCTCAAAAAAGAAATCTCCGGAGAGGAGCTTCAAGATGGCAGAAGAGTAAGATGCAGAGATCACCTTCCTCTCCACAAATACATCAGAAATAAATCTACATGTGGAACAGTTCCTACAGAACACCTACTGAATGCTGGCAGAAGAGCTCAGCCTTCCCAAAAGGCAACAAACCCCCATGTACCTGAGTAGGGCAAAAGAAAAAAGAAAAAACAGAGACAAAAGCATAGGGATGGGGCCTGCATCAGTGGGAGGGGGCTGTGAAGGAGGAAAGGTTTCCACACACTAGGAAGCCCCTTCGCGGGCAGAGACTGCGGGTGGCGGAGGGGAGAGCTTCGGAGTCACGGAGGAGAGTGCAGCAACAGGGGTGCGGATGACAAAGCAGAGAGATTCCCGCACGGAGGATCGGTGCCGACCAGCACTCACCAGCCCGAGAGGCTTGTCTGCTCACCCACCGGGGTGGGCGGGGGCTGGAAGCTGAGGCTCGGGCTTCGGTCGGATCCCAGGGAGAGGACTAGGGATGGCAGCATGAATACAGCCTGAAGGGGCAAGTGCACCACAGTTAGCCAGAAGGGAGTCGGGGAAAATGCCTGGAGCTGCAAAAGAGGCAAGAGACTTTTTCTTGCCTCTCTGTTTCCTGGTGCATGAGGAGAGGAGATTAACAGCACCACTTAAAGGAGCTCCAGAGATAGGCACAAGCCATGGCCGTCAGCGCGGACCCCAGAGACAGGCATAGGATGCTAAGGCTGCTGCTGCCACCACCAAGAAGCCTGTGTGCAAGGTCACTCTCCACACCTCCCCTCCTAGGAACCTGTGCAGCCTGCCACTGCCTGGGTCCCGTGATCCAGGGACAACTTCCCCGGGAGAACACACGGCATGCCTCAGCGGTTGCAATGTCACTCTGGCCTCTGATGACGCAGGCTCGCCCCGCATCCGTACCCCTCCCTCACGGCCGGCCTGAGTGAGCCAGAGCACCCGAATCAGCTGCTCCTTTAACCTCGTCCTGTCTGAGCGAAGAACAGACGCCCTCAGGCGACCTACATGCAGAGGTGGGTCCACATCCAAAGCTAAACCTCAGGAGCTGTTAGAACCAAAAGAGAAAGGGAAATCTCTCCCAGCAGCTTCAGGAGCAAAGGATTAAATCTCCACAATCAATTTGATGTACCCTGCATCTGTGGAATACCTGAATAGACAATGAATCATCCCAAATTGAGGAAGTGGATTTTGGGAGCAAAGATATATATATTTGCTTCCATTTTTTGATTTTTGTGAGTGTATATGTGTATGTTTCTGTGTGTGATTTTGTCTGTATAGTTTTGCTTTTACCATTTGTCCTAGGGTTATATCTGTCCTTATGTTTTCTTTTTTTTAACTTTTAAAAAATTTTTTCTTAATAATTATTTTTTATTTTAATAACTATTTTATTTTATTTTATCTTCTTTCTTTCTTTCCTTCTTTCTTTCTTTCTATTTTTTCTCCCTTTTATTCTGAGTTGTGGGGATGAAAGGCTCTTAGTGCTCCAGCCAGGTGTCAGGGTTGGGCCTCTGAAGTGGGCAAACCAAGTTCAGGACACTGCTCCACAAGAGACCTCCCATCTGCACATATTATCAAACGGCAAAAGTCTCCCAGAGATCTCCATCTCAACACCAAGACCCAGCTTCACTCAACCACCAGCAAGCTACAGTGCTGGACACCCTATACCAAAAAACAGCAAGACAGGAACAAAACACCATCCATTAGCAGAGAGGTGGCCTAAAATCATAATAAGGCCACAGACACCCCAAAACAAACCACCAGATGTGTACCTGCCCACCAGAAAGACAACATGCAGCTTCATCCACCAGAACACAGACACTAGTCCCCTCCACCAAGAAGCCTACACAACACACTGAACCAACCTTAGCCACTGGGGACAGACACCAAAAACAACGGGAACTACAAACCAGCAGCCTGCTAAAAGGAGACCCCAAACACAGTAAGTTAAGCAAAATGAGAAGACGGACAAACAAACAGCCAAAGAAGGAGCAAGGCCAAAACCCACCAGACCTAACAAATGAAGAGGAAATGGACAATTTACCTCCAAAAGAATTCAGAATAATGATAGTAAAGATGATCCAAATTCTTGGAAATAGAATGGAGAAAATACAAGAAACGTTTAACAAGGACCTAGAAGAACTAAAGTGCAAACAAACAGTGATGAACAACACAATAAATGAAATTAAAAATACTCTAGAAGGGATCAATAACAGAACAACTGAGGTAGAACAACAGATAAGTGACCTGGAAGATAAAATAGTGGAAATAACTACCACAGAACAGAAGAGGAAAAAAAGAATGAAAAGATTGAGGACAACCTCAGAGACCTCTGGGACAACATTAAATGCACCAATATTCGAATTATAGGGGTCCCAGAGAAAGAAGAGAAAAAGAAAGGGACTGAGAAAATATTTGAAGTGAAGTTGAAAACTTCCCTAATATAGGAAAGGAAATAGATAATCAAGTCCAGTAAGCGCAGAGAGTCCCAAGCAGGATAAATCCTAGGAGAAACACGCCAAGATACATATTAATCAAACTATCAAAAATTAAATACAATGAAAAAATATTAAAAGCAGCAAAGGAAAAACAACAAATAACACATAAGGGAATCCCCATAAGGTTAACAGCTGAGCTTTCAGCAGAAATTGTGCAAGCCAGAAGGGAGTGGCAGGACATATTTAAAGTGATGAAGGAGAAAATCCTACAACCAAATTACTCTACACAGCAGGATCTCATTCAAATTTGATGGAGAAATTAAAACCTTTACAGACAAGCAAAAGCTAAGAGAATTCAGCACCACAAATGCTAAGGGAACTTCTCTAGGCAGGAAACACAGAGGAGGAAAAGACCTCTAATAACTAACCCAAAACAATTAAGAAAATGGTCATAGGAACATACATATCCATAATTACCTTAAATGTAAATGGATTAAATGCTCCAACCAAAAGACATAGACTGGCTGAATGGATACAAAAACAAAACCCATATATATGCTGTCTACAAGAGACCCACTTCAGACCTAGGGACACATACAGACTGAAAGTCACGGGATGGAAAAAGATATTCCATGCAAATGGCAATCAAAAGAAAGCTGGAGTAGAAATTCTTATCTCAGACAAAATATACTTTAAAATAAGGACTATTACAAGAGTCAAAGAAGGACACTACATAATGATCAAGGGATTGACCCAAGAAGAAGATATAACAATTGTAAATATTTATTCACCCAACATAGGAGCACCTCAATACACAGGGCAAATACTAAGAGCCATAAAAGGGGAAATTGACAGTAACACAATCATAGTATAGGACTTTAACCCCCCACTTTCACCAATGGACAGATCATCCAAAATGAAATTAAATAAGGAAACACAAGCTTTAAATGATACATTAAACAAGATGGACTTAATTGATATTTATAGGACATTCCATCCAAAAACAACAGAATACAAATTCTTCTCAAGTGCTCATGGAACATTCTCCAGGATAGATCATATCTTGGGTCACAAAACAAACCTTGGTGAATTTAAGAAATTTGAAATCATATCAAGTATCTTTCCGACCAAAACGCTATGAGACTAGATATCAATTACAGAAAAAGAGTCTGTAAAAAATACAAACACATAGAGGCTAAATGATATACTACTTAATAACCAAGAGATAACTGAATAAATCAAAGCAGAAATCAAAATATTCCTAGAAACAAATGACAATGAAAACACGAAAACAAAACCGATGGGATGCAGCAGAAGCAGTTGTAACAGGGAAGTTAATGGCAATACAATCCTACCTTAGGAAACAAGAAACATCTCAAATAAACAACCTAACCTTACACCTAAAACAATTAGAGAAAGAAGAAGAACAACAATAAAAAACCCCCAAAGTTAGCAGAAGGAAAGAAAACATACAGATCAGATCAGAAATAAATGAAAAAGAAATGAAGGAAACTGTAGCAAAGATCAATAAAACTAAAAGCTGGTTCTTTGAGAAGATAAACAAGTGATAAACCATTAGCCAGACTCATCAAGAAAAAAGGAAGAAGACTCAAATCAATAGAATTAGAAATGAGAAAGGAGAAGTAACAACTGACACTGCAGAAATACAAAGGATCATGAGAGATTACTACAAGCAACTTTATGCCAATAAAATGGACAACCTCGAAGAAATGAACAAATTCTTAGAAAAGCACAACCTTCAGAGACTGAAGCAGGAAGAAATAGAAAATATGAACAGACCAAAAACAAGCACTGAAATTGAAATTGCGATTAAAAATCTTCCAACAAACAAAAGCTCAGGACCAGATGGCTTCACAGGTGAATTCTATGAAACATTTAGAGAAGAGCTAACACCTATCCTTCTCAAACTCTTCCAAAATATAACAGAGGGAGGAACACTCCCAAACTCATTCTACGAGGCCACCATCACCCTGATACCAAAACCAGACAAGGATGTCACAAAGAAAGAAAACTACAGGCCAATATCACTGATGAACATAGATGTAAAAATCCTCAACAAAATACTAGCAAACAGAATCCAGCAGCACATTAAAAGGATCATACACCATGATCAAGAGGGATTTATCCCAGGAATGCAAGGATTCTTCAATATATGCAAATCAATCAATGTGATACACCATGTTAACAAATTGAAGGAGAAAAATCATATGATCATCTCAATAGATGCAGAAAAAGCTTTCGACAAAATTCAACACCCATTTATGATAAAAACCCTGCAGAAAGTAGGCATAGAGGGAACTTTCCTCAACATAATAAAGGCCATATATGACAAATCCACAGCCAACATCATCCTCAATGGTGAAAAACTGAAACCATTGCCACTAACATCAGGAACAAGACAAGGTTGTCCGCTCTCACCACTATTATTCAACATAGTTTTGGAAGTTTTAGCCACAGCAGTCAGAGAAGAAAAAACATAAAGGGAATTCAAATCGGAAAAGAAGTAAAACTGTCACTGTTTGCAGATGACATGATGCTATACATAGAGAATCTTAACGATGTTACCAGAAAACTACTAGAGCTAATCAATTAATTTGGTAAGGTAGCAGGATACAAAATTAATGCACAGAAATCTCTAGCATTCCGATACACTAATGATGAAATATCTGAAAGTGAAATTAAGAATACACTGCCATTTACCATTGCAACAAAAAGAATAAAATAGGAATAAACCTACCTAAGGAGACAAAAGACCTGTGCAGAAAATTATAAAACACTGATTAAAGAAATTAGACACTAATGAAAGAATTAAAGATTGGATTGGAAGAATCAATGTTGTAAAAATGACTCTACTACCCAAAGCAATCTACAGATTCAATGCAATCCCTGTCAAACTACTACTGGCATTTTTCACAGAACTAGAACAAAAAATTTCACAATTTGTATGGAAACACAAAAGAGCCCGAATAGCCAAAGCAATCTTTAGAATAAAAACGGAGCTGGAAGAATCAGCCTCCCTGACTTCAGACTATACTACAAATCTACAGTAGTCAAGAAAGTATGGTATTGGCACAAAAACAGAAATATAGATCAATGGAACAGGATAGAAAGCCCAGAGATAAACCCACGCACATATGGTCACCTTATGTTTGGTAAAGGATGCAAGAATATACAATGGAGAAAAGACAGCCTCTTCATGTGGAGAAAGGACAGCCTCTTCAATAAATGGTGCTGGGAAAACTGGACAGGTACATGTAAAAGTATGAGATTAGAACACTCCCTAACACCATACACAAAAATAAACTCAAAATGGATTAAAGACCTAAATGTAAGGCCAGACACTAGAAAACTCTTAGAGGAAAACATAGGCAGAACACTCTATGACATAAATCACAGCAAGATCCTTTCTGACCCTGCTCCTAGAGAAATGGAAATTAAAGCAAAAATAAACAAATGGGACCTAATGAAACTTAAAAGCTTTTGCACAGCAAAGGAAACCATAAACAAGATGAAAAGACAAC